>NC_140913.1:2481788-2786788 GCF_045865225.1 Trachurus japonicus | reverse complement strand
AACATTCCACTGATATCTGCTTTAAGGCTGTCAAACTATTTTTTTTACGCACGATTACCACTGTGACTTTTGAACCTCGAGCCACACCGTAGTTTGGGGAAACAGAGAAGCTGCTTCTCTCCAGACGTGACCACACAGACACACGCCGTCTTATAATGTTACAGAAAACCTGCATATGTTTTTTCTCCTCATGGTCCTACACTAGAGAACTTGTTCTTCTTATCACCAAACGAGGCCACTCTCTCTCTCTGACAGCTGATTTTTAAATACCATGAATGGAAAGCATAAGATGCATGCATCCATATTGCTGTTATTTCAAGCAAAAAAGAAAAAGATGTGATTAATCACGATTAACTCAGGAAATTTTGAGATTAATCACAATTAAAAATTGTAATCGTTTGACAGCCCTAATAATTATACGTTATTATTTCATAGCGTGGTGAATGTGCAGGTCTCAACTTGACGAGAGTGTGCGCCTCGATGTGAGAAGCTCGCGTCTCTGCCCCACCGTTCTAAAAACAGCTTGCACCGACAATTAAAGGTAACCTACTCCTATGACTATAGGGATTATGGCAATAGGCCAATTTGCCAAAATGTTGAAATATCCCTTTAAGAATGTATTCAGACCTGACTCATTTGGAGCAGTTGTTCCGAAACAGGGAGTGTTTCACCCCAAAGACGGGTTGGTTTGGTCCTATGTGAACAAAGAAATCGCGCTCGGATGCAGAATAAAAGGTGAGATGGCAGAGATGTGGTGGTCTGGGCTTGTTTCCATTGGACCTATGGAGCTGTTCGTTTGCAGTGAGAACATAATTGACTCAGCGACTGACACAACCGACTCAAAAAAACACAAACTAGCCACACACACACACTGCTGATTTGTTGTTTTTCCTGTGTAACCTCCAACTGTTGGACCTGGCCTGTTTGTTTTACTTTGAAGTTTCACGCCAGTCTGACTCTGTCCAAGATGAGCAGTAGCCCCGCTGTTCACAACAGAGCAGCATTCTGCCCCAGTGCTCCTTCATTATCACATGTGATGCTGATCTTTATAAAACACTAATGAATTTCAAACAAAGAACTTTTCTCATGTTCCTGGATCACTCGCTCCAACTCAGTCTCAGTGTATTGGGATTTTGTTTTTGATGGAATCCACTGAAGTGAAGACGTTTTCATCTACAGACACGAAGTCACCACCTTCCTGCTGAATAAATCATATTTTCTTGTAGCGTATGCCTCCATATTACCATAACGCCTCAATTAGCACTACCTGTTAATTACCATATTGCATAAGGACTTGTGCTGTGGTAAATGTCATAGTCCTTTATTATACGAGTGTGACCTGTTACGTATCACACACAACGACACGCGATGTATGTATGGACTCACATTCCCATTAAGCCTGCAGAAGAGAGAACATGGAGCCCCTTTTGATTTTGAACGAGTCGTGGAGGGGTCAAAGGTCAGCGCAAGATTTTAACACCTCACACATAACAACTCATGGCCACCACATAAACACAAACACACACACACACACGCTCACACCTTAAACCCATAGAGCTGCAGTTCTAGATCTGCTCTGATCATGTGGTTCACACTCAAATCCGTGGCAGAATGGATCACAGTTATTACAGCACCGTTGCCGGGGCCGATCAGTCGCTAAGTATTGATCAGTTTCACACTGTGGTCCGGAGAAGCTCCGCACCGAGGGAGACGGCAGCTGATTCCTGCTGCTATGGATCTGTGGTGGAGTTCTCACTCCATTACAGCCCATGAGGAGAGGACTGCCTCATAGATCAGGATCCAATGCCCCCCCCACCACCACCACCACCACCTTCACCAACTCTGGAGGTCAGGAGCAGAGGACACTTCCAACTGGTTCACTTCCAACTCACTTCCAACTTATCCACATTAAAAAAAAGGAGGAGAATTAAATAGTTGGCTCATCTTATCCAGGCTGAATGAAATTTGTCTTTTTGATTACTTCTTCTTCCACCCCTCAAATAAATGTCTTGCCCCCTCAAATCCAAATTTTAGAAGTTGAGAAAGCACATTTTAATACTCAAAAAATGTGTATATTACAAGTTGACAAAATTATCTGCAGTAGCACAAAAATCCACCTACTGTCTACTTTTCAGGTTTGTAAATCTTGGGATGCCCCCAGACCCCCCTACAGGGGTTTAGCTACTCACCTTTTTCACCCCCTCTGGGTTTGCAATGCATCTTCAGGTATATGCACCCCTAACCCCCCATATAATGTGGCTCTTTGCATTACGACAGTAAAATATTTGGGCTCTAAGACCCTGGTTGGCCACCCTGGCCCCTAGTTGGACAGGTCTGAAGGTAGAGGCCTGACAAAGTGCAATCCACTTCTCCAGGTTGGGTTTGGACACATAGCCAACAACCCAATTCAATACAGTTACTCTAAGCACGGAGAAAAAAAGTGCTGGAGCATGATGTGTTCACATTTCTGACTGCCCCCTCATATATGCCTGCCTAGAACCGGCCCTGTTCTCTGGTCAAGTGGACTTCAACACGGTTCCAACACGTGCACTTATCCTGATCCACACTGCAGCTGCTGGCAGAAGGTGAACTACAAACCACCTTAAAAATCAAGAGGTATAAGAGAACACAAAGAAAAGATAATGGCAAGAGCGCTCATGAATGTCGGCAACACGAATCCCCTCTCACAGCCTCTCTCAGATGTCTGCTGGGTGGACACCTCAACTTAAAGGGATACGCCGTCGCCAACATTTTCTTTTTTTACGTGTCTTGCCTCACTCCCGAGTCCATGACCAGCAGATAGACACCATCCTTTCGACTGTGCGTGCAGTAACGTGGGAGAGCCCGTATCACCTTTAATTAGCTTAGCTCAAACTATAACCTATAACCTATACAAACCTATACACTTCCAGTGTTTAAGCTAAGCTAATTACGGGCGATACGGCTCTATCTCCCACGTTACTGCACGCACAGTCAAAAGGATGGTGTCTATCTGCTTGTCATGGATTCGGGAGTGAGGCAAGACACACACAAAAAAATGTTGGCGTATCCCTTTAACCATCTTCAACCTGGACAGATGACAACACTGACATTGCGTAAAACAAAGCAGACCCTTGAGACACAGGGAATTTACATGAGAACGGACAACTGTTCTTAGTGACTTATGCAACAGTGCTTGAAGGTGTCTGTAAAGCCAGAAGTTAGTGATGACTGAGGATTAATTTATTATCCTCTGATTTGAACATAAACCACTGAACAAGTCCTTTGTCCCTCCCTACTCCCCCACTGTAAACCTCATGATGGAGGATTTACTGCAGGACTGTTTCATTAGACTCAATTAGTTTCAGCTGGTGTTCCTAATAAATGGCCAGCTGAGCGTATTTATTTTTCTTATCTCTGTGACTGAGTACTCCACATGCTGAGACCATAAGACATGGTTGAAAAAGCTAGTATGTGGGCCTTGAATTCATATTGTCACAGAAAATGAAATATATGAACTTTAACCAGCAAATTAAAGGTCCCATATAGTTTAAAGGAAGAATTCAACATGTTCTTGGATTATAGATCAGCTCTAGGTTCTATATTAATACTACAAAAGTATCAAAGTCTCAGTCCACAGAGAAATACACACAGACTGCATTCAGACACTGTGCCGTAAAATGAGCGGTGAGAACTTCTGTGACTTTGTGATGTCACAACAAAGCAGTCACCGCCCTCAGCCACGTCCCAAGCTCTAGATGAAACGATCGCGAGCGAGCGGCGCGTCTGGTGTGTGTGAACGACACATTATTAACCGGCCGGTGTGTCCCCGGCCAGCTAATAATGTACAGTGAGCTAATATACAAGACAAAAAACTATCAATATGCACCCCTTCAATATGCACCCCTTCCTGGATCAGACCCGGCTCATTTTGGTCAATGGGAAAGGAGCCAAATGGCGATTGTTAGCGGGTCGACCCACGTTTCAAAAACCTGAGTCGTCGGAAAGCGGCTTTATAAAGTGTGTGTGTGTGTGTGTGTATGTGTTCTTGTACTTGCTACGTTGTGAGGACTGGAACGAGTTTTTAACTAACAGACTGAGGACATTTTTGGGAAGTGAGGACATTTTGGCCGGTCCTGACTTTTTCAGGTTATAATTAGGTTTAAATTAGGTTTAGAGTAATGGTTAAGTTTAGGCATTTGTTTTGGATGGTTAAGGTTAGGGTAAGGGGCTAGGGGAATACATTATGTCAATGAGGGTCCTCACAAAGATAGAAGTACAAGGATGTGTGTGTGTGTGTGTGTGTGTGTGTGTGCGTGTGTTTTGGGGGGGGGGGGGGGCAGCAATGAAGAACATGCATTGCTGTTAGCAGCAGGGGTTGGACATGGAAGTCTCCATCCCCATGGAGCTCTAGAGAGAAGTCTGAGAGAGTCGATGTAAAACTACAGTGAGATGGTTTTTTTTAGTTCTTAAAACAGCCAATCTTCTTATGGATCAACACTTCAAATAAAACACAGAAGAAGGAGAAAATACAGCGCCTTAAAAACTGTTCTGTGTGATAAAGGTGTAATGGCCGCTCACTGCAGCAGAAAGTCCGACTCATTGATCCTGTCGATGCGGTAGCTCTGTTCTAACACAGTGTAATGAGTGAGCCTCTGAGGCGGCTGCTGATGGTCTCTATGATAAAATCAAAGCAGTAAAGTCAGAATTCCTTTTCTTCTTCATTAAGGGCCTCGTCTCACTGAGCACAATCTCATCTCTGCACTTCAACATTTGTCAAGTTAATCACCCACAGATGTTTGTGTACTGTGAGGAATCTCTTCCCTCCTTTTATATATAATGTATTGATGCGTACAGTAATTATCAGCACCTCTCTCTAAAGGCTCCAACGTATGGATGTGTCTTTAAATTCTCTTTTATCACCCCTAACAAATCAATATGGATGATGTGATTTTCTCCTCTCGTCCTGTTCACTGTTTAATCTCAGTCTGTTGCCTCCTGTGTTCTGTTGCCAGCACTAAACTTAGTCTTTGTGACTGTGAAAGACAAGTTTTCCTTCTTTCCTCAGGGCTTTTATTGTGAAGGGGGAGGACTCTTCATCATCACCATCAACCCACTGTCTGCCCCCCTGACATGGAGCTACACAGCTGCTCAGTCACAGACCTAGACAGATGTACTCCTCCAGCTGCTGTCAATCAATGACACATACACATCCTGCTGCTGTCCATCACAAACAGATATAGACACGCCCCTCTACCTGCTGTCAGTCAGACACTGACACGCCCCTCCAGTTGCTTTCTATTGGACAAACCCTTCTGGCTGCTGCCAATCAGACACAAACATTAGGCCTGTAACGATACACCAGAGTCACGATTCGATTCGTATCTTGATTTCTGACCCACGGTTCAATACACGATTTGATTCAATTCTAATTTTTTAAGGTTATAAAAAGAAGAGATTTTGGTGGCAAAAGCGAGCCCTAATTATAACAATAATAAATTAAAAACAAAGACACTATTTCCTGTGGCATTTTTCTTGTGTTAGAGGACATATCAGCAGAAAAGGAAGTGCAAAATTGCATTTCTGAGTTTGTCTGCCTTCAGATTGCTGTGAACCAATGGCAGACGCAAACTGGCTGTTTCAGGGAGACTGGAGCTGACGTGTCACAGCTCCAGGGGAGGGCACTAGTGCTACAAGCTCCCGCCCCCGTTCTGCATCTCTCCATTGTGGAGACTATTCAAGTTTAGGAAAAAAACTTGCGTATGTGCCATATACCCAGGCCCCAAGCAAAAAAAACAGCCACGGAGCGTTGGAATGGGTGTGTCGCGGTTCTGCCATTTCATTGGCGACACAGGTTCGTGTCTTAGAGTGTCGCGGTTTCGGTTTCGACATGTGTATCGTTACAGGCCTAATAAACATAGACATGGACGCACCCCTCCAACTGCTGTCAACCAATCACAGACATACTCAGCCAGTGTCAATCAGGAACAACATATAGACACACCCCTCCAGGTGCTGTAAATCAAACATAGACATAGACATGCCCCTCTGCTTGCTGTTGAATTGTGTTTTTCTTTACATTTCTCTCAAATTCTCAGCCTAGGCTATAAATTTTATAGCCTAGGCTGAGAATATTTTATATATATATAATTTAATTTTTTTATATTATATATATATTTTTGAGGAGTTTATTTAATAAACTCCTCAAAAATAGTTCAAAAATATTTTTTCAGTCAATCATTTCTCCCCTTTAACAATACCAATTGGTGTTGTATTTTATATTGTTGGACAGCCTGATTAGTCACCTTTGCAATGAAGTACAACTTCTTGGATCGTGCATCCGTGGAATGAGCAACACAGCTGAACATGTGGGTAGCGCCTTAAATCCCTCAAACAGAACTTCTCATCATTGAAGGCGATATCGATGCAGTGAGATATCGGAATGAGATTCTGAGTCAGTGGCGATCCCATATCTCCAGGATCTGGGAATATAAACAGGGGAATATTGCAGGGGATTTTGGCACATTTCTTTGGGAGCTTCCCACACGTTTAGCTGTGTTGCTCATTCCACGGATGCATGATCCTTATAAGTTGTACCTCGTTTAAAAAGGGACTAATCAGGCATTCCAACAAAACAGTCTAAAATACAGCACCAGTATTGTTAAAGGGGAGAAATGATTGAGAGAAAAAAACATTTTCAAACTTTTTTTGAGGAGTGTAGATGTCTTTTTACATTTTACAATTCAAAGGATGGGAGAGTTTGTCTGTCTCATGTGGATGCCGTTAGCCTAGCTTAGCATAAAGACTGGAGACACAGAGGTAGGCTACAGCGGGAGCGTACCTATGTTCCCCGGGTCCTATGTAGAACCCTCTTTTTGAAAAAGGGTCCTATGTTCCCCGTTTTTACCAAAATGGGTCCTATGTTCCCCGGTCGCAGTACATACTGGGGAACATAGGACCCTTTTTCTGAAAAAGGGTCCTATGTTCCCTGCTGTTGCCGGTCAATGGACTCTCTCTACTTATCTGGACTCCATGTATCTGGCCTGTCTAGCCTCTACCTGGTCTTTTTACTAAACTTAACCAACTCCTTTCTTCATTGCCTAAACCCAACCAATGGGACAATTCCACTTCTCACTCAAAGTCACAACTCAACTTCTCACTCAAAAATAGGCAAAAATCTGCAAAGTCACAACTTGTAGGCTACCAAGAGGAAGCATCCATCAAGACCTAGCTCTGATACAGCTCAGCTTCCAACATGGCGTTCTGTGCGGACATCATCAGCCATTTTATGTCCCAGTCGGCCAGTGGGAGGGGCTTCCAGACAGGAAATGGAGGAGATAAACTGAAGCATCAAACCATCTCAGCCTCTCTGTGCCTGCTTTCACCCCCCCCCCCCCTCTCGCCTCGTCCTCTTTCACCCTTTACCCCCCCCCCCCCCCCTCCTATCTATTAAAACATTAACAGTGTGTGCCATGCGTTGAGATGGTCTATAATTCCATCCAGGCCGTTTTATAAGGCCGCCTGCTGCTCTCGCTCTCAGACTCATATATATCCTGTTCCTCAGAGGAAATGGCTGCTTCCCCTCTCGTTCTTATAAATAATGTTGATGTTAAAGTGCTCTGCAGCAGAACAAACTGTATACAGACAGGACAAAGCTGCTCTTATACACACTTGCGTCATTACTGAAAAGAAAGACATCTCAAGTTTGGGTTGATGATTTTTGAAAAACATATTTTGTCTTAATGAGATAGAGGGGGGCAGAGGATCTAGGTCCCTGCTGGGGCCACCACAGACCAGGCGCTGGCCCCAAGACTGTGCGGTGCGTTTCAGTTCTCCGACTGAAACGCACCAGAATCCTGTCATTTCCACCGATGGCTACATAGATGCTGCGGCTGCAACTGTACACTGCGTCCTCTGAAGGACGTGGCACCTGAACTGGGACACAGCTACCCACAGTGTCCCCGTTATTTTGGTTTTCGCTGGAGAAGAGACCAACTTACAGTGAAAAACAAGCCATAGGTGCAGCAGCATTATCATGACAAATAGTTACGTTTTGTTGCAAGGCGACATCTAGTGTTTGTGGTAATTATGGCATGGTAAAAGGAAAGAAAAAAGCGCTGCGACATAGTGGCACCAGTTGATGTTGCGTCTTTCATCCATGACCTTCTTTTTTTTTTTTTTTTTTTTTACAATTTTTAGTCTTGATCTGCAACAGCCACTGTAGGGGCACTTTTACCATTTCATATCAAACGGCTGTGTGGTTGTTCAGATTGGAGGAACTAGGCTTAAAGGGATAGTTCACTCAAAATTGAAATTTCACTCATTATCTACTCACCCTCATGTCGACTAAGGGCTGGGAGAAGTTTCAGAGTCCTCCGTGGCTTCTCTGAGTTACAGCGGGGCTCCGTGCAGCACTGCATGTCCATATAACGGTTGCAAATGGATACCAACTGTCTTCATAACAAAAAGACACACCATTTGGACGAACCAGGAAGAGGAGCTTCCGCTGCAAACAAGCTTGAAATATAGACTTATTGAATTTTTTTTGGAACAATTTCGCATTTTGGGGCTTCAATACAAGAGGGACATTACATACGAGCAGCATGGAGGTATTTGGATGTTTTTTGGTGTGTCTTTTTGTTACGAAGACAGTTGGTATCCATTTGCAACCGTTTTATTGACATGCACTGCTACGCCGAGACCCCCTGTAACTCAGAGAAGCCACGGAGGACTCTGAAACTTCTCCCAGCCCTTAGTCCACATGAGGGGGAGGAGATAATGAGTGGAATTTGAATTTTGGGTGAACTATTCTTTTAACAAGTCGACCCAAATTGCTACAAACCATCACAAGACCAACCAGTCTTCCTACAGCACCAACCGTGGATTAATCCACCAATGAAAGTAGTCCCATCAAAATGCACCGTTTCCTCCAGCTTGTTTGTTAGAAGCTTTAATGATCAGCGGTTTCAGGAGAAGACTGAATGCTGTGCAGGGGTCAAGTGTTAATCCACCACCATGTGGTACAGTATCTCCACCGTGTCCAGTATGAACGAAGCTTCTCCGCCTCAGGGCAATAACTCCAGCCTCGGTGTGTTGGTATTTCACGTGTCAGGAGGTAAAGGCTGCTGCTGGCCTCGGGATTGAGCAGCAGCCATTTTTAGACTCAGATTGTTTTCAACAGTGTTTTGTGTATGTGTGTGTGTGTAATTCTTTTATTCATTGTGATGCAGGCTGCACCACAGAGTGGTCATTATGCACATTGTATTAAACATCCTGCTCTGGTTTATCTGCTGTACCCACACACTGTTTTCCAGCTGTCCGTTAAGAGAACATCTATGTGAGATATGCAGCTCATCAATGGACAAATGAAAGATTTCCCCAGTGACATGTACTATTAATTGTTGAGCTGAGAGCTTTCTGTTATCAGAGCACCTGGAGGAAGACGAGGATTATCTTGAGTCCAGACACAAACTGTCGGCGTGTTTCCTGGCAGTGACTCTGAACCAGCTCCAGTAGATTATGTTTCCCCTCACATATATTGCTCCTAGAGATGCTGCAATAGGTTTATGATTTCGCTTCCAGTTTATTTGCTCAGTGATAAAACACAGGAGCAAAGCAATAAAGGAACATGATGAAAAACAATGATAACCAAACTGAAGAAAGAGAAACAAATGAGCAGAGCGGAGCGCTGGGTGAGAAGAGGAGCGTGCATCGGGGAGGGGGTGGGAAAAGAAAACAGACAGAGGAGAAAGGAGGAAAATTTGTTTCATACTAAATTTGAAAAATTTTTGAAACTTGATTATGATGCTGTTACATTTTCAAAGCACAGGACACTTTAAATCTCCACTACAACAAGAATACAACTGTTTATCAAATCAAAAAAATCACAGGGCTTGGATTTCCCACATTATTTTAAGGAAAGGCCCAGCACACATTTATAGCGACGTCTCATAAAGTTTAACAGTGACAGTTCCGGTAATGTCGACATTAACAATGTTAATCCACAGACAGGAAACAGTGACGTTACTGAGGTGAAGCAGCAGCTCCAACATGAGTCTCAGGCTCAGAAAATAAAACAGAGAAATGAGCTGCTGGATGTGTAAAAGGTGCTGCAATCAGCTGATGCCACAGAGTCACCACCAGATGGTACAGTGTTTAACACAGAGCAGCTTTAAAAACAAAGACTGTGATGAGTTACATGAACAAATTACAAGCTAAGCTGCCCCCAATGAGCAGGTAGATTTTATATTTTTTATTTGACAAAGTTCTAATTAAGTAAAACAAAAAACAAAAAAAGAGAAGACAAAAGATGGGGAGCATGAAGATAAGAATATCAAGGGAGCCACTAAAACAAAGACTGATGGAGCTCAAAGACAAATATCAAAGAATCCATTCAACTGGAGGAGATGTAATTATCTGACTTGTAGTTCACCCCTTCAAGACCTACTTTTAGAGACTTGAAAGTTTTGAAACTCAGAGTTTGATGTGTCAAACTTGAGTAGAACACATCATTGACAACATGGATGTGGACCTGTCTTACAAGGTGGATTTTGCATGTTCTCCCTGTTCCTGCATGGGTTCTCTCCAGCTTCCTCTCAAAGTCCAAACTAGGGCTGGGTATCAATTCAAATTTCAAGAATCGATTCGATTCCGATTCTTAAGATTCAGAATCGTTTTTTTCGATTCGATCTGATTCAATCCGATCCGATCCGATTCGATCCGATATCAATTTGGGTTAGTGTTATTAAAACCGTTTTTTGAGCTGTTACCTCATTGTCTAGTTATGTAAATATTAATACCTGATTGTCTAGTTATGCAACATATTAATACTAGTATTAAATTAATGAAGTAGCCTATTGGTAGCCTATAAGACTGGGGAAAATGGCAAGGACCAATCCCAGAATGTTGATAGACTAGAAAATTACAAACACGCTGTTACTGAACAGATCCAGGGCACCTGCAGCAATGGATTGCTATTGGGACAGTAACCTGGTGCATTATTAAAAATATGACATGAAGAATTCACCCAAAAGCTGTTGCTGTTGAATACAAAAGTATTTTAATTTTGTCATGGCCATTTGGCCCACAAACAGCTGTGAACGTGGGTTACGGCCGACAGTAACTGTACCGTTCCTTGTAGGTTTGTTGAGCAACTCCTCCTCATCCTTTTATCACGTCCGGTCGGATGCTACAATATATATATATATATTAAAAAAAAATCCTGTCTAAGGCATTGGAGAAGATTAGACTTAAGTTACATAGATGAAACTGGTCAGTCGATAGGGCTTAGTCCTCCATGTATGAACTATAAAAGTGTATGAAGATGTCTGGGTAAATTTGTGCATAGGGATTTGGGAGTTGAGGGGTACCTGTATGGTATGTTTGGTATGTATGTTGAATATTTGGGGGATACTATTGGCAGTGTGAACCCAAGACCCTTGTCTCGGGATGGTCATTATTATTTTTATTTTTATTTTTTATTATTACTTATTTATTTATTTCCATTATTACTGGTGTATTCTTTGGACATTTGTTAGTAGAAGAGGAGAGGGACAAGGGGACTTGACACTTCTGTGTTAATTAATTGAACTGTATGTGATGTACTTCCCCCTTTATGTTCAGAGACTAAATCCAGCACGGGGAAGGGGAGGGGAGGGAAATAAGCCAGAGGGGTGGGGGTGGTATGGGTGGGATAAGGGTGGGACAATAGCTCACATGGTTATGACGTACACATTTTGTATACGATGTATGGTGGTATATGTACGATGTATGGTGGTATATGTATGATTTAAGGTGGTGTATGTATATATGTCAATTATGTAGCTGTGAATTTGATTTAATGTGGGCATATTGTAAAAAGGGCGGGGGGGATGAAATAATAAAAACTTGATCACAAAAAAAAAAAAAAATCGATCTTTGGACGTACAAATCGATCTGTAGGAATTAAGATGAGAATCGATTTAAAATCGATGGATCGATCTTTTCAACCCAGCACTAGTCCAAACATATACTCCTTAGACTGAGTCAGACAGTTTGATTTGTACAGCCCATTTTTACAAACCGTTTGTCTCAAAGGGCTTTACACAGCATCATAACAACATCCTCTGCCCTTAGACCCTCACATCCACTGAGGAAACACTCCCTACAGTCCGTCTTTATCGCTGATGCTCGGTGACTGATGAAAACACCAGAGGAAGAAGAACTTTCTAACAACTGTGCATAAACTAATTTGAACATGAGTCGACTGTTTCCATGTCCAGGATGGAGACGGACCATGGATACATCAAATCAAACAGTGAGTGGATGTTTGATGTTATCTGTCCTGAGTGCTTCTTGGATGCATTAACACTCGGTTTTTTTGAGATCAGATCTGACCAGGATGACTCAGACTAAATGGGGTCTGGATGACAGCTTCACCAACCTCCAAACCCTGGAGATCCTCCTCTCCACAAGTCATGAGTTCAAGTAGCAGAGATCCAGTGCAACTGTATACAGCGTCCAAAATGTTAAAGTGGTGGAGTGTGATATACCTGCAGTAGCAAGAAACAGTCTATGGACATTTCATGGAATTACCAGCAAAAGACTGATTTGTCATTGGGTTTATTTATGCAACACTACAAACAATCATCTGTTAGACCTATGGTGGACTAAACATTAGCACTTCTTTCATGTAACATGCTAGCTCATTCCGAGCCTGGCTACTCTCCATTAAGAAACGTTTACTTCCTGGTAGGTGGATACTCTGTTGAAGTTTAAAACTGTTGGATCTGCCTTTAATTAATCACTAACCTTTAGTCGTGACATACAGTACGTCATGTGCCGGAACACAATGAAGCTGCTGCTCGCTGTAAACAACGACCGTCCCCTACTGCAATGAGCTGAGCAAAGTGAGTGTGTGTTAAATGTCCGTGGATGACAGAAGCGTCGCCACAACGGAACAAATGGCTTCGCGAACATCCATCCAGCGCCATGGTTAATGAAATACAACTTCAAACTTAGCGCATAACCTCAGCCACTCCCTCTGTTCACTGATTGGTCAATCTCAGAGAGGGTAATGAAGGGAAATGGAAACTGAGAAGAAGTACGTAGGTGTGGAGCCAGGCTAAGCTTAGTTTCTTTTCTGTTTGGCCTTATAGGGAGACACAGGAGGGACAGCATCCATCAGGCAGCCTTACTTGTTCTGAAGCATTTCCTTGCTGTAATGTTTACAGGATATACTCAGGATAAGAGTGAGGAAGACCGACAGGGATCAGATCCACCAGACCAGCATGACAGAGCCTGGCTGGTTGTCAATCAGCCAACAAAAACAAACAAAAAATGTGTTACAATTCTAAATACAAAGTTAACTAGATCGAATATTATAATACTTAAGTTAAAGGGATAGTTCACCCAAAATTCAAATTTCTACTCACCCTCATGTTGACTAAGAGCTGTGAGAATTTTCAGAGTCCTCCGTGCCTTCTCTGAGTTAAGGAGGGGTCTGCGTAGCAGTAGTTGTCCATATAATGGTTGTCAATGGATACCAACTTTCTTCATCCAAAAAGCCACACCAAAAAACATCCAAATACCTCCATGCTGCTCGTCTGTAATGTCCCTCTTGTATTGAAGCCCCGACATGAGAAATTGTTCCGCCGGTCAGTGCAAATCACGCGAGATTTCAGGAAGAGCAGTGAACCGAGACACTGGGAGCTTCCGCTACAAACAAGCTTAACAAGCTTTTTTTTTTTCAGAACAATTTCTCATGTTGGGGCTTCAATACAAGAGGGACATTACACACGAGCAGTATGGAGGTATTTGGATGTTTTTTGGTGTGTCTTTTTGGACAAAGAAAGTTGGTATCCATTGACAACCATTATATGGACAAATACTTTTGGGTGAACTATCCCTTTAAAGACACCCTGAAGCAGCTCTTTGAGTGATATAGAGCTCTGCATGATCATGTGTTTCTGGTAAAAACAGGAAGATAGGGAGGGTCATGTCACAGATATTGATTGCTGTCTACAGAGCTAATCACGTTGAATGTTGGTTGACCTGTTGTGGGACTGTCTGCTGCTGCGGACGACTTCTCTACCTCACCTCCACACACACCTGTGGACCTCGGTGATGAGACGGATAAAACTCGAGCTGAAAGTAGTGGTGATGCTGCAGCTCCATGATGATCCACAGAACAAGTGAAGCAGAAAGAGTTTGTTACAGCTCAGAGGTAAAAAAAAAAAATCAACAAACAGTTTTAATTGGACACAAAATAATAAGACGGCCCTCGAGTGCAGGATGAGTCATGAAACATCTGAAGTTGTTTTACAGGAAGAGAAAATACATCCATTTAAATGCAGAAAGACTCGGATAATAACTTAAATAAATGAACATGTTGATACAGGATTCAAGCTGGAAAAGACTTTTTTCACTTCATGTGGTCTTTAAAAATTTAAATTCATCTTATAAATAGATCCATCATTAAGTTCATGGTTAAAAGATGAAACAGAGCTATAGAGATCATCATTTATATACATACCCATAACAATAAATTAAATATTAAAATACATTGTGCTCTGCATCAAAGTGATCGATCACAACCTCTACAAACCTGTTTACTGTATTAACCTGCCACTGCTCCACTGCTGTTACACCGACACACATCACATGCAGGTTGCTCACATACAAAAACCAGAGCTGTCTTATTCTTTATGTAATGATTAAAAAAAACAAAGAAAGGGAGACAATGGCCCTGGAGCTCCTCCTCCTCCTCAGGGTCTTTTCATCAGGCAAAGGGACAAAGTGTTGTGGTGGAGAGGAACTAGTGTAACGCATTTTCTTGGTCTTGGTCTCGGTTTTGGTCGAGCTGGACTCGCGATTTTTTGTCAAGACCAGGGGAACCCGAAGTGCTGTGATTTTTTTTTTAACTACAAATGTGTGAAATTCCCAAATTAAAATGCAACCAGTAAAGTCTTTTATTTTGAAAGTGTTGACGCTGCCACCTACGTGCCAAAGAGGAGAAGAAGAGGGACATACGAGGGCAACGGCTGTGGCAGAGATGTCGTCGACGTCATCAATCATTCAATTTTCTTATTCAAACCACAAAGAATGTATCTGTAGCTGTTTTCATTCCAGGTGACGGTAAAAGTTCTACGTCGTCCCAGCTGTCTCGCCGAATGTCACTTTACAAATGTTACACTTGGCAGAGTGTTTTTCTTCCCAGTTAACTTAAGCCTGGTACAGGTACACACATAAAGATAATCTGGCTGGTTTTGGCCCGATTTTCCTCCTTCCGGACGAAAATCTGTAAATTATTTTATGCCTTTTAATTTAAGATTATCCTATAGGATTATCCTGTGGTGTGAGGTGTGTTAAGAGTCAAATTCTCCCGACAGTCGGCTCGGAAAACAGTCTGAGCCGACTGTCGAAAATATTAAACATGTTCCATATTTACGATCGTCGGCCCTGACCGTTTTTATCAAAAGTCGTCTTGTTTGTGGGAGAAGCCGACAGGAGTCAGCGACTGAAACAAAATGTGACATGAAATTGAATGTCGCCAATTAAGACGTGAGCTGACTGAAGAGCACAAGCATAACAAACCTACATTAACTCACCACTTTTAAAATGAATCATTTGGGGAAAAAATACAAAAAATGAATGTAGGCCACAGTACATTTGTTTTGTTTTTTCGTCAGAGAATCACCTTTCAAGTGTTGATATGTTCTTCATACATTGGTTGTGTGGTTGACTGTTTATTCTGTTTGGTCTCGGCCTTGGACTTGGTCTCGCCCCACCTCGCGGCTGAAATACACTGGGAACGGCCGCGACGCGAAACGTGTGTCGCGCCGCGCGACACCCGCAGCAGCTCGCGCCCATTCAGTCAATGGAAGCTCCTCCACCGGCCATGTGAGCGACGCGCACTCCAGCGGCCGTCGCGCGGCGTCTCTCTTCTTTTTCACGACGAGTCTATTTTATTTCCTCGTGGCGTGGCTACGCGGCCCTCCAACAGGTAGAAAACTACAGAGAACTGTGTATAAAACTAATATATTCCGTTTAAAAGTGATTAAAATAAATGTCTCATGTACCAGAGGCAAAGCCAGTAGCAGTGCAACATTATGGGGTTTGTTTTTTTACATTGTGGATCCATGATCGTTCGTGTAGTTAAACAGTTAATTGATACCACTTAATATAGTCTGCACTTGCAAACCCTATAGTCAGCAAATTACCTGTGAAAAGGTACTGTCAATCCATTTTAACAGGAAGGATGTAAAAATGTGTTGAGATACATGAAGTGCACTCATTTACTGCAGCTTGACAAGGTGAAGGTGACAGCTGCAACAACAAACACAGTGAAGCCGTGTCGCGTCACGTCCGTGCCTGGTGTAGCAGGTAAAAAACTCTGCTCCGCCCTGCTTACGTATCGCGTCGCGGCCGTTCCCAGTGTACTCCAGGCGTCGGTCTTGGTCTTGACTCGGTCTCACCCCCTCAAAGTCTTGGTCTTGTCTTGGTCTTGCATGCTCTGGTCTTGGTCTTGACTCAGTCTCGTGTTAGGTGGTCTTGTCTTTATGTAAAGCACACCGAGTTGCCTTGGTATGAAATGCGCTATATAAATAAAGATGCCTTGCCTTGCTTACAACACTAAGAGGAACGGACCAGCCGGTCTGTGCTCCAACCTGCGCTCTAACTCTCAGCTTTGGATAGGACAGTGGCTACGAGCTGCCAACAGAAATTTCATCTTCTGAGTGGCTGGGTTCATCGTTCAGATGTGAAATGTCAGGAGTGTCGTGAAGCTTCCAGGGTTGATGGAGCCTCAGGAACTGAAACCCTGAACATCTGCAGACCCACGAAGCTCTGACAGAACGGACCAGCGGCGTGTCGGTGTGTTGTAACAACATGCCACGGTGGCACAGAACCACACTGCAGAGACGCTGCAGCGGTGTGATGTGGAGCTCTGGCCTGTGACTGGTTCCCAGCAGCGGATCTTAGTCCCACCTGCACCAGATGTCGGGCTCTTCCTCGCTCACTCTATATCAGCAGAGGGAATCACATCAGTGGTGTGTCAGCACACCAGAGAGGGAGGCTGGTCCCCTGTGGGAGGCTATACGGCCCCACAGTTTTTGCTGACCCACCACCCATCAGCCTCCACCCACTGTCTGAGCTCAGCAGTCCTCTGGTCTGGTCTGGTCTGGTCTGGTCTGGTCTGCAGACTCCTCTGAGGACCAGGAGAAGGAGGCCTTGGACACAGAGCTGCTGAAGTAAGGATGTGAGCTTCAGCTGGTCAAACAGACTTAAACCTGAACTCTGCTGCGTGGCAACATGAAGGAGTTGAAGTTTAGGTCTGTGTGATCGGGGGAAATACTTTTTCCAAATCACATCTGATCACAGAGACGACATACTGATTGGAAAATCTGTGACACTGAATTTTAGGTCTTAATTCAACGCTGCATGTTCTTTTTGATACTAACAAGAGGGGAAGAGAGAACAAACAGAGGGATACTCCCTAGAAGGAAACAGAGAAGAACGGAGAACAGAGAGAGGTGAGGAGGAGGAGCAGGAGGGGGAGGAAGAGTAGGAGGAGGGGCAGAGGGGTTTGTTTTGGCGCCTGGAGAATCCATTTGGAGGACTGCCTCTCCCTACTGATAACTAATGGACCTGAAGACTGAGAGGAGGAGAGGAGAGGAGAGAGGAGAGGACAGAGGAGAAGAGAGGAGAGGAGAGGAGAGAGGAGAGGACAGAGGAGAAGAGAGGAGAGAGGAGGGGAGGGGAGGGGAGGAGAGGACAGAGGAGAGGAGAGGAGAGGAGAGAGGAGGGGAGGGGAGGAGAGGAGAGGAGAGAGAGGAGGAGAGGAGAGGAGAGGAGAGGAGAGGAGAGGAGAGGAGAGGAGAGGAGAGGAGAGGAGAGGAGAGGAGAGGAGAGGAGAGGAGAGGAGAGGAGAGGAGAGGAGGACTTTCAGAATAAAAGCCATCAGTTTTCAGAGCTTAAAGTAAGTTGCATCAACGATCTGTGAAATCAAACTCACTCCTGTGGCTCTGCACTAAATATCTCAGCTTTAATAGTTCAGCATATTTAACCGCAGAACTACAACTGAATGTTTGAAAAAAGCTTTTAAAATGATCATAAATTATGAATTAATCTGAACTGAACCAAGCATTTGAAATAATCATGATATTGATTTCAAGTCATATGGCTCAGCTCCACCTGAACCGTTTGATGTAGAGATGATTACACATGTTTGAACAACACCCAGGCTCCTGCAGGGCTCCCAGCTACGCACAGCATCACTTCCCAAATATGATGACATCACAGCGGGTCTGGCTGCCAAAGACTCAGAGTTTTCACTCTCCTGCTCTGTACACGGCAGTAGAGCTTTGTTCCTGGTTGAAATAGCCAGAGTCAGCACAGAGAGCTAGTTAGCATGAGCTCCCGTACCCAGCAGGTGGGCGGCTCTGATACCAAACACACACCTGTCCGCACAACGCAGTGGGGGGGGGGGGGGTCACTGCAGGTGGAGCTAATGCAGCAGCTCATCCCCAATCCTCTGCTTGTTTCAGTCACTCACCTTTCCTCATGGAGACGCTTTACATTCAGTGCAGAAAGTAAAGTCGATTTTAGGGATGTCACCATTACTTGTTTCACAATCAACACGTTATTAAAGGGATAGTTCAACATTTTGGGAAATTGGCCCATTGCCATAATCGCTATAGTCATAGCAGTAGGTACGTTACCTTTAATTGTCGGTGCAAGCTATTTTTAGAAAGGCGGAGCAGAGCCGCGAGCTGCTCAGAGCTACGCTACAGAGGCTAATGGGATTTCTTGGTTTCCCTCATCAAACTCATCAAATACACAATCCAACAACTCCAAAACGCTCTGGTGGACAAGTTGTGACCTGCACATTCACCACGCTATGAGATAATAATGGAACATTACGAAACAGAGTTGTTTTCAAGGTAAATACAGAGACTGCTTGCTGAAAAACTGTCCCTGAACGCAACGCGCATAAGCGGTTTTGCATGAATTTCCCTCTAAAACAACTCTGTCTCATAACGTTGTGTTATTATCTCATAGCGTGGTGAATGTGCAGGGCACAACTTGTCCACCAGAGCGTTTTGGAGTTGTTGGATTGTGTATTTGATGAGTTTGATGAGGGAAACCAAGAAATTCCTTTAGCCTCTGTAGCGTAGCTCTGAGCAGCTCGCCGCTCCGCTCCGCCATTCTAAAAATAGCTTACATCGATAAATAAAGCTAATGAACCTACTGCTACGACTATAGCGATTATGGCAATGGGCCAATTTGCCAAAATGTTGAACTATCCCTTTAAGCGCCACGGTTAACTGATCCTAAAGGGCGGGGGTTGCAGAGCCATTGCAGAGCCCTTTGGTTATTGTTGCTACAGTACGTCTGTAAATTTTTCGCTCTGAGCAAACAGTTTTCAGCAATATTTGCATCGATTCCAAAGGAAATATCAGGAAATTTCTGGAAAAACTGTTTTGAGATATCAGAGAGAAGCCGTCAGAAAAGTCTTCAATATAGTTTTCAGTTACGCGACCCGCGCAGCTGTGCTCGTATCACCTGAACATCTTGCTGCCGCAGCAGCAGCAACAACATCTTTCCACATATTGTTGTTCGTCGTTCTCTCATCATGTGTCAGTTAGTCCACAAAAGCAAACGTAATGACTCACTGTTAACTGGAAAGTTAGTTGGCTCCTCTGACCTACTGCTGCTCATAAACGTAGCCTGCAGTTCCTAGTGAAATGTCTATGTTAGGACAATAAACACCGCCGCCTGTTATAATGATAGGGAAAACCCTGCCTTCACCTCCCAAATGACAGCTGTCACACTGCAAATTACTGTTAAAGCAGAAGTAAGCTGAATGTTTGTGTTAATATAAGTCTTAAATAGTTGTATCTTCCGACAGCAATCACTTCTATAGAGTGTTTGGTCTGAAACACGGGTCTGTCAGTCACTCTGCTCTGCTGTAAGCCGAGGAGAAAACTTTCCTTGTATCCTACAACCTTTATCCAATGAGGAGAGAGAGCGGCATAAAGGGGCAGTCCTCTCTGTGTGTGCAGCCAAGGGATGCGCGTGAATGTGGTGACGTAGGGACGAGGACGGGGACTGCTAACTCCATTGGCTGACAGGAAGTTAGCCAAAACCACCGCTTACCGATCGCTTACTTCTGCTTTAATAATTGGTCATATGTTAAAGTAACATTGCGGAGTTTTTCGGCCTTAAAATAATGTTTCCAGACTCATTGCAGTGATAGAAAAATGGTTAATAGGATGAATGGTGTTGCCGCTGCAGCCTGAGCAGGGTCGCGTCGGCTGAAACTGCACTATGTAACTTCCCTGCACGGGTACGAAACACCGCCCCCCCTCCTCCCCCCTCCCCTCTGCGTCGGAGAGAGACGTGGTGGGTAAGAGCGAAACTACGGTTCTCCTCCGGTCGTCGTCGCCGCCGCCGCCGCCGCCCCCCCGCCACCCCACACACCCCCTCCCCCCCTCCCCCGACCACCCGCCACACAGTCTCCTTGCAAACATGTGGGAAATATTGTCGTTTATTAATGGGAATAGACGCTGGATGCGCTGGCTGATAAGTTTCGTTTTCGTTTTTCCCCCCAGACGATAGCGCTTCTCAACCAGATGGTGGAAGCACTGAGCTGAAACTCCGCAATGTTGCTTTAATAGATAACATTTTGTGTACATAATTAGTAATGTAATTATATTTTGAGTATATTTGATTTTACAGATTCATAGTGTTGTGAAATTAATTAATGCATAATAATCATGATAATCGTAATACCGCGATTATTTCTCTGACAATAATCATACCAAGAAAATCCATCATGGTGACGTCCCTAGTGGATTTATCACCCAGTCTGAAGTCAGCACCCTGAACGACGTCGTCTCTCTGTAATAAGTCAGTGTGAACATGAAACAGAGCAGCACGGACACACACAACACAGTGGAAAGATGTTTGTGAACTTGTACCGTCCACAGCTCATGGGCCAAACCCAGCCTTAACCTGCAGCCTCCAGCTGAATATTAACTATTTATCCCGACAGAAACCTTCTGTCGTCATTCAGCAAAACAAGCAGCCCTTCCACCTGCACCACAGTCTCACTGCTGGAGTCATTCACTTCCATTCACACGCTCCCATTCACACCCTCTCAACTCACACGTTCCCCCTCCATTCACAGACAGGTAGGTGTATGGAGTCATATAGGGAGGAGATGCTCTGTGTGTGTGTGTGTGTGTGTGTGTGTGTGTGTGTGTGTGTGTGGGTATGTGTGTTGAAAAGCAGTATGGTGGTTCGGACAGAGCTTATGGCAGATTCCTGACTCACTCTCTATTTCTGATGTTTCCAAAAGCTCTTTGAACAACAGATAATGGATCAGAGCTGGAGAGCTGCAGGGTGAAGGCACCATCATCATCCTCGCGCACACATGCACACATATATACGCAGAAAACACACACACACACACACACGCTCTCCCATCCACATGGCAGCAGAGAGTGTGTGTGCGTGGGCAGCAGCAGGGTGAAGATACACCACCGTGCTCGAGAAGCAACGTGTGGGAGGCAAATAAACACACACACACACACACAGAGTTTTAGTTCTTCACACTTCATCTCTTTTCATGCTGGAAACATTAAAACTCTCCTCCATAACCAATAATAACGACACATCCGAGTTCCGACACGACGCAGGGCGATTACAGCACAGAAAAACACGCTTGCGTTGCCATGGCGATGATATTAACAGTGGCATGTTCATCAGTAGCAAAAATAAAAAAAATCTGTTTAATGTCACATATCACAGCAGTCAGCAAACAGCGCCGACATTAAACCCGATATTAACTCACCCGAGCGTGGTCATGGTGACGATGGTGTACCAGAAGGAGGCCGGGATGGAGGTGAAGGTGGATCCCTTGGTGCCCTTCTCGGCGTAGAACATGACGGTGGCGAAGATGATGATGGCCATGGTGAGGGAGAAGAGCAGGAAGCCCAGCTCGGAGGCACAGCTCTTCAGCGTGTAGCCCAAAATCCTCAAACCCTGCGAGTGACGCGAGAACTTGAAGATCCTGAAGACGCGGAAGACCCGCAGGGTGACGAAGGCCCCGCTCACGTCCTCGTTCTCGGGCATCACCAGGCCGATGTAGTAGGGCATGATGGCCACCACGTCGATCACCGACATCACCGAGCGCATGAACTTGCAGCGGCTGGGCGCGGCGAACAGACGCATCAGGTACTCGAAGGTGAAGATGAGCACGCAGGCCGTGTCCATGCAGAAGAAGGCCAGCTGGTACTTCTCCCCGCAAGGGAGGTCTTTGACGCTGCCCTTGGGGGGCCGGCAGGGGACCGTCTCCACCACGTTGGCGATGACCGACACAGCGATGAAGAAGCCGGTGACGTAGTAGAAGACCAGCGCCATGGTGGAGGTGTGGGGGTTCTCGAAGGCTCGCCACAGACGCTCCCTGGAGGTGCTGTGGGGGGGCAGGGGGGCGTCCATGGCCTCGTTGGCCTCCGTGTCTTCTGCCAGACGCTCCTGGTTCTCCTTTTTCCTGTCCCGGTATTCCTGCACAGAGCGGGGAGAGGAGGCCAGGGTCAGAACCAGGTTAGCAACAGCTTCAAAGACGACTCACACGCTCCGTTTACACCTGGCATTAACATGTGTTTTCAGTGATTGGATAAGATCAGATAGAGCTTGACCACATGAAAGTACAGGAGTAAACAGCACCCAAGACACATTCAGGACAGACTGTGATCCGATTGGCCAATCCACCTCTGCTCTGACCACATTGAACAAAAGTGTAAACGGTGATGCATCCTGTATCCGCATACAACTACGTGGGCAGAAATTCTTTTACTATTTATTTTCTTTTTTAATTTACCCGCGCAAATATGTAATCGGATCTCAACCGGATCTAGGGATGGGCATTTCGAATAATTTTCTAACCGAGTATCCTAACCTTGTCGTACCCGGGTAACCGAATACAGTAATAAAAAATAAAATGACGTCATGTCTGACGGACAGAGCGCAGCCGGGGCATAAATGCGCTCTGACCGTCAGACAGTCGCATCACTGACACACAGCGTCGTCAGACTAAATATCAGGTGGATAATAAGAGTAGAGACTGGAGTTGAAGATGCACATATGGGGCTGATGTGCATCTTTATGCTGGGGAATAAATGCGCTGCATCGTACGCTCTGAGCTCTGAGCGCAGCGCATTTATGCCGCGGCTGCCTTGGAGGAGAAAACTTTTTTTTCTTTTTTTTTAATTATTAGCGGTGCTTATTTATTATATTTATTTATTAACACCAGGTGTCCAGATACAATCTGGATACAAGGATAGGAGATGCATGTCAAATGGGATATTTCAACATTTTATAATAATAATAATAATAACATATAATTATGTAACATTACGTGACATGAAGCAAATACTCAGAACTACTGTCACTGTCACTCCACCCAGCAGCCATGTCTGAAATGTAGTTTCGGTTACGTATTTGCCTCAAAAACAACTCTGTCTGGTAGCCTAACGTTCCATTATTATATCATAGCGTGGTGAATGTGCAGGTCACAACTTGTCCACCAGAGCCTTTTGGAGTTGTTGGATTGTGTATTTGATGAGTTTGATGAGGGAAAGCTGGAAATACCATATGCCGCCATAGCATTAGCTGAACAGCTCTGCCCCGCCGATCGAAAAACAGCTTGCACTTACAATCAAAGGTAATGAAACCTACTGCTATGACTATAGGGATTATGGAAATGGGGGAATTTGCCAAAATGTTGAAATATCCCTTTAATGTGTAAACGGGGTGACAGATTCAGTGTGCAGTAGTTTGTGCATGAGAGTAGAGATCACCATGGACTCCACACTGTGAATCTGTTAGCTACAAGGTTAGCTACCAGTTGAGCGAAGAGAAAAGTTAAAGGCCGCCCTGCAGAGGAGCGGTTAGACTTTCCCTCTGGTCTGTGGTGGGGAGCAGCACTCACTTCTTATTTATCAGATTTATCAAACTCAGTTATAACTGAGTAACAGATAACTTCATCATCTGGAGCTGTTAGCCCTAAGCGTCTAGCAGCTAGCATTTCCTCCAGCACAGCAGCAGCAGCCACATAAATGCTACAATTCTATATTTACTTTAATAATCAAACAAATTATGCCAATCATGTTCACTGCTCGACAGCAGTTTGTGGCCTGACAACTATGGGTTTAATGGAGATGGAATTCTCCTTGTTATTAAATCAGTAGCTGACACAGATGTTGTTACACAGATTCATTGCAGCCACCTCCCTGATTTATATGAACTGGGGGCTGTTGACATCGTTAGCAAATTACCAGAGTCTCACGAGGAACAGACACAGCTCCTGACTTTGTGCCGCCCCATTGCAAAGGATGGTTTCCCATTAGCTAACAGCAGCTAACCTTCTCTGATAGGGTTAGTTGCTGTTAGCTTGTAAAAAAAAAAAAACAAGACTCTGGGCTGAATTTGCGAGTAAATTTAACTCCAGCTACCGATAACAAACAGAATATCAAACAATAGAAATATCCCAGAATTAAGTTAAATATCCTCCTGTGCTGAAAAAAAATCACCAGATGATCCAGAGTGACTGTGAGCCAATATAAATATTGGCAGATACATACATTAAAGGAGGCATCCATAAATCTATAAAAGAAAATTTAACTTTACATTTTTCTTTGATAGATTTATGGATTTGATCTTTTGATTTGCCCTTGTTCGTTAAGGTTAGCTGCTTGTTAACTGTTAACAAGAAGGCAACAAGGAACAAGGATCAATTCAAACCACAGTGAGTGTTGGGAAATTATATATTGTCAATAATTGTTTTCACTTTGCTTGAAATCCAAGACGACCGGTCAGGAAAACAATAAAATCTGTGAAATTACTAGAGGAAAAAAGGATTTAAAAACTAAATCACATTGACTGTTTGTTGTGGGAAAGTGTGGGGGAAGTGTTGAGTAGCTAAAAAAAGAAATCCAGAAATTAGAATCAACACGATGGCGTCTGCCAGATCTGAGGAAATAAAGGATGGTCACTCATTCATGAGCTGGTGGATGGGTCTGGTAGAAGGGTATAAAAGCCTCTGAGGACAAGGCCGGTGCTGAACAGACAAAGAGAGAACAGCAAATGATTTGCTGTTCAGAGACTGAGGGGGGAACAAATGACTGGTTTATGACTCTAAAGAAATCACAGGGTTTGCAGCCGAGATCAGTTAAGAGGCTGATGAGCTGCTGCTGTTTGAGGAAGATCCTCAGTCAGCTCCTAATGAGAGTCGGCCTCAAGTCTGAGAGCAGCACTGGTTACTAATCCCCTCACATCCATCAGCTGTTTTACATATAGTCATTTGGCTGATGATGCTGGTCTCCAGAGAGAACTAATGAGCAGCATCACCAACGACCAGTAGGAGAACATCAAAGGTCAAAGGTCACAGGACCCACGAAAGTGCAACATAAATGATGCAACCCATCTGAAATAGAATTGGGTTGCCCATTAACTGTGTGAAGGGCAGAATTTGGGCTGTACAATAGATACAAAGAATTGAAAATAAGTCTTATAATTTAACAGGAATGAAGAAAAGAGCAACTTTTACTGTGAAAAATTCTACAAATGATTAGTCAGAAGAAAATCTGGCGGTGTGTTTTTCTTCCTTTACAGGGAGGCTGTATTGTTGCTGTAATAGCACTATCATCAAGCAGATACATACATTAAAGGAGGCATATTATGCCACTTTTCCACAAATTAAAATAGTTCCCAGTTGTCTTAAAGACATGTTTATGACATGCTTTGGTCAAAATACCTCAAGGATCAAACATCACAGCTCTTTTCATCCTCTCTAAACAGCCCTGTTCAGAACGGCTGCTTTCAGTGTCTGTCCCTTTAAATGCAAATGAACCACTGCTTGCCCTGCCCCTTCTACGGGTACCAGGTAGGGGTGAGATTTTGCATATCTGAAACCTAGTTTACTGTAATTACAGATTATTTTGTCAATTCTCACATTTTGGGGCCAGAACGCAAGACAAACACCTATATGTATGTTAAAGAGCCTTCAAAAATCGAGATTTCCATAATATGTCCCCTTTAAAAAACTGAAGCCAAACATAACAGGCTCGACATCTCATCAGTAAGAACCTAAATTTGCCTCCAGTTTTAAATGCACACACTGTGCAGCTGAGGTGTCCAGAGTAAAGAGGAACAAACTGTTCAACAATGAGGAAAACAAAAGGTCAATAATCAAGTTAAATCACAAACGAGAAGATGCCACATGGATCAACAACGTCTCACGTACGGTGTACATTCACTGTACTCACGCCTCAGGCCCAGTTCATAGCAGCAAAAACATTACTTTTTTTTTTTACATTAGACAAAATTACACCTCTGATTGGCACAAAGCAGAAAGAAAATGATTCAACCACCTGTTTGATGCTCAACTGCAATGAAATATAGCAAACTGCTCTCTGCATGTGACGATAAATAGCTTGAAAATTGAGATCAGGAAGCATCTGATCAAACATCTGATGATATGTGAAACTTTCTGCCGTCCAGATCTATGATCCAGCTCCTGTTTCTGTGTTCAATCTGTATTTGCAGACATTTAACAGTCCATGATGATTTGTCAGGACAGACATTATCACTTACTGTGTCTAACTGGCTGCTCCAACAGATTTTATTTTAAAGATGTTGAATAAATCTTTGTGAAAATGAATCAAGCAAATATGCAAAGCACATCTCTAAGTCTTTTTCTTAATTCTGCTAAAACAATAGACTGTGAGGAAGCTCAGACATTCAGACAGCAGCTTTACCTCCATGCAGCAGTCTCCGATGATCTCCGGCACGATGCCGTAGAAGGCCAGCTCCTCGTCGAAGGCCTGGATGCACTCTTGTCTCGGGTAGTGGAGCTTCCCGGTGCGGTAAAAGTTCAGAATGTGCCGGAACATTTCCGGGTCCCTGTCGAAGAAATACTCCTGTGTGTCTTCATTGTAGAAAAACTCCTTCTCTGAGGAGCCCAGCAGCGTGTCTGGGTACCGGTCCAGAGTGTTCTTCCACGTCTGGACAGGTGGAATACAAGAGGGATCAAACATGTTTTAATGTAGAGGAAGGCATTTGACAAAATGACATTATATAGATGATCTATTGCTGTGGGGAATAGAATATAAAATTTTCACACCACACTAAAAACACAAGCTGTATTTGAAAGACTATGGGACGGTGGAAGCACTGAACGGCCACCAGCTGATGCTAACAGTCACGTAGCGCCTGTTTTATGCCTCCTGTTATTGTTTCTTCTATTTTTAAAGCATTACTGTATGTTTCGGTTTTTCTTTTTTACCTTCCAGCTGCTGCGTGTTGTTTTTAAAAATCAGGACAAAGTCACAGACCTGACAGGAACTTTTTCTTTGTGCTGCCACGGCAGCAAAAAGTGCAGCAGAAAGCCACCAAATCTATTTTTGTTCTGCAGCCATTTTGTTATTATTTCTGCCCAGATGCACATCAGTGCTCTGATTAGACCCTCACTGTTTACAACCTGCAGCGGCTGAAGCGTCGGGAACCTCTGAGTGGAGCTCTGGATTTAATAATCAAATGTCAGATAATCAGGTAGTGAGCTCATAATACCAACATGAGGTCAACTACAGGTCCCAGAAAGCATTGCTGTGAGACAGCCAGGCTTCTGCACCCTGTTGCAGGGTGGTTTATTTTGGAACAGTCAACTGTTGGACTGCACATTACAACCCTTGATATGAGCTGCTGAGGAACATGGGGAGTTTAGACTAAACCCTTGCTAAGTGTTTATGGAAGGAGTGTGACATAGTTTATGAGCTGTGTGACATAGTGAGATCAACATCCATTTACCAAAGCCTGACTTTGTTAATTCAGGATTATCTGTATCTCTAAGACAACGCTGTGTGACATTAAAGGAATAGTTCACCAAAAAAATGAAATTCAGTCATAAATGACTCACCCTTATGCTGATGAATACTCCGGAGTAGTTTTTTATTCCTCAAAGTGCATCTGGAGACCCGGGAGGCCGGTTCATAGTCCAACGAAAACTTTATATGAGACTAATAGGGTCCGACACAAAAAGGTCCATAAAACTACACAAAAACCATTAAATATTCCTCCACACTGCTCGTCCACTGCAATCCTAGTGTCCTGAAGGGATGTAGTCCAGAGTTTACTGGAAACTACCTCATTGAGGACATTTTTACAGAATTGAATTTGCCTGGGGCGCGATCTCGTGTTCACACGATGCACGCGGACATGACCGGACTTGCCTAAATGACGTTGTTTCGAGTAAACTCTGGACTACATCCCTTCAGGACACTTGGATTGCAGTGGACGAGCAGTGTGGAGGAATATTAAATGGTTTTTGTGGACCTTTTTGTGTCGGACCCTATTACTTTCATATAAAGTTTTCGTTGGACTATGAACCGGCCTCCCGAGTCTCCAGATGCACTTTGAGGAATAAAAAACTACTCCAGAGTATTCATCAGCATGAGTGGGAGGCAATTTCATGTTGTTGGATGTAAATTTAACACAACTACGTTTCACCCTGAGAGACGACGTCCTTGTTCTCAGAGTGAACGGAGGAACCTGCGTTTTAAGTGAAGTGAACATGTTAAACCGCGATCAGTAATTCATGACGGTAACGGTCGCAGTAATGTTCAGACACTTGTCGACCTCTGAGGTGGGGGGGGGGCTTTCAAATCCACACACACCCCGGGGCCTGATTCTCAAAGACTGACTAATCTGCTGCACAAAGCAGCTCAGTCCTGACAGTGGTATAAGGAATTCTAGATACATTAAGAATTTTTCAAAAATGAATAAAAAAATTAAAAAAATAAAAGGCTGCTGATGAATCACTGTAGAGCATACACACTGGAGGGGGATTAGTCAGGAAACAGACATCTTTAGGATTTACACTCATGTCAAACTGAATCTACTAGGAGCAACAAGCTGCAGGACCTTCATGTTGAAGTGGGAGGATTACACATTACACATTACACATTACACATTCACTTCACTGTGACTTTACAGAAATGTATCAGTGTCACTTTATCACATTGATGTCTAACAAATGGTTAAAAGCATCCTGAGGTTAGGGTGTGGAGATGTCTTCTACAACCACACTCTGAACCTTAACCACACTGTGGTTTTAAAAACGTTGGCACTGACCGAGTGAGAAAGAAAAGCGATGATGAAAAATGACTTTCTTCCTCTTCGAGTCAACTTCTCCCACTGCATCGCTACTCAACGCCGGCACGGAGAGGTCGACACTGAAGCAACACTTGTAAAGAACAACTGTGTCGCATTTATCTCACAATAAAGGAGTAGAGTAAAATCGGTGAGGATACGATACAGCACAAGATACAGTTTGAATTTAGGCTTTTTATCTGTTTATATCTGATCAACCCTGCAGTCTGATAATCTCACAGTTCAATAATAGTTACATCAATAATACGGTTACTAAGCATAGAAATTCACATTTGATTTGATTTTTAACTTGAACATTAAAGGGTTGAATGTTTAACTTGTGCGTTTGGAAAGCGACATCGGCAGCTCTGCAGCAGGGAAACAAGATGAGAAGACAGATCTGTGTTGCCAGATCTCATGAGAGTTCATTTCTGAGACAGAAACGGGTCTTGAATAAGATTCCTTTCCCCCTGATCAGTCTTAAAAAATGCTATTTAAGTGTCAGTTTGTTCTGAAGATCTGAAAAATTGCTCCAATATTTATATTTCAGCGACGATGAGGAACAATGAAAGAAAGATAGAATCACAGTCTGTGAGCTGGTCCCGCCGGAGTGAACGGGCTCAGAGCTGAGTCTGGTCTGCTGAGGGGGGCGGAGACACCATGTGACACGGTGACAGGAAGTTACTGTGAATGCACCTTTATGGCAAGTGGATTTAACATTTAAAAGCTAAGTTTGACTATCCGGAATTAACATTGTAGATAAGATATCAACAACGGCGGCACGGTGGCACAGTGGTTAGCACTGTTGCCTCACAGCAAGAAGGTCCTGGGTTCGAATCCCGGGCCGCCCAGGGCCTTTCTGTGTGGAGTTTGCATGTTCTCCCCGTGTCTGCGTGGGTTTCCTCCGGGTACTCCGGTTTCCCCCACCACTAAAAACATGTCGGCTAGGTTAATCCTCCAGTCAGTGCCCCTGACCAAAGGCACTGGCTCATAATCTGGAGTTGGTCCCCGGGCGCTGCACCGCGGCTGCCCACTGCTCCTCAGGGATGGGTTAAATGCAGAGAAAGAATTTCACTGTACTAGCTGTATATGTGACTAATAAAGTACCTTTACCTTTACCTTTACCTTACGTCTTTCTGACTAGTCGTAACTACATTTTGAATAGTTGGATTTTTTATTCAAGATATCTGTAATTCAGTTTTGCCTAGTCAAAAAGAACATTTCAGATATCCGCAACTACATTTTTCCTAGGACAAATGACGTCACTTTTGCCATTCATGTGTATGGGGTTTGTCGTTACAGATATCTACAATTCAGTTGCGGATATCCGATTTGTGAATTACTGATATCTGTAACTGAATTACGACTAGTACTAATTCCAGTTGGAGATATCTACAATTTGATTCTGACTAGTCATAATTCCAGTTACAGATATCTACAACGTCATTTCGCCTAGTCAAAACTTAATTTAAGATATATGAAAAGGGACATGTAGATATCTTTAATTGAGGTGAATTAAATCTTGAAAAGGAATTATGACTAGTCAGAATCAAATTGTTTTGATTCTCAAACTGGAATTAGTACTAGTTGTAATTCTGTTACAGATTTCTGTAATTCACATAGCGGATATCTGCAACTGAATTGTAGATATCTGTAACGACAAACCCCATACACATGAATGGCAAAAGTGACGTCATTTGTCCTAGGAAGAACGTAGTTGCAGATATCTGAAATGTTCTTTTTGACTCGGCAAAACTGAATTACAGATATGTACAACACATATCCAGTCTGGCTTTTAAATGTTAAAATGGCTTGTTGCCATACACACCGTCTCCTGTCTCAGCTGTCGCTGATGGAGGCCGGACGCTGACGTCTCCACAGAAAAGTCAAACTACTTAATGCGCTGGCACCAAACATCAGCATAGAAATACAGACCATAAATCAGGAGGAGCAGTGAGTGCACCTCTCAGAGACACTGGGGGGGGGGCACACCATCACCCACCTGAAACCTGACTCCGCTGACGTTGACGTACAGGATCTCGTCCGATCTGGACGTGTTGTCCACCGGGGGCTTGGGCATGGTCTTCTTGGCCAGCGGCAGCCAGCCCACCGCAGCCGCCCGCGCAAACGGCAGCCACGTCGCCACGCCGGCCGCCATCTTGCATCAGAGCGTCTCACCTGTGGAGAACGGGTGGGGGGTCCTCTGGGGGAGGGGGAGGAGCTAACGGATCCCAGGTGAGAGCCTCGACTGGCGCGTCGCCGCTCACTTCTCCGCCTGCCCCGATTCCCTCGGGCAGCGAGAGAGAAGGTGGTCGGACATGTTGCGGGGGGGGGGAGGGGAGGAGGGGGAGGGAGGGGTCAGAGCAGGTCAGGTGTCAAGCCATGAAAGGAAGGCCACGAAGGGGGCGGGAAACCATCCAACAGGTGTGTGTCCAGATCTTTACTTAACGGAGAGACTTCCTGTTTCCAAAATAAAACTCAGAGAAATGAGCTGAAATATTCCTCTTTTTCTGATTATTGCTGCTGTTGTCTGGTTCGTCCAATAAATAACAAGCTGCTCCAGCTTAAAACAAAAAGTCTTGATAGAAAAGCATCTCACCAGGACAGAAACTCTGTCAGATAATAATATGAAATATGAGTTATTCTCTGGTTTTGCAGGCTGAAATTCACAGCAACAAAAAGCAAAAAATCAAAAGATCCGGGCAGCAAAGTGTTAAAGCATCTGTGGTCTGGCCTCCACCTCACTGCTTCCTCCCTCTCTCTCTCTCTCTCCCTCTGTTTGAGTCTAGCTCTCTCGGCCGCCCTCTCTCCCACTGAAGACAGATTTGTTGCAGCGCCACAGCCTTTCAAATTCTTATTAAATTGTGATGATGGTCCCTGAAGTTGCAAGATAGACAGAATCGCCTGCCTCCCTCTAAGTGTTTCTCTACTGTGGAGATTATGGATCTGCAGCCTCTTCCTCTCTTTCTCTTTCTGCTTTTGCTTGCTGTTTTGTCCTCTCTACTTTCCCTTCATCTGTGCTTTACTGTCTCTGTGTCTCTCTCTCACTCTCTCTCTTCTGGAGTCGGCGGGGCATTAGCGGTGGTGGTGGAGAGACACCGGCCTTGTTTTGAAGAGCGAGGAGGAGGCGTTCAGACGGTTCTTACTCCATGTCCATGTAAGGCCGTCCTGTCAGAAAACACACAAACAGAAAGAGAGACAGACAGTGAGAGATGAAGCAGGACAAGACAAGAGGAGACGAGGTTTTTGAGGAAATTAAAAAAAGAAAAGTCAGAGAAAGACAATGTGAGGGGACAACTAGAATAATGCAAAAATGAAAGGAGGTGAAGTGAGGTAAATGTTAGCAAAAGAAGAAAAAACTAAGAATTGGGGAGGAAGGAAGGAGAGAGGACATATGGGAGGAAAGACAACGGGTATAGAGAGGGAAAGAAGGGAGAGTGGATGGGAGAGGTGGGCAGAAAAGGAGGAGGAAGACGGAAAAAAGAACAGAAAGAATTGCTAGAAGGAATGAGCAGTGAAGGAAGGAAGGAAGGAAAGGGTGATTAGAGAGAAGATGGAAAAGTAAAGACAGGAGGGACAGAGGTGAAGCACGTGGAAGAAATTATGGAAGGGAAAAGTGGAAATAAGTGACAGAAAGAGGAAAGGGAGGAGGAAGAGAGGAGGAGATGAAGAGGAAGTGGAAGAGGAGAAGTGAAGAGACAGGGAGAGAAAGGAAGAAGGGAATAGTTGTTAATAAGAGGGAATGAGGAAAAACAGAGGGAAGGAGTGAGAGAGTGAGAATGGGAGCAGCAAAGGAATTTATGTGCAGAGAGGAGAGAAGAAGAAAAGGAAGAAAGTATGTGTGGACAGATGGAGAGAGATATCCAGGAAATAAAGAGCAAAGGGGAAAAAAAGAATAATGTGGGAAAAGATGAGAAATGAAAACGCTGATGGACTTGGGTGATAATAAGAGGAGAGGAAGAACTATGGAGGAAAAGAACAAGAAAATGGAGGAGGAGTAGCAGCAAGCAGCTGATCACTGCCGTTTTTTATCAGTCAGTGACTTCTTTGGAACTATATTCAGAGGCGAATTAATCCACATTTGGTGCTGTAGTATGTGTTTGTGGCAGCAGGGTGGTGTGTGTAAGTGTGTGTGTGTCTAAACAAACTACAGTGTGCGATGTGGGTTAAGCAGAAGTATGTCAGTGACACGGTGGGACTCTGTGACTCTGTGGTGCGCTTGTGGAAACAGAGGAATCAGGTAATTCACAGTACTGGACTGGTTTGAAGCTGCACATGTGGTTTGATGTTCTAGTTTCTGTACTGGTACTTGTTCTCTGCCTCCGTTTGAATCAACACATCATGTCACAGCAGAACACTGAGCGGTGTGTAAACAGCTTCATGTCGTCCGCTCGCTGACAAGGTGACTACGTCCGCGTCAAGGTTGGAGGTTCAGTGCAGCAATGAACCGAATGGAAGGAAATCAGTGTAAAAAACTGAAGGATGGAAAATTGACCAAAGTCAAATTTACATAATTTGAAGTAAATGGGCCAGTTAATGAAAACAGAGCTCACCGCTCCATTACACAGGAGACTGACAAACTGTCCAAGCAGAAAACAGGACCAAAACCACATCAGACAGAACAACTCAATGAGAGGCCGCAAAGTTACATTCAAGGGCTTTTAGATTTCCAGGCTTAAAAACTAAATAATCAAAAAATGTAATTCTGATTACGCTTAATATTCATGTTGTATAGCATCATTAAGAAAATGACACTGTAGCACAGGTGTAAAGACATAATGATGCTGTTTTTTGATTACTTTTACTAATTTTCCCAGTAATTCTCATCATCATTATCATAAGTGTTATTATTATTACCATCACTATTTTAACTTTTTATGGTTAACACAGCAGAGGTTGTTTAATTAATATATTCATTTGTTTTGTTATGCTACCACTAACATCAGATTTTTTTATTGCTTGAATGGTTCAAATACAACTAATACAATTTAAATCACATAAATTACATTTGACCTGAAAAACAAACATGAGCAGCAAGAGGAAGTATATTTGTAATTATATATAATTATGAGTGACTTATGCCTGCCACACACATAAAGATAATCGGGCTGATTTTGCCCCGATTTTCCCCCTTCCGACCACGGACAGACACCGCCCGATTATCTTAAGGTCTTAAGATTATCTTATAAGATTCTCTTGTAGTGTGTGGTGTGTTAAGAGTCAAAATTCCCCCGACAATCGGCTCAGAAAACGTTCGGCGCCGATAATCGTAAGTATTAAACATGTTCAATATTTACGATTATCGGGGCCGACTTCGGTGGCCGTTTCAATCAAAAGTCATCTTGTGTGTGGGAAGCCGGTGTTGTGCGGAGAAGTGCCTGCTTGCCGAGCTCTGCATGCTGCTCGCGGCAACAAGCCACTTCTCCGCACAGGACCGGCAACCTTACAGAGAGCCACGGTGCAGCCCTGGTATTACATGAGGTTCACACAGACATCCACGCATACACAGGAGGTTTCCTGATAGCCGTTAGCAAAGACAGTAGCGCTCGTAGCCGGCAATACAGCAGCCATGTTTAAACGATCATGTGACCGCCGCTCACAGCCCGTCATGTGACAGCGCACGGGTCCCTATTGGACAGCCGCTTGACTGCTCGGCGTCCGGAGCCACAGACACACAGACACACACAGATGGGATCGTTGTAAAGGCTGAAGTGTCCCGCTTTCATTAAAAAAAAATTACGTCTCTCTTATTGTCCATTCCGGAAATAGACCCGAAAGAGTAGCTACAACGACACCCCTGGTATCGCTGCTGATGCCGGATTGTTTTCTGACCAGAGGGTCAAGATTCTGAAAAATCTCAATGTGTGTGGTGTGGTGTGTTGTGTTTGGAATATCGCAGGACACCACACACAATACGATCAAAACTGTTCAATCACAGATTTTTTATCTTCATGTGTGGGGTCTCTCACAGATAATAAATCGGTTGAGATTTATAAAATCTTTATGTGTGTGGCAGGCTTTAGTTGTGATGCCTCCCCAATGTGGAAACAAGCCCACACACTTGTTTTTTTCATTCACATTAACAAGTTGTTTTAAATAAAGGGCCTGAGCAGCAGGAGCTCTTCGTCTCCTACTTCCTGTTTATATATGTTAACTGAACATATAGAAACCAGTCAAGAGATGTTAATGCACAAGACTGATAGGTTATACAGCGGATCATATGTGGTGTTTATTGATCCTCTCCTTCTCAGCTCAACCCGTGTCCATGTGTTTAAGATGAAGATATAAAGCTGCAGGTTATTAAAGATGTTTTTTTATGGCCGGGCGTGCGCAGCGTCCTCAGGCCCTGCTGAGGAAAAACACAGCCGTCCATCTCACTCTTTATTTCTCCCTCTGCGTTCTTCATTCAATAAAGCAGCCACAATAAAGTTTCCTGTGAAGCTGCACTTCGTCAGATGAAAAGTTATTGTCGTGGGTTTATTGCATGAAGTCCACAGTGGGAGCAATAAAACTTTTCCCTCCTTAGGTTTGCCTTGAATCACGGAGTCTGTTTGAACATTAACTTCCTCAGCTTCCGAGACCGTCGTAGTCGTCGTCATCATCACCATCTTGTTTGTCAGAGAACTTTATCTCTGGTTCCAGTGGAGAGATAAAAGTTGCTGCAAACGTGGAGGAAACGTCTGAATCAACCTATGAAGTCTGAGGTCATTTGTTTTCATTTGGTTCATCTAACGCAGCTGATACTCACATACTGCAAATACTGGAAGTGGAAACACGCAGCGGAATGCTACGACGTTAGCCACAGCTGCTACATCCATCCCAGTGTAATCAACAACCTGAACTTGCTCTTTCCTCCTTGAGGATGTTTGTGCAGTAATGTTCTGGTTAAGTGCAATAATACTGCTCAAATCTAACAAATGGAGGAATGCAATTATCTTCTAGATCTGTCTCATCTTAGATTTTAATCCTGAAAATTTGTGTTATAATGGAAATGTGCTAAATTTCATTGCATAGCTGTGCAATGACAAATAAAGGCTTTCTATTTGAATCGCTTTCAGTGAGATAATGGACATTAATGGCTCCAGGAAATTGCTCTTCCTGTGCTGTCTGCATAATTATGTTAAGATGTTTTAGATTTCACATTAATGGCTATTTATAAATATATTAATTATATATGTTTATACATGGATATTTCAAATTTTCTCATTTCAGCTGGTGATGACGTAGATGTAGAAGAGAGGAGGCCCCAGGACGGAGCCCTGGGGAACACCACCAGTTATGTTATATATGTTCTGATGAGTAATTGCAAATCAATGCAGGACATCCTTCAAACATAATACACACCAGCATCTTCACTATCATCTTCACTATCTTCATCTCCAAAAAAACCCCAAAATCATTAATTAAATCAATAAAATAAATGAATAATTAACCAACTAATCTAAAGTTCCTTAATGAAACAAGCACAGAAAACAGCCGCATAAACACAAAGCAAATGTATGGGTGTTGATGTAAAGACACACACACACACACACACACACACACACACACACACACACACACACACACACACACACACACACACACACACACCGTTGTGTACCTGTCCTGCCTCAGTAAAATCTCTGGTGTGTGTGTTGCTGAATTATGAATGAAACTTTCAGCCTGGATGATTCAGTTAAACTGCACTGCCTCAGTTACCACCGAGCACATACAATCCACCACAACACACACACACACACACACACATATATGAACACACACATGACAACAAATATTAACACACAGCCTTGCCCTGCCTGCACAGCACTTTTTTTTCTAGAAAGAGATTTCCATTATTTCAACAGGGAAGCTTTTACATTACATTAGACACAGCAGGAACACACACACACAGTCACTGCACTGTTCTACTATGCAGCAATGTTTAGTTTTATGTCAGTGTGTTACTGTGGCCATGAAGTGCAAATGCCTGGATAAAAGTTGATCATTCACAGCTGTAGTAGGTGCAACAGTCATAAGTGTCCCGAGGAGATTTACTAGCAGCAATAAGAGCAGCAGTGGTACAGTGGTGGTGTTAGTAGTCTTAGTCCTGGGTGTCCCCGTGAGTCTCAGTCCTGTCCGTCCTCTCTGTGGGAATCCCTGCTGACATCATGGCCAGACATTAGATATATTACTGCATCCTCCTGATGCTTTTTATCATAGCCACCACAGCTCTGGGATCAGCTGTCACACTGACCGGCTCCTGCGGCTTCAACCCTGGAATCTTCCGGTAATGGGTCGGCTGCTTGGTTTTATGGTTCTGACCGTGTGAGGGCTGATCCTGAGTCAGTGGATTTTCTGTCCGCCTGCTGAGTGAAGGAAGGACCAGCACTAACAGCGTGTGGTGCTTTCACTACAGCAGTGTGGAAGATTCGCTCTAACTTCAGAGCTGCCATGAATTAAGTTACATGAGACCAACTGAAGTTTAAATATGAATAAAATCAAATTAGACCGAGAGTTACTGCAGCGTCTGTCAAGTCTTTTCCATCCAGTCTGTGCACTGAACCTTTCTCCTGCATCATTTATCCCTACACTGTATGAGCTGAGGAAAACAGATAGAGAATAATCACTGTTTTAACTGGGTTGTTAGTATTTACATGACTGCTATTTTTAAGTGATTCCTGCTGGGAATGATAATAATACACCTTATTTGTAGGCGCCTTTCAGGACATAATAGAATCAATGTAACTGCATGAAAATAGATATGATTAAATGCTGGTGTTAGAGCAATACAGGGGTGTTTTTGAGGACGTGGGATTTGGAGATAGGAAGAGAATTAATTCACATTTATCACATTTATTCTGTATTTGAGGGGGAATTTATTCTTTTTCTTCTTCAGTTTTTCATGTTTTTTTATTTTCTGCTATGATAGTACCTTGTATTTTGGTGGCAAAAGAAAATGTTTAACATGATAAAATATAATAATTCTTTGGCTTTGGACCTGGATTTTCTGTCTTTCACACCGATATAAAAATAAAACCTTCAAGCGTTGTTCCACTGACAAACAGATACTGTATACGTATATGACACCGTGTTTCTCCAGATGTGATACGCAGCATCTGATACAGGAGAAACAGGATATAACCTGATCTGCTGCTGATGTGACAGATGTTTCTGTAAATACAAAATCAAAGCTTTACTGTACGAGCGCCGATCAATAACGGGAGAACAATGTGTCTCCGATCGCTGATCAACGGAGCAGAAAACATGTTTCTGATTACCGATCAATAACGAGGAAGCAGGGCTCTCTGATCACGGATCAATAAGACGGTAAACAGGCCCAGGAAGTCCGACGGGGAGCTTCAGTTCTGCAGCGGACGCAGACCGAGGCAGCAAAAAGCCTCCTTAGTTTACATTTCAGACAAACTCAGAGCTACGCCTTCATCCAGAGGCAAATCAGGATACCCACACACCCTGAACGCACCAAACTGAGGGGTGGGGCTAAGGGACATAGGGGGGCAGAACAGCCATCTTTCTGAACAAACACAGCCACCAAACTGACCTGAGAACAGTCAGTTATACACCTGGACTAAACTGAGCGGAAAATGTGAATTAAGACTTTATGTCTAATTAAATAATTCATTCGCTGACTGAAGCTGATGCTGCTGGAAGAGACAGGGACGGCTTCCAAAAAGCAGTCAGACTGCTCCTTTAAAGTAAAAAACGTGCCGTGCTGTCACTCAGGCTGAAGTAAGTAACAGGAGGAACAGTGTTTCTGCTGGAGTGGAAACTGATGTAGACACACACACACACACACACACACAGAGGACATGGGCGGTCAGTCTGAGTGTTTGTGTGAAACCATTAGACGACCATCAGTGAGCAGCACTTCACTGCAGCAGACACACACACTCACACACACACTCACACTGGCCAATGAAAACACAAGAGATCAAATGGTTCAAAGAAGAATCAGAAGAAAACAGTTAAGTAGAAATACGGACAAGCGTCGCACACTTTCAAATCCAACTGATCGACATAACGAGGAAATGTTCATCTACATATTTGGCAACTTGTAACTACGACGACAGTTAACGTCTCTGGTTCACTGTGACTCCATCAGAAAGAGAAAAAAGGTTTGAGATCAGAGCTGGATTCAGTCGCTGCTCACGTTAACACAACTTTTTCTGCTGCTGCTTCACAATAAATCACAGCAGCTGGACAACACCGGAGGACTTTTATTGTGAAACAGGAAACACAATGTGACGGTGATCTTATCATCCAGACAAGAAGACGGCGGACGGACGCGTGTTTTGTTTTTTCTCTGCCAGCGCGAACTCTGATGTCAATTTGTAAAAGGCTGATTATTAATTGAACATTGATTTCTGTATTGATTATTGAGAGCTTGGCTGCACTGCCAGCAGATTCTACAGTGGCGTTCATCTGGTTTTATGACAGTTAACTCAAAGTTTTTGACCACTGCTCGGAGAAAATAGAGCGCCTGTATACATTCACCATTTACTGCTATTGATAATCAAGATAATCAATCAAATATCAATTAAACTAATTATTGGAAAATAAATAATATAACTGTGGGGCAACAAGACTCGATGCTGAACTTCACTGGTGCAAATTTTCGATAACTTCGCAATTAATCAAATTGATTATTCTTAGAACAGAGGATCAAAACATCTGGGATTTACAGATGCTGATTGGCTCGACCGGCAGCTGAGTGAAGGTTAAAACAACCTGTCAGTGTTCATTCTTCTACCCTCTCTCTTTTCCTTTCACACATTTCTCGTGTTCGCTCGTTTCTTTGTGCAACTTGTTTTTTGTCCTCAGTATATTTTTGCCTGTCCTGCATCACCACACAACCTCAACTACTTGCATGTGAAAAATCTGCTTGGCAACAAACCAGCGGCACTTTGGCACATGGAGCCTCCATGTTTGTTTGGTTTTCAGGCATATCAGTGTTATTTTTGTGTGTGTGTGTGTGTGTTTTTTTTTTTGCCAAATCAGATCCACCAGAGCTTTCAGAAAAATGTTCCCCAGTCATAACTTAGAACTTTGGACACAAAGTCAGAATATGATTATTATGATAAAACCAAACATCTCAAATAGAATGTTACAGATTATTTTTACAGTCCACAGGACCGAAGCAACACTGAGCAGTCACCGTCCACACACTCCGTCCTCACACACTCCTCACACACTCACTACAGCACCTCATGTGAATTCATCTCCTCCTGTTTGCTGGAGAAGAAAACTTGCAGTGAGCAGCATTTTAAGAAAAATAGCTGAAGCCGTTTTCAAACTGAAGCAACACATTTGTGAGCCTTTCTCTCTGAACCGAGGAGCTCCAGAGCACACACACACACACACACACACACACACACACACGGAGCAGGAAGTCAGGGAGTATTCTTCTGTATCTATATGAATTCTACTTCAAAACTTAAACTTTATGAAAATTGAATGAGGTTTGGTTGTGTTGAGTTGTGGTGCAGCCACAGAGCCAATACGTGAGGACGGAGTGAGTGTGTGCGTGTGTGTGTCTACATACTGTATGATGAAAAGTGTGTGTGTGTCTCTGAATGCTAACCACCGTTAATAGCAAACACACAGAACTTCATTACTAATTCATACAGCTACATTACGTCAACCTCAATACACACATGCACACACACACACAACATAATTGTGTATTTTTGTTTCTTCCTCTTCTTCATCTTATTCTATTATTATTTTGTTTTTTTTCTGACCTCACCTGCTGCAGCTACTCTATTCTATTCTATTCTATTCTATTCTATTCTATTCTATTCTTTCCTTGTCCTGCTGTTCCACTTCTTTCTTTCCTTTTCTTTCTATTCTTTCTTGTCACATATTTTTTCTTTCCTGGCTCTCCTCTCCTCTCAACTCTTCTTTTATGACAAGTTTTCTGCTCTGATTCTATTTCCTTCTCCTCTCTCTAAACTCTTTCCCCTCTCTCTCTCTCTCTCTGTCTCTCCGTCCCTCAGTCCGGTCCCCTGCTCCGGTCCTCCTGTCCTCCACCAGACTTCTACTCTCCCCTTCTCATTCTATTCTCAGCGGTAGCGGAGTATCTGGAGCAGTTTTCATCCTACTTACCACGGCTGATGATGATGATGATGATGAAGGTGAGGAGGCAGAGGAGGGTGAGGAAGAGCAGAAGCAGGTTTTTGTTTTTTGTTCCAGGTGGAAACAGGATGGACGGATGCAGGAGGACGCAGGAAGAACAATAAAAAAGAAGAAGGTGGAGGAGGAGGAGTGTTGTTTTACTGTCTCAGATCTGTCCTGCTCTGCTGCCGCGGCAACAACCACATCTCCTGTCATCCCTCCTCTCTCTCTCTCTCTCTCTCCCTTACACACACATGCTGGCTCACTCGCACTCTCTCTCCCTCCCTCCCTCTCTCTCTCTCTCTGACTCCACCTCCTTCCATTTGGTTTGCTCGACCCTCCCCTCCTTCTCCCTTTACTCTCTCTCCCTCTCTCGGTTCGTTTGTCATCTCTCGCTCTCCTGCTCTTGTTCCTCTCGTCCCTCCTTTTCTTTATGCACTCACACTTAAACACACACACACACACACACACACACACGCTGCTCCACATTAAACAGACTGATGGGAGTTTCATTTTGGGAAGAGAGAGAGAGAGAGAGAGAAATGGAGAGAAGGAAACAAGGAGAGAGTAGAATTTACATCTGATATAATAGATCAGTAAGAAAATTCAGATAACAAATGAATAAATAAACACAGGTAAATAACTCTTTCCTGTATCTGGGACACATGAGGAAAACTTATTTTCATATGGTCATCAGCTTTAGTCGATTTCATACAAACTATCAGAGGCAGAAACATATTTACAATAAGACTGATGTTAAAACTGCTTCCAGATCAGCTGTTGTTAGTTAGTTCAACATGTTGGCAAATTGGCCCATTGCCATAATCGCTATAGTCATAGCAGTTGGTTTGTTACCTTTAATTGTCGGTGCAAGCTATTTTAGAACGGTGGAGCAGAGCCGTGAGCTGCTCAGAGCTACGCTACGGAGGCTAATGGAATTTCTTGGTTTCCCTCATCAAACTCATCAAATACACAATCTAGCAACTCCAAAACGCTCTGGTGGACAAGTTGTGACCTGCACATTCACCACGCTATGAGATAATAACAGAACGTTACCAGACAGAGTTGTTTTAGAGGGAAATACAGAGACTGCTTGCTGAAAAACTGTCCCTGAAGGCAACGTGCTTCAGTGGTTTTGCATGAATTTCCCTCTAAAACAACTCTGTGTGGTAACGTTCTGTTATTATCTCATAGCGTGGTGAATGTGCAGGTCACAACTTGTCCACCTGAGCGTTTTTGAGTTGTTGGATTGTGTATTTGATGAGTTTGATGAGGGAAACCAAGAAATTCCATTATCCTCCGTAGCGTAGCTCTGAGCAGCTTGCGGCTCTGCTCCTAAAAACAGCTCGCACCGACAATTAAAGGTAACAAACCTACTGGTCTGACTATAGGGATTATGGCAATGGGTCAATTTGCCAAAATGTTGAACTATCCCTTTACGAATTTGTTTAGTAAAAAAAACAATTATTTCTTTATTTTCAAACTGACATATTTCTAATTAAACTAATTTTTATCTCTAAATTTTGAAAAGAAAAATCATGACTTTATTAACTATTGGCATTTACTTACAAAATTACAACATCCGGTGTTGATAAAGAGATGGACTGATGATTCATACTATTTACTTTTTCTTTTGTCTGATCATAGAGGGTTGTTGTGTAAAAACTGTGCAGAGGTCAGGTGTCATTGTTCCCTCAGACACGTGAAGAAACACAATCAGCTTAACCACTTAGTCAGACAAAACACTACCCACCACCCAAACCCACACACATACAGACACACACACACACGTACACACAGACAGCTGGACACTGGAGCTGCTTACTTAAACATTTAAACAGAAAACTGAGGCTCAACAACTGACAGCTCTCTGCCAGTGACAGTGACATATTGTAACGCATTGTATTATAACTTTTCAAGTCATGCAGATGGACAAAAGTCCCCGAGGACTATCCTGTTGAGTTGTTCATCCTTGTTCCTGGTTGACGAACATTCGCACACAGCGTCCATTTGTCGTATTATGTTGGTTTGACTGTTGTGATGACAACTGCACCAGTAAGGAGTCACAAAATGCTGACAATGAGAAGAGTTACCGACACAACAGCTCCAGCTCCAGTCAATTACTCATCTTTGTGCCGTATATTTTAAGCCATGGACTATTCATTTTTGTTAAAACTTTTCAAAGCTGAAAAGCCTTAGAAAAATATGGTTTCCCATTGTGACACCACAGTTGTGTACGTGCAACTGTGAGTCATTTTGACTGCTGGAGAAATTTGGATTTTGATCTTTAATGTCAGTAATTAGTCCCTTGTGTGCTCATGTTCTTAAACAAAATTGTTTTTAATGGATAAATCAGCTGTGTGTTCACCGCCTCTGTAACACTTGTCAGTTTTCAACAATTTTAATTTCGTGAGTCATTTACCTTGTAAGTGATAGTGTGTGTCAGCAGCGTCTCATCCTGACTCAAGTTCACCACCTGTTTAGCTGTTCACAACAACTACATGCATTTATTCTAGGGATTAAACTTAAACTGTGGTGATGAAAGTAATACTGACTTTTCCTCCACCGGTGGTGATGCCCAGAGATGGTACGTACTGTATGTTAAATGTTCAGTTGCTGGGGCGGTGCGTGGCACAGTGGTTAAGGCGGCCGCCCCATGTAGAGGCTATAGTCCTCACCGCAGGCGGCCCTGGTTCGAATCCCGCGTCGGGCAGCCATTTCCTGCATGTCATTCCCCCCCTCTCTGCCTCCCCCTTTCCTGTCTATCTACTGATCTATCAAGTAAAGGCAAAAAAAGCCAAAAATATACTTTAAATGTTCAGTTGCATTCATTGCCATTTAAATGACATCTACAGTATGCTTTTGATTTATCCTCTCTTTTCCAGTTGGAATATATGGGTCATTAATGTATTTAATGAAAGTAGCTGGGCTCTGTGACAGCCGTGTTGAACAGCTTGTCTGAAAGCCTAATGATGACAGTGTGAGTACAAACTACCTAAACACATCCAATAAGGATAATTATTAAAGGAAGATATTTCATCCACCATAAAGAAATGAATTTAATTAAGCTCTAAGGAAACAGCAAATGTTCCGTTGTGAACTCACAGTCAGTGTTGTTCAGTCCACATCCACTTTGCATACATGTCACAGGAGCAGCTCATTGGTTTAACTGAAACAAACCACAAACAGACTGAATTTGGCAGAAATTAAAGGGCTTCTCTCGCTGGTTTTTATGTTCTAATTTTACTCAATAAATATGGATGACTTTATAATACTTCCATCCAATTGTAACTGTGGAGAATAGACAGAGGTCTGGGTAATGATGTGGGAAATGCATTACTATAGAACTGTGCAGCAAAAAATGAGTTGTGCTGTGTGAATATACTTTTCAATGTAAAAGGTACGAGAGTAAAACCGCTGTGATAATTTATCTGAAGAGTTGTAAGATGTCTTATGCAACATTAATTTCTTATTAAAAATGGACCAACAATTATGATTTACTGTTTTGAATCCAATGTGATTTGAGAATGAATTAACCATGATATCAGTGATTGTACCTTTAACACAATGTTCCTTTGAGAACATTATCTGTTTGTTGGTGTTGTCATGAATAAAAATGCTTTGAAGCTCCGTGTGAGTCCTGTTATTATATTATTACGCATCCATTAAGTATGCTAGCATAGCATTCATGAATGCAAATCAAGAACGCTGTTCGCTCGTGCTCACAGCCCAGAGGCATGATGGGATTGACACCACTATTCAGTGGGCCACATAACACAGAAGTAACCCGGAAGGCAGAAACTTTTTGAGTGTATGCATCAGGCGAGCAGCTCTAACAGAACAATCCAGCATCCAGTTCATAAAGTAGTACATCCATGGAGTTACCATAAGCTATGATTAGCAGTTCACATTGAGTTTTGTAAGGTTTGCTTTTCATTACAGCATCATGGACAGATGCAATTTCCACATCTGGACCAATTCTGGGACACACACAGACAGCCAGATCTGCCTGGGTGTGTGGAGTTGGGCCAGACCCAGACTGAGGAGTGGGTACAGAAATTTCTTGTGGCTCTCTGGATGGCTAATTACTGCTAATTACTTGCTGACAGCATTATTTAACCAACCAATTGCAAATGCCCAATTCACGTGGTGTGGAAAAGACTTGGATTTGAAATATTCACATTATGTTTATACCTTGTCTATATTTTAAATTTGTTATTTACTTTTTTTTTTTAACATAGTTTTTATTCAAGGGACAGCATAGTCTGGGGGGTGTAGTCAGGATTTCATTTCACTGCTTGTTGTATAAGTGTACACTTTAACTATGCATGTGACAAATAAAGAATCTTGATCTTGATCTTATCAACATGGTTGTACAGGGTTTTCCGTGCCTATCTAAAGGCCCCCACATAGCTGGGCGTACTACGCAGAGCGGACTCTGAGCAGACCCCGCGGTCATTTGAGGTTTCATAGTGGAGCCGAGCGTACCACCATGTACAAATTTTCTAACATTTCACATGCCAATTTCCAATATTTCCCACAATCCTTGCATGCTTTCTGTCATGGAGTCATCCATGGATGAGGTGGGTATGCAGAGTCCTTGCGGTCATAAAAATTTAGTTTTGCGCAGACGTGCTGACGGACATCCACAGAGTCCGCTCCATGTACGTTCCGCCCGACTATGTGGGGGGCCTTAAGGCAAAGGCGGGCCGCCACCTTGGTCAAAGCGTATGTGTGTGTATGGGGGGCCATTCAGATGTAGCTTCTTTTGCACACACAAACCATACATCCATCCATCCATCCATTTTCATCCGCTTCATCCGGATCCGGGTCGCGGGGGCAGCAGGCGGAGCAGGGATCCCCAGACTTCCCTCTCCCCGGACACTTCCTCCAGCTCTTCCGGGGGGACCCCAAGGCGTTCTCAGGCCAGCCGAGTGACATAGTCACTCCAGCGTGTCGTAGGTCTTCCTCGGGGCCTCCTCCTGGTGGGAACGTAGATTGACCGGTAAATCGAGAGCTTCGCCTTTCGGCTCAGCTCCTTCTTCACCACGACGGACCGATACAACGACCGCATTACTGCGGCCGCCGCACCGATCCGCCTGTCAATCTCGCGCTCCATCCTTCCCTCACTCATGAACAAGACCCCAAGATACTTAAACTCCTCCACCTGAGGCAGGAACTCTCCCCCGACCTGGAGGGTGCAAGCCACCTTTTTCCGGTCGAGAACCATGGCCTCGGACTTAGAGGTGCTGATTCTCATCCCAGCTGCTTCACACTCGGCTGCAAACCGCCCCAGTGCATGCTGAAGGTCCTGGCTCGAGGGAGCCAACAAGACAACATCATCCGCAAAAAGCAGAGATGAAATCAAGTGGCTCCCGAACCGTACCCCCTCCGGCCTTTGGCTGCAACTAGAAATTCTGTCCATAAAAATAATGAACAGAACCGGTGACAAAGGGCAGCCCTGCCGGAGTCCAACACGCACCGGGAACAGGTCTGACTTATTGCCAGCAATGCGAACTCTGGTCATACAGGGACTGTACAGCCCTCAACACAGCACCTCCCACAGGATGCCACGTGGGACACGGTCAAAAGCCTTCTCCAAGTCCACAAAACACATGTGGACTGGTTGGGCAAACTTGAGCTCCCTGCGGAGGGTGTAGAGCTGGTCCAGTGTTCCATGGCCAGGACGAAAACCACATTGTTCCTCCTGAATCTGAGGTTCGACTATCGGCCGAATTCTCCTCTTCAATAGAATAGATTTTCCCCGGGAGGCTGAGGAGTGTGATCCCCCGATAGTTGGAACACACCCTCCGGTCCCCCTTTTTGAAGACACACACAAACCCAATATTAACTCATTGAGTGCCAACCACGTAATTTCTCGTTTTTCGTTCCCATGCGTTGAGTGCCAAAAACGAAATTTTTCGTTTTTTGCTTTTTTTTTAAATTATGAAAATAGACACTTTAATACACATTATATGTAAATTTGGGGACTCTACGACGAGCAGAACTGAAATAGATGACGATCAAAGTCACATGACAGCTCATGATCTGGAAGTTTTTTATCATAACTCAGCTTCTGCAAACGGAGTTCTGCATGTGGATGCAGCAGCTGCTCCGCTCTCACCTGCGCTGCTGCTCCAGCTGCTCGAGCAGCTCGGAGCAGAAACAGGAAGCTCTCAGCCGACAGTCCCGCCCGGTCTTCATCTGGAGCAACACCGTGTCCTCCCCAAGGTCCTCCCGCGGTAAAATCTGATGGTCTCTGGACCAAAGCAGACCGGCACCACCGACCCGTACCACAGACGGACCGCGAACACCGGTCCCGCCGCTGTGGCCGACAGACCCTCACGTTCCGCGGCGAGAGGCTGTGACACGGCACGGTGCGTCTGTGTTATTGTTGTTTAGTGCCCCCCGCCCCCGATGGTGGTTTTGTGAATAGAACAACAATTGTTGTGTATATTTATCTTATACGAGCCCTTTGATCCAGAAATGCGAGTGTGAGAAGAGCGACAGACACAAACAGAGCAGCTTTCATAAAAGACACTCTATCTCCTTTTCTAGAAAAAAAGGAGGGATTTTGGTAAAAACCCAGCCATGTTTAGCTTGACTTTTCTCAGGAACGGAGGCACGTAGAAACAAACGGTTTGTGGTCATTTGAAGCATTAAGTTAAACCTTTCAATTGAGCTACAGTATGTGTTGGTGGCAATAATATAGAATACACTATGGCTCTACATAAAAAGTCAAAAATGGTCTAAATTGCCGGTACACTTGACTAAAACTTTGGAAAGGAGCGCGGCACTCAATGAGTTAAATTCAAATTTTATTTATTTATATGGCACCTTTCATGCTAAAAGCAACACAAAGTGCAACAAAACGAAAGAGAACAACAACAAAAAAAAGGTGGCGAAGGCCTGTGCAACTTTCAAACCACACTTGTCAATGTAGACGTGCATCATGCACACTCACAACCCAAAGCGACACCGTAGCAGCGCACATTAGGTGCAATGCATTTATTTTTTCATGAACATCCGCAGCGCACAGCCCCACGGACCGGTTCCCCCTCGGGCTGTGTCTCTCCTACTGTTTCCCATAGGGCTCTGCCCCGCTTGAAAGAAGAAGGAAGTCCGTATTTGGAAAGACATTGCCTCCGAGATGCAGAATGGGTATTATAGAAGACAAACACACATTTATGAACCGCTGACTTACCAGAACAGACATGTCCTCTGTTGGGGCACACAATACCTGATAGTAGCCTATTCTCAGCTGTCAGGATGGACGTAAACCCACCACCCCCTGTACAGGACTTCGCCACCTTCGTCTCCGAAAAACCAAGGGGAAACCCTGTTGTATGATGACTTAACAACACAACATCTGACCCTGTTTACTGAAATCTGACTTTTGTAACCAAGGAACAAAAAATTACTAATGAACGGCACAATACTTTTAAGGTTAGCTTGAGTTAGTGGTTAGCACAACATAGACATTTTTCAACAGCCGATGAAATCCTGTTAGCATTGCTTATCAATTAGAATTTTTGGAAATGACAGGATTCCCCGTCTTATCCAGTGTGAACGAGGGTTTTGTCAGCAGTTAGCATTTTTTGACCAGTCTGCAAATTGAAATATCCACGCTGAGCAGTTAGCATGACTTAACATGTATGTATGAAAGTGTTTCTAGTAGCTACAAAAGACTGTGTCCATTACCAACCAAATCTGTAAGTGGAAGGAGTGTATGTTTGTATCCCAGGTTTACTTCAGTAGCCTATTGTATTTGCAGAAACATAAATTGCCCATAGCAAGACTTTTGTTTTGCGAGTCAACGTGGGCATGCGCAGACGTTAGAATTATCTCAGATGATCAGAAAAATAAAGATCCTTATCCACATCAGTGTCGACATGAGTAAAACAAGATGTAGAACACACACACACAAACTGCCTCGAGGTTCATGTCCACTATACGCCCCCACACTAACACACAACATGCTTCTTCCCATGAAAATACAAAACACGCATTTATACACACACACAGTTCATTTCCAGCTAAATATTAATAATGAATGTAAAGAATCATTGGTCAGCTGTCAAGAGCCTCACTCAGGTTGTCGGTTGTCACACACACACACACACACACACACACACACACACACACACACACACACACACACACACACACACACACACACACACACACACACACACACACACACACACACACACACACAGCAGCAGCTGGGCAACGTATGAAAGATTAATGGTGCTGTGGTGAAAATATTTAGTTGTGAAGCTCCTGGCTGAATGAAACTTTCAAGGTTCAGTTGACACAAACACGTCTCCTCTGTTCCTTGTTGTGGACATAGCTGTTCACTGTTAGCATCATAAACATCGTGTTGCTACGGAGACACTTCAGACTACTAATCATATTCTCCACATGTAAAGGAGCATGTTTGTTCCATATACACAGAACAGGCCTACATTCTGAGCACTGACAGGTGAAGTGAAAAAACACAGAATAACACAGTATTCGTTGAAATAATTACTGTGTGATTTGTTGCATATTGTGCAGCCTTTTTGTGACCTGTAAATGATCTTACATTTCTTAAAACAAATTTTTTAAAATATTTTTTGTCCATGTGCAAATGCAGCACTGGCACAACATCTCCAACCAAAATGTATCAAAATGCAAAGTTTTGATCATCAGGTCAAAATGCTTGAAAACGGACTTGAACAGGAAATTAAAGGACAATTCCAGGCGAATTCAACTCAGGGATGTTTGTAAAAGTCGATCTAATTCAAAGTCTCCCGGAGTCTCGTGCGAGCCCGAAGTTGCAGTGCTGGTGTATTCAGGCGCAGTAGGAGCTACCGCTTGTGTCATAAACACAGGAATATCAACTCTGTACTTGCTTGAAGTGTACATTTTTTTCCACAGACAGCGTCAGATGGCTACTCAAAGATGCGCCGAGAAGTTTTTTTTACTTGAAGCAAGTAAAGAGTTGATATTCCTGTGTTTATGACACAAACGGTAGCTTTTCCCACTGCATGTGAACACACCGAGCACGGCAACTGGGTCTCGCGCAAGACTCCGGGAGACTTTGAATTAGATCGACTTTTACAAACATGTCGGCTTGCTTGAAGTAAATAAACTTCTCGGTGCATGTTTGAGTCTCCATCTGATGCTGTCTGTGGAAAAAAATGCGGCTTTGAGGGCTGGAAACAGCCTAAACAGCGGAACTTACATCCGCTCCCATTCATTGCTGCCGTGGCGATGCAGGGACAGACGCAGCTACCGCAAAACAGGAGCGATTAAACTGAAAATCTTCAGATTCATTCTTTTAGACCTAAAATGATATGAAAATACACCCCTGAGTTGAACTCGCCTGGAATTGTCCTTTAATTTTTTGTCATTTTCCTGTTTTAAAATCTGGTTTGACAAGATCAGATCCACCCTAAAACCTGAAATGAGTTCCAAAGATATAGAAATGTATCCAAACAATCATTTTATACAATATTTTTCCTCCTCCTTCTCCTTTTTATTTCTGTCTTTCATTTTCTCAATATCTCTTTTCCCCTATGGTGAAGAATAAGCTGTAATTGTGTTAGCTTATTTATACTGTATTGGAAAGACGGGAAACTCCAACACACACACAGATGCGCGCACACACACACAATGGAAAAATCAATGGTTAATCAGGTGGTGAGAGGGGCGTTTGGTCTCAGGGGACGGTTTGTTTAAGTCCCCATTACTGCTGCATTCCCCCAGGTAAACTTAACACACACACACACACACACACACACACACACACACACACACACACACACACACACACACACACACACACACACACACACACACACACACACACACACACACACACACAGGGGTTTCCATTAATACCAGGAGAGGGATTAGCTTTAGCTTCTGTTGCTTCTGACCATCAGGACAGAGGTCACACACCACCCTCGGCACTGTTTATTATTTCCCATTATATTTTATTTTCATTATAAAAAGAAATCTATTGTTACGGTTCTTGCTGTCCGCCCCCACTGAGTCCCAGATACGGACTTCCACTCCCATCCAGCTTCCATTTTAACAAAACACTGTTGGCTGAGTTCCTGGTGAGAAGCCAGTGAGGGATTCATTCCTGTTCACCTGCAGTGTTTCACAGCTGAGAGCTGACATTTATCTGAACTGAGGACTAAAGCCTCCTCTTCACCGTGTGGTCTTTGCTGCCATCACTGAATGCACCACAAAAATGTTGCTCTGTGCTTCAATGGGCATTTGTTCCTTTTTTTTTTGCATGGAGTCATCCCAGGTGTGCAGAATGAGACTCAATAATTCTATATGTACGGTGGATACATTGTGTTCTCATTCCCATCACACCTTGTGTCCTCGACACCTTGGAAAGAGCCTTTTTGAAGAGGGACAATAACAACAAGAATGTGTGTCAGGAGGTGAACTGGGTTGTCCAAAGATCACAGGGTTGATTCCCTGCTCCTCCTGACCACATGTCCTTGGGTGAGACACTGAAATCCAAACTGTTCCCGATGGTCAGACCAGCTCCATGTATGGAAGCTTACTGTCCTCCATGTGTGTGTGTGTGTGTGTGTGTGTGTGTAAAGTGCTATATAAATGTACCCATTTACCATAGCAGACGTGAAAACAGGCTGAAGAATGAACACCGTTTTCAAAATAATAACAGTAGCTCGTAGAGTAGAAAAGCTTCATTCTCAGTCAGTGGTGTTGCAGCCAGAAAAAGAAAAGAAGTAAAAGAGGAGAAGAAGAGGAGGAGGGAGGGTCAGAGGAAAGGCTTTTTGTGGACATATTGATCGTAAGAGGAGACACACTCTGTATGTGTGTGTGTGTGAGTGTGAGTGAGTGTGTGTGTGTAAGACCTCATTAATAATTCAGAGTGGCCCAGTGCAGTCTGGGAGGAGGGAGGGAAGGACAGAAAATGAAAAACGGGAGGAATCCACAGAAAGAAGAAGGGAGGAGGAGGACACACACACACACATGAACAGTGATATTCCCCTGAGTGTGTGTGTACTGTATGTGTGTGTGTGTGAGAGTGTGAGTCCGTAGTGTCTATATATAGGTAGCAGTGCTGAGTGGACTGACATTTCCCAGACAAACAGGGAACTCCCAGACGTCCTCAGAGTTCACTGAGAGGAGACCGGAGTCAGACTCAGTCTCTAGGATGGTGAAGCAGTTAACTGACCAGTCAGACTAACCCCACCCTGGGTTAACTGCAGGGGTGTGAATATCAACCACTCGTCTCTTTTGATTTCCTCTGGGATGGGGCCAGAGGGATGGCACAGGCCACTGATAGCTATATAAGCTGTAAAAGTAATAAGATGATACGTAGAGGACTTGTTAGAGCACTGAGTACAGGCCCAGGGCCAACACACACCATGCAGTGAGAAAAATTGGTATTTGTTTTCATTTCCATCTGACTTTCCATGACTTTCTGACTTTCCATGACTTCAGGTTTCCCAAAGCAGACCACAAGCTTACAAAAACAGAACGACAATACTTGTCACAAACTGACCCTGCTGGGAGAGATGATGACTACATGGCTGAGCTCGTACCATCCCTACAGGAACGTGGTCATCAGCCATCACCCCCTCTCCAAAAGCCATCCCATCCACGCTGCATTGACCTCAAGAGTCCTGTCAGCCGCTGCCATCAGGTTATAACTCATCTCACCATCACTGTACTTCCTGAATCAGTTCTTGCAAGCTGAGGTCCCTGAACATCTCACGCCCTGACTTCGAGTCTCTTCTCGAATAGGCAGTCCAGTGGTGCTTTTGATTGCTGCTACAAAGTGCAGCATATAGACCTTTTCAGAGAGTATAAACAAAGACAGGTGTGGCTCATTAGAAAACGCTCTGGTACACTAAATGGAATGGAGCCTTAATTAGTATCCTTGGTAACACCTGTATTTGTTTATACTCTCTGAAAAGGTCTATATCAGAGCTCTGTCCCCAAAAGGGGCGCAACTACCTACTTTCTGGGAGGTATGCAGACATAGCCGGCGCCCCCCGTGTGCGAACAATCTCTTGGCGCCCCACCAACAAACAAACACAAGAATATATTATATTATTTGTGTTATTTTATTATATAGCCTACAATCAGTGTTGGGAGGATTACTTGTAAAATGTATTCCCCTACAGATTACTGATTACAAAATCTGTTATCGGTAATATTTGGATGACTCAAAGTAATGTATTCTGAATAGGCTACTTATTGGATTACTTCTTACTTCAAAATCGCCTGCCTGGGCGCCAGGGCCGGTTCTAGGCAGGCATATATGAGGGGGCAGTCAGAAATGTGAAGGGGGCATCATGTGAACACATCATGCTACAGCACTTTTTTTTCTCCGTGCTGATAGTAACAGTGTTTTCTTCATTGAATTGGGTTGTTGGCTATGTGTCCAACCCCAACCTGGAGAAGTGGATTGCACTTTGTCAGGCCTCTACCTTCAGACCTGTCCAACTAGGGGCCAGGGTGTCCTTACTGTCGTAATGTAAAGAGCCACATTATATGGGGGGTTAGGGGTGCATATACTGTACCTGAAGATGCATTGCAAACCCAGAGGGGGTGAAAAAGGTCAGTAGCTAAACCCCTGTAGGGGGGTCTGGGGGCATACCCCCCCGAAAATTTTTGTGATTTGAACATGTGAGTGAAGCATTCTGGTGTACTCTGAGATGGAGGGGGGGTTCTACTATGGTCAAGATTTACAAAACGGAAAGCTAGTATTACGAATACTAAAAAAAAAAAAAAAAGAACAGAACATTTTAGAACAGGACAGTGTCCCTTTTTCGGCGGATTTTTGTGCTACTGCAGATAATTTTGTCAACTTGTAATGTACACATTTTTTGAGTAGGCCTATATAAAAATGTGCTTTCTCAACTTCTAAAATTTTGATTTGAGTGTGCAAAACATTTATTTGAGGGGGCGTTGCCCCCTCTTGCCCCTGCGTAGAGCCGGCCCTGCTGGGCGCCTTTAACACTGAATTTAATCTTACACATGATCTTATAGGCTACAGTGGCTCCTTTAAATTAAATAATATTTAAATGATTTTTTTAAATAGCCAATCAGGCTTAGGTTATATTAAAGCTGGGCAACTTTCTCTGCTCACAGTCCAGACTACAGCCTCTGAACCTCTAATACAAGAATACCCTCAAAAAAATTTAAAATAGGTTTTGTTTGTGAGTGTAGGACCAGCAACATGATATTTTGAAAATAAAGCAATAACAGGAGCCACTGTTAAACCTGTAGGCTAACTCTAAAAACCTACCTAAACTCACTTCTCTGCTGAAGTCGGTGTGGTTTTGGAAACAGCGTGACTGACGTTGCTGTTACGCTCATTATAAACATCACGACAGTCCAGGATCCTTTTAACAACGTGATCCTGTTGCAGTTTATTCATGTTGTTGACCAGAGACCGGACACTGAAGAGGAAGAAGAGGAATATTGCTGGGCATCCCATAGCAACATTACTAAAATGAAGCCAACTTCAGCGGAGACGGGCGAGGAGTTTAGCGCTTAACCCTCCTTTTCTGGGCCGGCGGAGCATCCGACGTGAGACTCTGATACAACCTCAGCAGTCGCAAGTTGATCCCCCGCCCCCCCAACCCCTTGCCTCTTCTGACACACACACACAACATGACTCTCAGCAGCAAGGTGACATAGGGCGCCCACTCCACTAACTTGACGTGGAAATGAGCGGTAGTTAACTCATTGAGTGCCAGACCATTTATAAAATGGTCAGTGCCAGGTGCCAGCGTTTTGGGGCATTTTGAGTAATATGTCAAGACCCAGAGAATATTTTGTACTATGACTCTGAAAACACCAAACAGCTCAAAGGAAAGAGGAGACTCTCTATTTAACTAGGGAAAAAACCATTTGTTTGTACCTTGTTCCATTCTTGATTTATCTTAAAGGGATAGTTCACCCTAGAATGATATTTCGCTCATTATCTACTCACCCTCATGTTGACTAAGGGCTGGAAGAATTTTCAGAGTCCACCGTCCCTTCTCTGAGTTACAGGGGGTCTTGGCGTAGCAGTGCATGTCCATATAACGGTTGCAAAGGGACACCAGAGCTCTTCGTAAAAAAACACACACAAAAAAACATCCAAATACCTCCATGATGCTCGTATGTAATGTCCGTCTTGTGCTGAAGCCCCAAATTGCGTAATTGTCCCGAAAAAAATTAAATAAGTCTATATTTTAAGCTTGTTTGTAGCGGAAGCTTCTCGAAGCTCCTCTTCCTGGTCCGTCCAAATCTCGCGTGATTCGCAGTAACCGCACTGACGCCGGCGCAAATCACGCGAGATTTGGACGGAGGGACGGTGGACTCTGAAAATTCTTCCAGCCCTTAGTCAACATGAGGGTGAGTAGATAATGAGCGAAATATCATTCTAGGGTGAACTATCCCTTTAAGTTGAATAGAGCCTGGTTGCACCAAAAAGACCACTTTTTTTCTAGAAAGCTGAGAAAAATGCATTTTTGTGAAAGAGAGTCTCTCAAGAAAAATAGATATTTATCCGTTTTAATTTTGGCTTCAAAAACATGTAAGTATGTATGTATTTCATTTCACATGTTTTTTCATTGACACCCCCCCCCCACAAAAAACAAAACAACAACAACAACAACAACTAAAATACAACAAGTAGGACGAGCAGTTACTGCCCCCTCAGCCTCTCCTACGCCCCCCTCCCCCTCTCCTCTCCTACTTCTCCTCCTGCTGCTTCCCCTCGTCTCTGAAGGAGGGAGACGTCGTGGTGTCTTCAGCCTCTTTGCTGGACGCGGCCGCGGCAGCGACTCACCGCGCTGATCTCTCTGTTCGTCGTCACGTCGGTTTAATCCGCGATCAGCCTCCGCTTTGGCATTTCGGTGCTGATCATCTAGATGAGTTTACCTTTCCTGCCTCCTCTGATCACTTCATGCTGGAGCTATGCTAATAGCATCCGTGGCTAAGCTTTCCTCCAGCTCCACGTTACACTTGTTCCAGGCTCTGCTCGTCGTTTTTCTCTAGAAATAGAAACTTTTTCCAACTTTCTTATCTCTGTACCGATCGCGCTCGTCTTCTCCTTCTTCTTCACTTCTTGCTCTGATCTATAGTCTTCTTCGTTCTACACATCCCAGAAGCCCCAAAATTACTCACAGTGTGCGCAACAGCGTCCCCATTTACCAGCCGCAGAAAAGTGCATTTGACGTCTATGGACGTCATTGGCACTCAAGCGTTGGATTTTGATTGACGTCCATAGACGTCAATGGCACTCAATGAGTTAAGAAAACTGGCAAGTTTTTTGGGGTTTTTTGGGGTTTTTTTTTTTTTGGAGAGCGCTCGTGCGCCCTCACAAACATTGCGCCCTGGGCCCATATTGCCCATAGCTAAAACCGGCCCTGAGAGGAGGGGGGGTGAGGGAGGGGAGGGGCGCCTAACTAGTGACATGCCTCTCTGTTATTGATCATATCATTTACACATGCACAAACAGCTGTTAAATACAGAAAATGCCGACTCAAAATCATTTTTCCCCCATCGCTTTGGCGCCCCCTCTAGCGCGGCGCCCCTATGCGCCGCATATAGTGCATACCCACTTTTTGCGCCACTGGTCCCCAATGATGTTCTCCATAGGTCTGAACCCCCTCAGCCAGATCATCATACAGGCTATGGAGTGGGCCAACCATCAACTACTTCCTCTACAAGGATGACATCAAGCTGTAAGCCAGGAATTAGCAAGACATCGGCTCACTGATCCACACCAGCAGGATCTACAGCAAGGACTTAGTGTGGTCAGATGGTCTCCAAAAGAAAAAGCAACATAGGTAGTAGATAGGCCTGTAACGATACACGTGTCGAAATCGAAACCGTGAAACTCTAAGACACGAACCTGTGTCACCAATGAAATGGCAGAACTGCGACACACCCATTCCAATGCTCCATGTCTGTTTTTTTTTACTTTGCCCCCTGTATGGCACAGACGGCAAGTTTGTTTCCTAAACTTAAATAGTCTCCACAATGGAGTCAAGTTCTGTTTATTTTTTTAACAGTATTTTGTTTGAGAAAAGAATAGAAGAGAAGATAGAGAGAATAGTTTCTTTGTTTTTAATTTATTATTGTTATAATTAGGGCACGCGACCCCCCGCCCCGTCGGACCCGTTCCGCCATAGTCACTCACACACACACCACACAGCCAGATCGCTCTGCACACAGCTTATGAACTTGATTAGTTTCAACAAGTCGGTCGGGTTTTACCGTTATGCCTGTTTATCACCAATAAACACAGTAGATGAGGTGGATGAGTAACTGACGGGTGGGGGGGGGGGGCAGCGGCGTGGAGTGGTGCGCGACTCTGACTGCAGCGGGGACTATCATCTATCTGCTCCGTGACACTGAGACTGATCGCCGGTGAGTGCTGTGACAGCGGTGATACGTCAGAGTCAACATCGGAAAAAGTCGCTCTTGACAAGGGAAAAAAACAACAACACAACAACAACAAAAAAACTGACAGCGAGTGATTGTCACGACTTCCTGTATCTGGCCATTTAAATTAAAAGCCCTCTAGCCTTTCATACAGTTCAGTCATATTGATTTTGACTTAATTTTGACAAGACATGGCTCCAAATGTTTGGGTTTTTTTTCCTGCGACCAATGGACCAATGAGATTTTGGTTGGCTAATGTTTTTTTCGACCAGTGCTTGGTCGACTATTTGGGTGAAGTTATAATTGTTATTGTTATATATTGTAATTGTTATAAATAATCCAGTTTTTGCTACCAAAATCTCTTCTTTTTTTAACCTTACAAAATTAGAATTGAATCAAATCGTGTATCAAACCGTGGGTCAGAAATCGAGATACGAATCAAATCGTGACTTTGGTGTATCGTTACAGGCCTAGTAGTAGATAGTAGATGTCGAGGACAGCTACCTTAGAATCCCAAATCAAAGCAAATGTGAACCACAAAGACACCACAAGGAAATCAGCCACATCCAAATACCTGCACAGAATAAGGCAAGTCCTGAAAAGTCTGGAGAATGGAAAGAACAAGATCCGGGCTATCAATAACTATGCCCTGCCGGCATACTAAGCTGGACAAAGGAGGAGATAGAAGCCACTGAAGTCAAGAAGATGAAGATCCTCACAATGCATTGAGGACAAGGACAGCACCCTGAGGCTGTACACTAGGTGGACAGGAGGAAGCCGAGGACTAGAGCATCAGAGCCTCAGGATGAAACAAGAAAGATCCATGAGTACATCAGGAAGATGGCTCCAAGTGATGAGCTGCTTACTGAATACTTTAGGGCAGGGGTCTTCAACGTTTTCCAGGCCAAGGACCCCCAAACTGATGGAGAGATGGAGCGGGGACCCCCTACTTATATATATATTGTATAATTGTGTTTTATATTTAACTGGTCCTGTAGTGCCATACAGGGCTGTTGTATAGGGGAAAAAGGTGATGATAATTCTAGGGGCCCAGCACCCAGTAGGGCCCACAAAAACCCCAGTAGTCTAATCTTTGTATGACTGAATTATTCTGCATAAGACCCTGACTGATACTCATAGTAATGCTGCATTAGCATCAAAACAAAGTAGGCTAAATAAAAAATGATAATACAAACGTAGTCTATGAAAAAAAGTGGAAAAGTCAGGGGGCAGGGGCCCACTTCAATATTCTTTCAGGGGGCCCAGAATTCCTAGCAACGGCCCTGTTGCCATATGCTAAAAGTACCATATTCTGGACTATAAATCACGCTTTTTTTTAGGAGTTTGGCTGGTCATGGGACTCCTATATTTCAAAGGGACTTACATAAAAAATATATGCCATGTCATCTATGATCACAACAGGTCACAACTACGCTCGGTAACTGAACGCTGCTATTGCACCAATGAAAGAATTTCACGACTGAACCATAAAAAGACAGAGAAAACAAAGCAGTGTTTCCCCTACTTTGTTTTTTTCTCTGGCTTTTTATGCATTTATTTTGAAAGGGCAGCTGGAGAGAGACGGGGGCGCGGAGAGAAAGTGAGAGGGGGGATTGACACGCAGCAATGGGACTGTCTGAGGGTCGCTGCAGCGGCCGTGCTCTACCAAGACTCGCGACTCACCCCCAATCGTCAGCGCCGCGGTCACCGGAGCTGATTCTGGGAACATTTACACCGGGCCCGCCGTGTCATGTCTCGGTTCCACGGAGCGTTTCAGTGACGGTGTCACGGCCTGATGCTGCTTCATTACTGCTGCGCTATGAGCAGACGTGGCGGCGCGCGTTAATGTCCCCGTCGTATGAGTGTGTGCTGTTAATTAACAAGTGTGTATGGAGAATGAAAACTAAAGTCCCATCGTTGTGTTGTGTAGTCGACGGTTCAGGGACCGAGTGTCACAGCACCATTGACAGTGGTGTGTGTGTGTGCGCGCGCGCGCCCGCGATGGGTCTGATTTTAGACGGGGGTCGGAGGGGGGGAGTGAGCGAGAGAGAGTGAGAGAGACGGTGCGCCGTGTTTGTATCAGATACAATACAAAGGCTCCCTGACACCTATATTATAGGAAAACAAAGGATTTCTATGTAAAAATCAGATGTTCAGCAGCAGGGAACATCCCTATATTCACAATGGATCTTTTTTTCATAACTTTCATATCTTTTTTCATATTTTTTTTCCCTCAACCAAAACTTTCACGACCCCCCTGCAGTACCTCCGCGGACCCCTTAGGGGTCGCGGACCCCCTGTTGAAGACCTCTGCTTTAGGGAACAGAAGCCAAGATAAGGACAGATGGAACCATCATGGAGGACAAACCCCCACACAGGAGGTACCACCAGGCGATAGGAGGAGTTGCTGATATAGAAAAGTCCTACCAGTGGCTGGAAAAAGCTGGACTGAAGGACAACACTGATCATGGCAGCACAGGAATCCACAGAGGCTTGATAGAGGCTGGAGTCTACCACTCAGGTGCAGACTGTGCAAAGATGAGACAGTCAAGCACATAACAGCAGGCTGTAACATGCTAGCAGGCAGGGTGTATATGGAACGCTATAATCAAATGACTGTCATAGTATACAGGAGCATCTGTGCCAAGTAGGACTGGAAGCCCCAAGGTAGTCCCAAGTACATATAGTCAAGTTATGATGTTATTATTCTGGACCAGTCTCATGAGTCAACTCTACAGTGACAGTAACCTTCTGCTCATCAAAAGGTCAAAGGTCAGGGTCAGGGTCAGGTCTCTGTGGTTCTCCCTGGGTTCTCTAGCTTCCCCCCACAGATAAGTTGATTAGTCGGGATTATTTTTCCAGCATTTGTTTCGACTTTGGTTTTACCTCATTCTCTCAGAACAGACCTCAGAATTTACCTCAATTAAAAACCCATGAAGCACATAACTGTATTTTTAAATTATTATTGTAATGAAATATTCAGTGTTGTGCTAGTTACTGAAAAATAGTAACTAGTTACAGTTACTAGTTACTTCGTTAAAAAAGTAACTCAGTAACTCAGTTACTTAAACCAAAAAGTAATGTGTTACTGAAAAAGTAACTTTTTCGTTACTTTAAAACGCTTTTTTTGAATTCCCCTCTAACCCTCATTTCAGTTCTGTACTGATGCTGATGAAAAAACGTGTTTTTATCTGTAAAATTTTACCATCATCATCATCATGCTGCATGATGTCAGCATTTACAGCAGCTTTGACCTAACAGAACTGCAAAAAATCTTGAGGATACGTCTTACTTTGAGTTACATTCAAGAACCTGTTTTCAATGACGGAAATCAATTCACTCCAGCTGTATTTTTTTTGATCGATCGATCAGCTGTGTTTACCCAGAGCGATCACTCTGTGTTTGTCAGACTCCAACCGCTGCTGCTCGGGTGGAGTGGGTGCGTGTGTGTGCTCGCTGTGACTCTCGAGCTGTGCCCCAGTTCAGGGCTTTGGTCTCGGAAGCTGCGTTAGCTAACGTTACCTTAGCTCGCCGTCATGCTGTGCCCTGACCTGTCCAGTACTTCATGGAGTGTGTTTGATTACGTGTGGGACGCTAGAGGGCACCGAGTGCTTTGTTTTTCACCGTGTCACATTGTGCTCTGTCTTTCTTTCAATTCAATGAAACTTTATTGATCGCTAGAATGTTATGGGAAGTGTGTGCCGCTGTAAAACCTCACCAAAAGGAACGGAGTAACGCAGCGTTTGGTAACGGAAACGGAGTTACTGATTTTAAAAAAACAACGCGTTACGTTATTAGTTACTGAAAAAAATAACAGCGTTACATAACGGTGTCACTAATAACGCGTTACTACCCAACACTGGAAATATTAAAGTCCAAGTTGTCATTAAACAAAAACATGATGAAGAATATTGTATTCTTCTTCTGTGGTGCCTGCTTCTGCTTCTACGCCACACTGTGGCACCTTTGCCCAAGTGCCAGTACTGTCGCCATTGCCCGTGTCGTCGCTGCTACCGTTGCTGGCACCGTTGCTGGCACCGTTTTTCTACTACTTCAGCGAGTTTAAAAACATTATTTTAAGGTAGAAAAACTACTTTATTTAAAAGTAGGCTATGTGATCATACAGCAGGGTTTTATAAATGCGACATGTCAACGCTAAAATTTTGTTTTGACAAATTTTTAATGTTGCCGTAATTGATTACCTCGACTAATCGTTGCAGCCCTAGTCTAAAGACAGGTACAATAGGTTGAGTGGTAACTTTAAATTGCCTGTGTGATAGACTGGAGACCTTTGCCAGGTGTACTCCGCCCTTGCCCTATGTCAGCTGGGCTTGGTTCCAGTCCAGCCCATAGATAGCCAATAGATGGATGTTAGGGAGTAAGGTTGTAGGAGAGGTCATCTTTTAGGGAAGGACTCTTGAAGATAGAAAGGGACACTTCTGTTCTGATAGACTGTTGTAGCTTGTTCCACCATCTGAGAGACCAGAACGGTCTGGACTGAGACTGTGTGCAGCGATGGGGATGCCAGACCACATTCTTAGGAGAAACCAATGGCTGAGGACCATAAAGCTGGTATAAAGTTATGGGCAGCCAGTGGAGATGATGAGATGAACTCTGCTACTGTGGCAGCGCCCCCTCACTGCTGAGATGATAAACTGGCACATGTCACAACTGCACTTTGGCAAGAATTGAGACGTCCACCTCATGTTTGATAAATGTGGATTTTGTGTCTGCTTCAAGGTGACTCATCGCCTCCTCATAGACAGGTGAGTATGTGCTCTGATGTTTGTTTGCTCATAGCAGCAATCTTTAAAGCCATCAGATAAAGTACCAAATTGGATTTTTAGGGAGACTAATGTTTGGTCTTCTCTCCATTTTCCTCCAAAATAGAGTCACTCCCCGTCATCAGTCATAAGTTTAAAACTCATCTCATCAACAAACACTTCACGAGCCCGCTCTGTCATCCCCATTGAATCACAGTCTCTAATATCATCCTCGTCCTCCCTGTCTAATAGTCTGGTCTGAGGCCCCCAGAGAGAAAAACTAATAAAGTCACCGACTCTGTTGATGTATATAATGTGATGATGATGTATGAAGTGAAGCTTATTTTACTCTGGACATTAAAAAGCAGCAGTGAGTATGAAAAGGTCACTTATACGATGTTATTTTTCAAAATGCCATTATTATTTCCCCTGTAACTGATCACTCCATCGTTTGTGCAGCCAACACTATAAAAATCAATCAGTCAAATGGGATTTAATGAATCTGTGTTTTGTTTTTTTGTTTTTTTTTAATAAAAACAAATTAAATCCTGAGGTGGCTCTGTGTCTCTGCAGAGAATCTGGGCTCATGAATGCTCCAACGTAGCATGTAGCCAGAAGCGTTTGAAGTGTTTGTTTCATGTCTAATTTATAAGAGTTCCTTCGTGATGAATGATTCATGCGGAGGTGTAAATAGTTCTGCAGAGGTTAGCTGGGATTAGCTTAGCGGAGCTCGGCCACACCTGGGTGCCAGGTGGCTCGGTGTGATTCGGTGTCGAGCTGCTGCTGCTGCTGCTTATGTAACAACCACTGTCATGTGTCCAATGCAAGGTTGGATACAATTTTCTACATTTACTTAAATGGTCCAACAAAGAACACACCTTGATACAATCTTTATAATATTAGTAGTAGGTACAGAAGAATTAAAAAAAAAAAAAAAAAAACTGTAATTGCTGTGTAAATTAATGTATCATTAACACATCGGCCCGAGTATGTAACTTATTAGCAAAAATCAAATATTGCTTTCATAAATACCATAGATGACCAAATAGTCGCCCGCGTGCAAATACGCGCCTGTGCTCTAATAGCTGCCGGGGTCCGACCTCATTTGGCATAATAAACGCCGGTTCAATTAAACGCCCGGGCGATTAAGTGTTTACCATAGTCTTGCACAGAAAACAAAAGTTTTTTTTAACAGTGCTTCACCAGCTCTCACCTCTGTCAAGTCAGCCCCTCCTCTCGCTCTCTCTCTCTCGCATGCAGGCGGACACACAGACACAGGCGTGCTAGACTGAGGGATATAGGGATATAGATAAATGCGCTAATGTACAGTGTTGAAATTACTGCGATCGACCCCCCCTTCCGTTACCATTCATAACACGGCTCTGATCAGCTCCCTGTGTCGCGGTTACACGGACAAACTGTCTTTTTATTTATTGTCTGATGTCAATAAAGATGCGTCGGGGAAAAAAGTAGTTTTGTTCCAGTGGTCCTATGGTGACCTCTTCGTTCTTTGCATGATGGTCTGTTGCTGGTCATTGCAAAAATAAATTGTAGCCTGTTGCAAATACGCGCCTGGTTCTTATAAACGCCCGGGGTCCAAGTCGATTTAGCATATTAAACGCCCGGGCTAATAAATGGTCATCTACGGTAGTCGAATCACACCCACATACAAATGAAAGCTTTCTCGTACCTTAGAATGAGTTGTTACAAGTCGTTACAAATACATAAGTGGGCGACACACCGAACCAAGGCGGCCATGTTGCATCGCCATTTTTTACGTTGAGTGGCAGCGTGACCGTAGGTAACCACGGAAACTCAGCGGAGCTGTCGGCTCGGCCTGTTAAAACTGTCACCACTGTGTAGTGTGAGGAAGGACGGAGGCACTGATGTTGCATTCAGGTGCAGTCAGGCAGACGGCCATCGGCAAACCAACCGGATGTCATTTTACTCCACGAGAGAAAGACGGTAAAACGTGGGTCAGGTAAACAATATGACATCACCATGACAACATATTGTCAGGCCTGTATTGTTTTGCCTCGTGCTGGCGGACCACTTGTTTACATAGACGCTTGTTTATCCTGTTACATGCAGCGTCTGTTGTCTGTCTGACGTCTGCCCCATTTCACGTATTCAAACATCAAGAATATTTTCCGATATGCAACCGCACCGCTAGATGAGGGGAATTCCTACATACCATTATACCTTTAAGGAGAATTCCGGTCATTTTCTAAATAGCGCTCTACAGCTCAAGGTCCCCGAGTGCTACCATAGGATAAGACCCGAGCCAGGACCTAGCTCTCCTCCTGCTAGCTGCGCTACACTGCAGTTAAACAGCAAAGTAATGGGGGCCGAACTTTAAACCTGTGACCTTGGCCGCATCCTGACATACAGCGAGCGAGCGAAACGGCGACGAAATCTCGCGCAAAGGTGTCCTCATATGTAGCGTGAAGTATATTCTATTGGTTCAGAATCCAAACCAATCAAATTATCGAGGGACGTAAACAAACTTCTGGCGCTATTTTTAGATTCCTGACATTTCCTGGCTGCCATTTTTCACATCTTGGAGTATTTTTTTAAATTGTATTTCTCTCATATTCTCCTCTCTCTGCTAACTAGCTTGTCAACAGGAAGCAGCGTGTACTTTTCAACCAATAAGAAGTGTTTAGGGGCGGAACACCGCCGCGAAATGTCGTCCAGATAGAGACAGAGCGAGAGAGTTTTTCAGGGGCGGGCAACATCGCTGGACAGAGTGATGTCGCTCGCGGCGTCAGGACAGGCTGATTGAAAAGTAGCGCATTCTAATCACTTTTTCTCGCTCTCTCGCTCGTGTCGCTGTATGTCAGGATGGGGTGTTGTGCTCAAAATATCACTACACATGCTTTGCAACATCCACCAGTGCCTTACCACACAACACTGACTGTGCACAACAACTCTGTTATATGAGAGAGCAGTGCTACATGTGTGTTTTTGTCATGTAGCTCTGTTCATGCTGGCTTCCTTGGTAGACCTTACTAGTCGACTGTCGAGCGCATGCCCAGTCTGCATCAGTGCAGAAAGTGGAAGAAGGAGAATATGTCTGGATCCGATGTTGAAGAGATGGAGGAACATTTTGAATTTGATGGTCGTGCGTGTTTATCGAACCAGAATATACAGATGAGGAGCCGTCTTCATTGATATGGAAACAGTAAGGTCTACCAAGGAAGCCAGCAGGAACAGAGCTATGTGACAAAAACACATGTTAACACTGCTCTCTCATATATAACAGAGTTTATGCACAGGACTTGTTGTGTGGTAAGGAACTGGTGGATGTTGCAAAGTATGTCTAGTGATATTTTGAGCATAATAGAGGCTACAGTAAAGTCACGCTTCTGTGACTAAAATGACATCTGGTTTGTTACCGACGGCCGTCTGCCCGACTGCACCTGAATGCAGCATTCACGTGCAGTCCTCACAGTCCTCACTGCGTTACCGCGGTGACTTTTCACAGACACCGCCTCGACCTGAGCCGAACAGCTCCGCTGAGTTTCCGTGGTTTCCTACCGTCACGCTGCCACTGAACGTAAAAACATGGCGACACCACATGGCAGCAGCACCGAGCTTACCCGCTCCATGGAGATATGAATGATATGAACGGCTCATTCAGAGCTGAAAGGAACACTTCACTTTGTTGATGGGGGGATTACTGATTCATGAAAAACAGACTTTTGAACCAAATAATGGATTTTCGTGAATAGATAACAGGAGAAGTTACACAATGTACCTTTAACTGCAGTGTAGCGCAGCTAGCAGGAGGAGAGCTAAGTATTTTTCTTGGGTCTTTTCCTATGGTAGCACTCGGGGACCTAGAGCTGTACAGCGTTATTTAGAAAATGACTGGAATTCTCCTTTAAGGCCACATTTAGTTGTCTTGGTAGAAGACTTATGTATAAAGGTACAATTTAAGCATCTTATTTGAGTCCCTTCTCCTTCTTTCTAAGAGTGTGATGTTCAGATGGACATCAGTGTTATATATTAAAATAGCAGAACAACTGGAGGCAGCAGGGAAAGCCAGGCTGGCTCTGTCAAAGTGTGTGTGGACACACTGTGAAGCTTTTTTATCTTGTTTGTTTTTGGCTGAAATCATGAAAGATGGTCTGTCTCAGTGCTGTCGCCCCAGTGGCTCATCTAGTGAAGCCTGTGCCGTTGGGGCTTAGTCCTTGCTGCCAGGGCCTGGGTTCTGGCTCCGTGACTGAAACTGAAAGTCTGAACAAATAAATCATCTGTCTGTTTTTCCCAACTTTGTGTCCAGGTGATCATTTCAGAGTCAACATAGCTGAAGCACAGTTCAGTCTTTGTTTTTATTTATGTGTTTGATGCTGCAACTATAAAATCAGGATCAGACCGTCGGTGGTCCAGGCACGCTAGGATCTGACCTGGTTTTGTTCACTAAATATACTCAGCAATTCATTTGGTCTCTGAGCTTCACTCAGTCCTTCTGGAGGTCTGTTCCATCTCCACGTGAGATCTCTGGAGCTGAGTCAGAGTGACCATCAGGAACCTGTCTCCTCCCTAATCCAGAACTTTATCTTCTGATTGCTCAATTATTCAGACCCACCTCTAGGAAGAGTCCTGGTCTGTCCAAACTTTTTCCATTTGAGGAGAAGAATAATGAAGGATTTTGTTCAGAGATGTTTTTGAGCTTTCATAGAATCTTGTCTCAGAGCTTGGTTGGCACTTCTTTCTTCCTCATGATGATGATTTATTTCTTTTTCATGTATTTTCAATTTTCTAAAATGTTGTTTTGGAGTTGTCATTATATCTGCACAGTCGAGGGATATCAATTTAGCATGAACTATAATTATTTCAGCATACGGCTGCAATAGTAACAGTGTTGAAACTGTGAATTCACTGTAAATCTACTATCTGTGTAAAAGATAAAAATAAATCAACTTGTGAGACTTCAGGGGCTCTGTGGATAATTTAGATTCCAGAAAATGGTACAAACCCTGACCCTTTATCCATAATGGACACCAGCAGCTTTGTGACTCCTAAACCCCAGGATACAGTGAAGAGGAGCTGCGAGACAAATCCACTCTGCTTCGGGATAGATGGAGGGAGAACAACTTCAGCGTGTTCCCCGATAACACCGAGGCTTGATATCCATCTACTGTTAACTCCCTCTCTCTCTTTCTTCATCTGTGTCCGCCTATGTCTCTCTCTCTGAGGCAGGGGATGTTAGCGGAGGGTGGTGCAGTGACCCAGAGTTTATAATTTAACACTCATGCATGATAGATGAGACACTCACATAGAATGAGCCAAATTCAGACACAAAGTTCTGCATTTAAGAGCTGAAAGGAGTGGAGATGATGTGTGTGTGTGTGTTGGGGGGGGTTATTGACTGAGAGGAGAACAGCCCGGAAAGTGGAAACAGGAGGAGAGTTTTACTATGTATGGGTCTATATATAAAGCAGGAAGAAGTGACAGAGAAAGGAAAATAGGGAGTAAGGAAGAGGAGGATGGAGGGATCAAGAGAGAGCTACAGATATAGGCTATCCATGTAGATGGAAAAAGACAAAAGGATCAGGAGGTAGGGATCAAAGGAAAGAAGGATGGAATACAAGAAGTGGAGAATGAAGGAGAGGAGAAAATGTGTAAAGGCAAAAAGAGGAGGTGAAGAGGAAAGAGGGGAAATGGAAGGAAGTAGGGAAGGAATGAGAGGGACGAAGATGAAGGCGTACTCTGAGAAGCAGAAGCTACTAAAGTTTAGCTGCTGGCAGTCTCCACCCCCTGGGCCAGACCAACTGCAGATAACAAACACACCCTGAGAGCAGAAAACCAGAACCAGAAGGAGGAGTAGAGGAAAGAGAAGAGAAAGATGGCTTTAGCATTTAATTGAATCTTACATCTAAACAAAAGAAACAAAAAAACATTATAATGTTGCAAAGTTCGAACTGTTGAAGTGTATTTACTTATTGAGGGTGATGGAGGAGGGCTGGTGGTGGAGTCAGTGGCAGGCGCCAACACCAGGTACAAAGGCAGAGAAAGAGCAAGCCAAAGGTGAAGTCCAAAAATACACAAAAGGTCAAAAGACGGGCAGCTACAAAAAGGCTGCATCACTCCAGCTGGGATGGCAACAATATAGTGTGGAGCCAGGCGGAGCATAGGTGGAGGAGGAGCAGCATGTTACCAGGGAGCGAAGGAGGGAGGAGGGGAAGAGGAGACAGGAGGACGACAAGTAAAGAGCTGAATGAACTGAGAGTGGTCCTGTGGAAAGTGACACAAAGAGTCAGTCAAACAGATGGAGAAGAGACAGAGAAGAGGTCAACAGTCACACACAAACCGATGCCCATCGCCAGGGATTCACACATCTAGATCATTACAATTAAAGGGATACGCCAACTTTTTTTTTTTGTGTCTTGTCACGCTCCCGAGTCCATTGCAAGCAGATACCATCCTTTCAACTGTGCGTGCAGTAACAAGGGAGATACTGAGCTGGCACACCGCTAATTAGCTTAGCTCAAACGCTGGAAGTGCCACCTAAAGTCATCAGAGAAACTCTTCAGCAACTCTAAACGGAAACCGGCGGGCCGATCTTCGTCTCAGAGCTGACAAAACTCTCCGGTAAGGCATCTTGAGCGGTCAAATGCCGGTAACGGGACGAGGTCGGTCAAAATGGAGGGTTCAAGCAAAGACGGTTTATTTTGGTTCAAGTTGACTTGTCTGTACATTGACTTTGTATGTAATCTTATCACGCGAAAAATTCGCCTCGCGCCCGGTGTGAACACCTTTATTTGTCGGTGCAGGCTATTTTTAGAACGGCGGAGCAGAGCCGCGAGCTGCTCAGAGCTACACTATGGAGGCTAATGGAATTTCTTGCTTTCCCTCATCAAACTCATCAAATACACAATCCAACAACTCCAAAACACTCTGGTGGACAAGTTGTGACCTGCACATTCACCACGCTATGAGATAATAACGGAACGTTACGAGTTGTTTTCAAGGTAAATACAGAGACTGCTTGCTGAAAAACTGCCCCTGAAGGCAATGTGCATCAGCAGTTTTGCATGAATGCAATAGCGTGGTGAATGTGAAGTTCACAACTTGTCCACGAGAGCATTTTGGAGTTGTTAGATTGTGCATTTGATGAGTTTGATGAGAGAAACCAAGAAATTCCATGAGCTCTGAGCAGCTCACGACTCTGCTTTGCCGTTCTAAAAAGAGCTTGTACATCCCTCCCACCCCTAGGGATGTCAATCTTCTCCCCAAATCAGGTTTGAATTTCTAACTCATCTTATGTCAAATATTCAAATAATAGTCACATTTTTTATGTGTGTTTTTTTTTTAGCTCATTATAAGGGGGGGAGGGGGTGACAGTGACAGCAGCAGAACGATCCTGCATAGGAGCTGTCCATGGTTACTTAACCAAAAGTCTCTTGAAGTGTCAAACAAAGAGAACTATAAACTGTGGAAGTTTGAATAGCAAAAATACAGAAGTTACCTTGACGTGAACCATATGTTGCGGTTAAAGGGAAAAAAAAGGATCGTTGATTCGGTGGAAACCCGGCTTTACAGGCGCTTTTAAATTATTTGAATTCTGTTCGAATAGCGAAGTTCATTGTGACAGCACTAGTGTGGTCCTGTAGAGCCTCCCCCCTCCACAGAGTGAGGGCTCATGCTCTGATGGATGTCTGTGTACAGTGGTGAATCCACACATGAACACACACTGTGTACAGTCCTGCATGTGATCATTTTTAGGTTTGACAAGACGTTTGCACAGACCTCAGCCCAACCAACACCACTGCTTTCCTCATGCTAACCTCCAGCTAATGCTAACTGAACCGTCCCTGTGCAGACTCACTGTGATGAACGGGAGCTCATCCAACACAACGCAACACAACCCTAACCCTTTAACAGATGCACATCCTCACACACATGCTGACACGCAACACTGTGCTTCAACACACACACACACACACACACACAGACACACACACACAAGGTCAGTGGATGGTCGGGTTACATTAGACAGAGTGAGTGGGCTTCTCCTTCTCACGCAATCCTGCCTGTCTCACACACACACACACACACATCATTTCCTTCACACACACATTCATATCCAGTCATCTTTCACTCATCTGACACACACTGTCCCACTCTCCTCATGCTCTGTGAATGTGTCCTTTATAATTGAGGCTTGATGTCGTTTGTGACCGGATCTGAATTTCACTGTGGATTATTTTCCATTTCTAAGACATGACACAAAATGACAACTGCATGACAACACATGAGCATGTCTCAGATCACTCACTCAAAACAAAAGGGGCAACAAGCTCCATATGAGTGTCAGTCTGTTTATTGTGTGTGTTTACACGACACATTACAGAGCAGTGTGTTTCAGTATGTTTTTATGTCTTAAAGGTCCAGTGTGTAATATATGTCAAGGTTTCAGTGTGTGTATGCATGGATCCAAGCACTTTCCTTTTGTTCATCCCAATCAAAGTGGAATTGAGCGCATGTAGTGAATGTAGAAGTGCCAAACTCCTCCCTCTTATCCAGAATTTGTTCTTGGCTAAGAACAAAATCTACGAACACTCAGGAGCATACTTACATGTTATTTGCTTTGTTTTTGTTATTGTTTTGTCTTATGTTCTGCAGTTGTATGATATTATATGATGTGAATAAGAATTACTTACTTATCTTTTATGATGTTTTTATCAATTATATATAATTAGGGTGCCCGGACACCTTCTTCTAAGGAAGCCATACTTCCATACTCATTATACCACTCTAAGGGGGTTTTCGTCCCTTCGGGCCGAAGAACACCCTTTAGCCTGGGTATAATGTGCATATACCACGGCCTGTTGTGATATATTGTTTAAATATACCTCAAGAAACGGGGTGGTTTTCATACTGTAGTTGAACTAGAACTATACAGAGAGGGAAGAGCGCTGTTTGATCAGATATCCTGGTTCCAGTGAGGAGACCTGTGGTCAAACCACCTGCTGCCTCCTCATTTCCCACCACCTCTCTGAGTAATAGAGGAGACCTGCAAGCAGAGCTCTGCAAAGACTATTGGCCTTGTTCTGACCCACATGGTCACATGATGTACCCATGAGCCATACAGAATCAACTGTACAGTAAATATACAGATAATTGTTGTTGTTCTATTGTATCACCTATGCTTTCCCTGACAAAATGCTGCCATGTTGCCCATGTCTCCATCCACCACTGTCAAAGTCACAGGTCACAACACTATTACGTTAAGAAAGAAAGTCAATGTGAGATCATCAAGATCTATGGATAACAACCCTGTTGCCTCTCTCTCTCTCTAACAAAACACTCACAATAGGCCAGGCCCTCAGACTGGAGCAGATATCATCTTGACATGCTTGTTCTATAATTAAACTGTCGTCCTCAGGATCAGGCTGCAGCTGCACTAGAGACACAACGCCTTCCTTCCTGTCTGACCAGCTACTGTTACACACACACACACACACACACACACACACACACACACACACACACACACACACACACACACACACACACACACACACACACACACACACACACACACACACACACACACACACACACACACACACACACACACACACTGATGCTGTCCCTACAGTGGATCTGTTCACTTCAGGAACATGGTTCATGTGTGGTCAGTCCAAGTGGCAACCCACTGAGATGTTACCCACTGGTTTGTGAACTGCCTATTGAAGCCAGGAGTTTGCGTTTTAGCTGTTGGTCTTTTGTAAACCAAAAGATACCACAGTTGGAGAAAAGATTGAAAAGCGAAAGGTCAAATCTCAAAAAAGGTCAAATTCAAACTTTACTCAAGATAAAAAAGCTCTAAAACAATGGTTCCAACTCACAAATGAAACAATACGACCAAGAAAAACACCTCATCAGTGTATAGCGGTAAGTTGTTAGGGCCATAAACTGCTCTAGACTGACAACTGACAAGTGTTATTCATGTAGTAACCACGCCCTAAAACCCACTCTGTCTATTTTCTTTTAAATAGGACCATAATTTAAAAAATGAACACCACGTTGTATTAAAGAAGACTTCAAACTGGTGATTAAGACCATTAAAACAGCAGGAAAACACTTGGTCAAGTCATAAACTAAGTGAGAAAGAGGATAAGTTTCTCATAGACTTCCATACAACTGGACAACAGGAGTTGGCCCCTGATGGTCATTCAGTAGAATGTAGGTTTAAGGAACTTCCACATTGGCTTCAGTTTCCAGACCAGAGGGCTGTACTGCAAAGCCAGGTCAGTGGGTTAGCGAGTTATGTTGAGTCTAAAGCCAGGCTTCCCTGTACTACAAAGGTGGCTCTCTTTTGACCCGGCTAGATCACCATGGTAACTTATGCTTAGCTCATAACTGGTCCCGACCAGGTTATGTTCAGAGTTTAATCCTACAATCGGCTATAAAAGCGCTGCTGTTTCACTATTTAACTCATTTAGAGCTGGCATCACCTTTACTTTGAAAGTCCAGTGGAGCTGGATCAGAATCTACGGAGGGAGAGATCGCGCTGATCTGCTGCTGTTGACTTTCTCTCCTACAGATGTTCAGCTGAGGGAATACACTACTCACCCGTTGAGCCGAGCGTCAGGAGCTCATTAGCTATATATTAGGCTATAGCCTATATATTTTACTTTTATATACAGTAGGGGTTTCACCGAATAATCGAATATTACTATCAAAACTACTATTCGACGCTGTGCGTGATAGTCGAGTATTCGTCTTTTTCTTGTTTTTCTTTTTTTCAAAAGCCCGGTGCTGTAATAAAGTGGTGAAAAGGCATCTACATTAAAGCAGAAGTAAGCGATCCGGTGGTTTTGGCTAACTTCCTGTCAGCCGATGGAGTTAGCAGTCCCCGCCCTCGTCCCTACGTCACCACATTCACGCACATCCCTTGGCTGCACACACAGAGAGGACCGCCCCTTTATGCCGTTCTCTCTCCTCATTGGATAAAGGTTGTAGGATACAAGGAAAGTTTTCTCCTCGGCTTACAGCAGAGCAGAGTGACTGACAGACCCGTGTTTCAGACCAAACACTCTATAGAAGTGATTGCCGTCAGAAGATAAGGTATGATAGGTGAATTTCATCGTGAAGGATATGCAACCGCTTGCTGCAGTGTCTGGAAATGGCTTTATGGACATTATCCATTTTTTCGAGCCGGGTTACGTTATCCCGTCCCATAGGACACGGTGGAACAACATCACACACCAGTATGATGAATTGACCTATGGCTAAGCCACACCCCCAAATACGATGAGCCAATCACAGTGCGCATAGCTAGCCCATACACTCGGACATTCTCTGCTTCCACTCCCATTGAAATGCATTGCAGTTAGTTCATTCGTTTTTTCTTGACATTTTAAGTTTAAAATGGTCAAACGGTGTGCATGGGGTACATACAACTCTATGTATCCCGAGAGGCTGGGCGACGGGATGGATTTTTTTTACCTTTTCCCAAGCCACATCTCAACCGAGAGAAGTGTCTGCTCTGGATAAAGTTATGCAGTAGACCACAACACCAACTAAACGTGGATAAAATTAAAAAGGATGTCTACATCTGTTCTAAGTTAAGTCAACAACGTATTTGAGGCAACATATTGTCAGAGATGTTTAGATGTTAGCCAGTATCACAACTAAGCATAAAGTGCAAAAATGCTAACGTATAATGTAAAACTCCATAGACAGGCTAACAGAAATTAGCCCGTCGCTATCGGCGTTTCGTATTGACAGCCATAGCAGTAAAGCTAAGTGAAGTTTTGGTGACTTCAAGATGATATTTAATCTTTCTGTCTCCAAAAATCATCAGTTGCCTCCTGTGAAATGTCTCCTACTGTGACAGCTGTTGCCATAGCAACTGTCACCGAATGGTGACTGTTTGTCCGAGTGAGTGGAGGGGGCGGGGCTTAGCCATAGGTCAATTGCGAATGCAATTAGCAACTGAAATGAAAGATCAGAGTGTTTCACTCACCACGGACCTATGGACCTCTCCCACAATGGAGGCATACATCACCGTGACATCTCACCGACATCTGGGAGGTGAAGGCAAAAGTCCTCCGCATCTGCGCAATGCCAGAGCAGCACACCGCTGTTTGCTCAGAGACTGATGGACACCATCAGTGAGTGGGGCCTGATGGTGTTCTGCGTTATACATGACAATGCTAGAGGCATGACACTGCCGATGAGTTTGTGTGAAGATTTCAACCACGACCTCGGCTGCACTGGACACACATTACAATTGGCGATAAAGGTGGGGCTGGATTCAGTTGAAGTGGCAAAAAGCACAGATGCGGCGAGGCGTGTGGTCAGCCACTTTCACCACTGTGGCAACGAGTGCTCTGACGCAGCGACAGGCCCAGCTAAATATGAAAGAGAAGAGGCTCCAGACCGACTGTCCCACGCGTTGGAATTCCGCCTTTACAATGCAGGAGCGACTTCACGAGCAGCGCATCCCTGTCCAAGCCGTACTCGAAGATGAGACTGTCACTAAATCCACCGCCAGAAAAGCCCTGTCAATGAGAGGGAGCTAATCCAGCAGCTACTGCTTGTGCTGAGACCTCTGGCAAAAGCGATCATGTGTGGGGAAACGCACGTTGGGCTCTCATTTATCTACCCCGTAATCCTCAATCTGGTGAATGGGGTGTTGAACGTTGAAGAGTCGGATGTAATAGCAACTTTAAGAACACGGTAAGCCTACTGAAACAGCTGAAAACCAGGTTCAAGGTTCGTAAAACAAAAAGACACGCCAAAAAACATCCAAATATCTCCATGCTGCTCGTATGTAATGTCCGTCTTGTATTGAAGCCCCGAAATGCGAAATTGTTCGGAAAAAAATGTAATAAGTCTATATTTCAAGCTTGTTTGCAGCGGAAGCTCCTCTTCCTGGTTCGTCCAAATTGGACGGACCAGGAAGAGGACGGACCCTGGTCCGTCGAGGAGCTTCTGCTACAAACAAGCTTGAAATATAGACTTATTTAATTTTTTCCGGGAACAATTTCGCATTTCGGGGCTTCAATACAAGACGGACATTACATACGAGCAGAATGGAGGTATTTGGATGTTTTTTGGTGTGTCTTTTTGTTACAAAGACAGTTGGTGTCCATTTGCAACCGTTATATGGACATGCACTGCTACGCCGCGACCCCCTGTAACTCAGAGAAGCCACGGAGGACTCTGAAACTTCTCCCAGCCCTTAGTCCACATGAGGGTGAGTAGATAATGAGTGAAATTTCAATTTTGAGTGAACTATCCCTTTAACCCAACCAGTCTATGGTATTGACCAGGGCTGTCAGATCGAACTTTGCTATTTGAACAGAATTCAAATTATTTTCAAAGTGAGAACATTCAAAGGTGAAAAGTGACGTTTGAACATGTGCCTTCCACAACGACGCAAATTAATAGTAAACATGTTGATAAAACAGACAATTTTGTTGCTGTTTTGCACGACGTAGAGCTTTTTAATTGCCTATTTATTAGGCTGGGGCGGTGCCTACGTGTTCCCACACTACACACACATTCTTTTTTTCTTTTTACCGAACGATCCGCGGACCAATTGAGTCACAATCACAGGATCAACTGTGATCCGTTGCACCTCTACTTATAATATTTCAATTTCCCTCTTTGAAATTTTATATTGAGTTGGTAAAACTTAAGTGTATTGCAAATGTTACATAACAGATTTGGTTGGAATGCCCTTTAGTGGACGCAGGACGTAATAATAAGCTGGTATAGGTGTAGCCTACATAATGAGCTAAAAAAATTAAAAAAAAAACACATAAAAAATTTGAATATAATTTGAATATTTAACATAAGAAGCATTAGAAATTCGATTCTGATTTGGGGGGAAGATTGACAGCCCTAGTATTGACTAATCAAACATATGAAGATGTAGCTATAGAATAGAAACAGTGAAGGATAAAGGGGATGGTCAATAAAGACAGTTGAGTCTGAGTGAACTCAGACAAAGACACAGAGGTGGATGGAGGTTCGAGCTGAGGTACAAAATAATTAGACAAAGGAATCGACAGAGAGACGAGATCCAGACAGGCAATGTGTTTCACTGAAGTGGACGGTAGGAGAAGAAAAAAGAAGTAATTATTGGCCTGTCAGGTTAATGATCTATCAACTGATAGGGAGGAGGAGGAGGAGGAGGAGGAGGGAGCAGACCGAGGAGGAGGAGGGAGCAGACCGAGGAGGAGGAGGGAGCAGACCGAGGAGGAGGAGGAAGAGGAGGAGGAGGGGGAGGAGGAGGAGGAGGAGGAGGAGGAGGAGGAGGAGGAGGAGGAGGAGGAGGAGGAGGAGGAGGGAGCAGACCGAGGAGGAGGAGGAGGAGGAGGAAGAGGAGGAGGAGGGGAGGAGGAGGAGGAGGAGGAGGAGGAGGAGGAGGAGGAGGAGGAGGAGGGAGCAGACCGAGGAGGAGGAGGAAGAGGAGGAGGAGGAGGAGGAGGGAGCAGACCGAGGAGGAGGAGGAGGAGGTGAAGGAGGGAGCAGTCCGAGGAGGAGGAGGAGGAGGAGGAGGAGGGAGCAGACCAAGGAGGAGGAGGAAGAGGAGGAGGAGGAGGAGGAGGAGGGAGCAGACCGAGGAGGTGAAAAGAGAGAATGGAGGAGAGGTTGGATGGAGGAGACACAGAGGTGGAGACACACACACACAGGCAGAGAAGATGGAGGGATGACGAAGAGAAGGAAAGGTTTGAATTAAAATTTAAAAAAAGGAAAGGATAAAAAGATGAATGTAACATATGCGATGACATCATCGGGGACATCCAATTAGATGATGAGATGTGACAGTTTCTGCTGTTTCATGCAGATGTTGCCTTTCTTGGTTTATTAGAGGATGTAAATAACATGAGGTCGGTGACCTTTAGCGGGAGGTTTCCCTCTGTTGTTGTTGTAGCAGCTCCATCAGTGGAACACAACAACACACTGAACAGCCTTCATGTTATTGGGACTGGGGTTTAAACTTAGTTTTCTATATCTGATACTCCAGAGCACGTCTGACCGAGTCATGGTTGAGTGATGACCCCCCAGTGAGACTGTTGACAGCTAACATTATCTTCACAGTCTGACAGCGCAGACGGCTTCACAGCTCTCAGTCCTGGAGGGGAAGTCAAGGTCACATGATGCGGTCAGAAGTTTTACTGTTCCACCAGCTGTCTGCCATCAGTCTGACAACAGTCATGTATCAGCCTCTGTCAGAGTGTGGTCTGTAGGGCTGGCAACCAATATTCTACATTCAAATATATATTCAAATTAGTGCTGTCAAAGTTAACGCATTCATTTTGTCCATTCATTTTAAACATTTAACGCTAGGGGTGTGACGAGATCTCGTGCCACGAGATCTCGCGAGATTAAACTCGACGATATTTCTCGTTGCGTTAAAAATCTGTCTCGCAAGCTTTTTTTTTTTTTTATGTTAAAACAATGTAAAGCAGGGTTTCCACTACCAGTTACCATTACTTTGCTCTTTCCACTACACAGTTATAACTCTACTCGACTGGGTTAGGTGCTTTTCAATCACAGCTGAGTTCTTCATAGTTCCTCGAAACGAAAAACGAAACTTATCAACCAGCGCATCCAGTGTTTACCATTAATTAACGACTCTGTGGCGGCCGCGACTCTCTCTCTCACGTTTAGTTGTTGATGAGTTTGTTTGAATGAAAAGTGAAACTTCATGTGTGAACTGGACAGAAAAACAGCGCTGCCTGGAGAAATCACCACCTATAGATCAATAAATAAAAGTTTTACAATGAACCGATTGGTCTATAGTTTTTTTACAGTTTTTTTCGTGCACGTCCACGGTGCAAGCTTGTATGTAGCGGACAAACAAGCTTGAAATATAGACTTATTTAATTTTTTTCGGGACAATTTTGCATGTTCCGGGCTTCAATACAAGACGGACATTACATACGAGCAGCATGGAGGTATTTGGATGTTTTTTGGTGTGTCTTTTTGTTACGAAGACAGTTGGTATCCATTTGCAACCGTTATATGGACATGCACTGCTACGCCGAGACCCCCTGTAACTCAGAGAAGCCACGAAGGACTCTGAAACTTCTCCCAGCCCTTAGTCAACATGAGGGTGAGTAGATAATGAGCGAAATATCATTCTAGGGTGAAATTTCAATTTTGGGTGAACTATCCCTTTAACAATTGAATGGTTTGAACCTATGTGGGGTTTTTTTTTAGGGAATATTTGAATGTCAATTTGGAGCTATTTTGACAGCCCATGAGCTGCCCATCCAACTGCAGCTACAAACGCCAGAAATGTAGATATCAGACGTAGGCAGCCTCCTCACTTCTCTCCCAATTGTGTACAAACAGGTGGGGGGGGGGGTCATCTGTCTGTCTGTCTGTCTGTCTGTTGTTCCCGGCGTCCTCTCCCTCGGTCTCTGTTTGTGGAAACTTTGGGGGCCTGTTGAAACCTGAAACCTCTGGTTCTGCCTGTCTGCCCCGCTGATCCTCTCTTTGTGTCCGACTGTACTGTCACACACCACAGCAACATGATCACATGTGTGCGCACGTTGGGTCTTACCTGCCGCTTCACCTGTCCGTCTCTCCTCCCCGCGCCGTCTCTCTGCACATCCACCTGTTCAGACCACTGTCAGTCGGTTTGTTCAGATGAAACACGATCCTGTCTGTGAGCATCACACTGGCTGCCGTCCACCTGAGGGACAAACTGGGAGGACAGTGGAGCAAAACCATGATGATGGAATGAAGCACACACACCCCTCTCCTGGCTGTCACCCTTCAACTGATCAGTCCTATATCCACCGATCAATTCCATATCCACTGATATCTTATCAAACCTATACCCATTGATTAATCCTACATCCACTGTCCAATCCTGCATCCAGTGATCAATCAAAACACAAGCTGAATCCAGATACAGAATCATGTGATGATCCCTCATATTTATTTGGTGTAAAGAGCCTCAGCCCAAGCTACGTCCTGGAAACCAATGGACTCAACTAGATCAGACACTAAGTGTATCTGTAATTATACCATGGTCTGGGTGAATCCTCGATTCTGATTGGCTGCGGGGTGTCCATTAAAAAGTGATAATGGACACCCATAAAGATGTTCCGGTAAAATTGCCTGATTACGTTCTAAATATTACTGCGCTGGCTCAAACGCTTGTTGGTAACCACGGCAACGGACACTCGGACCAAAACAACTTTTTTTCAGCGCATCACCGCACTGGAGTCTGTAAACACACCAGCGGTAAGAAGCACTGGACCTCTGAAAAACTTTGTGTCACGTAACATTTAAGCCGTCACCTCACCTCCCTTCACTGATCAACTATCAGGCTGTGGCAGAGTCACTGGCTGTAACGTTACGCTGCGGTCACAGCGGGTCCCTCTTTTTTTTTCTTTTATCGCCGACGAGTGTTATTAAATAGTCCGCTCGGCACAGCCGCTTAAAGACGTATGATTTTAACGGTAAAAACAACATTAAATTGTAACGTAGGAGGAGAGACTGGACTTGCATATTTCATTTTGATAGGAAATATGCAAGTCCAGTCTCTCCTCCTCTGTGTCTCTAACCCTCCTCTCCTCCATGTGCTTTAGTTTTCAACAAAGCCGGTGAGAAATCAATCAATAGAGCGGTGGATAACGTTATTTATCATCTACCATGTTACCATGTGTATATTTGTGTAGTCTTATCTGCAGTGTGCGAAATACCCATCAATATTCGGGGGGGTCCCTAACTCGCGATTGTTGCGCAATACCGTTATTTTTTTTTCTTTTTATAAAGTAGGACTATAACATTACAATAAGCCAAGAAAATTAGCCTATAGCCTAAAAAGGAGAGGCAAAGTTGTTACAATGCAGAAAGTAATTGACGATAAATAAAATACAACAATTAAAATGAATGAAAGACACCAAACTCGTGCACTCGAATAACAACCAACTGTATAAATCTGGAGATCGGAGACTGACGTGCAATTATGTGCACGACGAGATCCTCAGCCTGCAACTATGACCGATCATGTAGCCTTATCTAACCATCCATCTAGCAAATACGTTTAAACACAGCATTGAACACATCCACAAATCACATTCGTATAACGGGCCATCATAAAAATTGAAAAAGCACAGACAAATAGCTCACAACAGGCGCCTGGCCAAACAACACCACTGGGGGTTCAGGCCATAGTATGCTGAAGCAGGCTAGCCTCTTACCTCAAGTTATTTTCCTGCCTTAATGTCAAGCCAAGGGTTGCGGTAGCCTATTTCCATTACCCCACCTGCTTAGGTGTAAAAAAAAAAAAAAAAGAAAGAAAGAAAGAAAAAGAAAAGCGGCCAATCACCAGTGCTAGCAGCAGGGGCTGCGGCTACGTCTTCAGAGCACTCGGCCTCAACTTCACTTTCTTCGGCAGAGGGTGGGAGAGGAACGGGATCCTCTGTTCTGATAGCGAGTGGGCTCGACTCCTGCGCTGGGCTGGCGCACATGGCTAATTTGCATAATGTGCAGGTGACATGGTTCAGCTTAATGTTAAACGAATAAATGTTTTGAATTATGAATACTGGACATGGTGATCTTAAACACATTTAATTGACCACAATAAAATTATTGTATTATATTATATTATTTATTTTTTTGACAAGATTGAGACCCCCCTCAGATTTTGCTTTTGAGTCTTTCAGGGGGTCTCAAGGGGTTAATCGGGGGGGTCCGACCCCCCCAAACCCCCCCGTATTTCGCACTATGCTTATCTGTCATCAACAAGAGAATACGGGTTACGGGGCGCGTTACGTTTGTGTGGCGGTGTTGCCATGGAGACGAGAGCTGGGACACCGGGTCGGAGGCTCTGATCTTACAAGGTTGGTTTTCAGCCAAGAGACGCCAGGTGGAAGGCAGAGAGCCTCCATTCTCCCTGGAACTAGTTACAAGTCATTGATTTAACCAGAACTAGGACTCTGGAGCTGGTTAAAATGTAGCATTTAACTCATTGAGTGCCATTGACGTAGATATACGTCAATCAAAATCCAACGCTTGAGTGCCATTGACGTATATAGACGTCAAATGCACTTTTCTGCGGCTGGTAAATGGGGACGCTGTTGCGCACACTGTGAGTAATTTTGGGGCTTCTGGGATGTGTAGAACGACGAAGACTGTAGATCAGAGCAAGAAGTGAAGAGGAAGGAGAAGACGAGCGCGATCGGTACAGAGATAAAAAAGTTGGGAAAAGTTTCAATTTCTAGAGGAAAATGACGAGCAGAGCCTGGAACAAGTGTAACGTGGAGCTGGAGGAAAGCTTAGCCACGGATGCTATTAGCATAGCTCCAGCATGAAGTGATCGGAGGAGGCAGGAAAGGTAAACTCATCTAGATGATCAGCACCGAAATGCCGAAGCGAAAGCGGATCGCGGAGTCAGTTTCACCGGTTGCTGTAAACCGACGTCGTGACGACGAACCGAGAGATCAGCGTGGTGAGTCGCTGCCGCGGCCGCGTCCAGCAGAGAGGCTGAAGACGCCAAGACGTCTCCCTCCCTACTGCAGAGACGAGGGGAAGCAGCAGGAGGAGAAGTAGGAGAGGAGGGGGGGGGGCGGGTTAGGAGAGGGTGAGGGGGCAGCAACTGCAGGAGGAGTAGGAGAGCAGGCATCACTCTGCAGAGTAAGGGGCTGTGTCCACCAGACGCGTTTTCAGCGCTCTGGGCGTCTATTTTACATTCAAACCCTATTGAGTTGGGCGCTCACATCGCTCAGCGCCCTCGGCGGTAAAACGCCCTCGGCGCTTGCTTCTTTTTGTCGCGGCGCTCAGAGCGCTTCGAGTTGAAATCTGTTCAACTTTTAGAACAGCGCTACGCTCGTCAATGTCACTTTTCCCCGCACTGACCAATCAGAATCAAGAAGGGGCGGGACTTACGTTACCGACAGCAACACAACCGGAGACGTGGCTCGGTTTATATCATGACCCCCACTTGTATTGAAGGTAGGCCGACCTCAGGGTCCATGTCAAAAGCTGCTGCTAATGCTGTTGTGTATTTCTGACACTCGTTGTAGTGTTTACATTAAACAAGGCCGGAACACGGAAGTGTCAGAGGACTCGTTTTGTAACCTAGCAACAGCGGCATTCTGACGAGGGAGAGAGAGCGCGCTAAGCGCTGGGAAAGCAGCGCTGAGAGCGCTGTCAGAGCTGAAAGCGCGTCCGGTGGACACGGCCCCTAAGACTCCTACTTGTTGTATTTTAGTTTTTTTTTTTTTTTGTACAATGAAAAAACATGTGAAATGAAATTTTCAGATGTCTTACATGTTTTTGAAGCCAAAATTAAAACGGATAAATCACTGTTTTTCTTGAGAGACTCTCTTTCACAAAAATGCATTTTTCTCAGCTTTCTAGAAAAAAAGTGGTCTTTTTGGTGCAACCAGGCTCTATTCAACTTAAAGGGATAGTTCACCCTAGAATGATATTTCGCTCATTATCTACTCACCCTCATGTTGACTAAGGGCTGGAAGAATTTTCAGAGTCCACCGTCCCTCCGTCCAAATCTCGCGTGATTTGCGCCGGCGTCAGTGCGGTTACTGCGAATCACGCAAGATTTTGGACGGACCAGGAAGAGGAGCTTCGAGAAGCTTCCGCTACAAACAAGCTTAAAATATAGACTTTAGATATAGACTTTATTTTTTTCAGGACAATTACGCAATTTGGGGCTTCAGCACAAGACGGACATTACATACGAGCATCATGGAGGTATTTGGATGTTTTTTTGTGTGTGTTTTTTTACGAAGAGCTCCGGTGTCCCTTTGCAACCGTTATATGGACATGCACTGCTATGCCGAGACCCCCTGTAACTCAGAGAAGCCACGGAGGAATCTGAAACTTCTTCCAGCCCTTAGTCAACATGAGGGTGAGTAGATAATGAGCGAAATATCATTCTAGGGTGAACTATCCCTTTAAGATAAATTAAGAATGGAACAAGGTACAAACAAATGTTTTTTCCCTAGTTAAATAGAGAGTCTCCTCTTTCCTTTGAGCTATTTTGTGTTTTCAGAGTCATAATACAAAATATTCTCTTGGTCTTAAAATATTACTCAAAATGCCCGGAAACGCTGGCACATGGCACTGACCATTTTATAAAAGGGCTGGCACTCAAAGAGTTAAGGTATAAATATTGCATAGTTCCTCTTTAAAGGGATAGTTCACCCAAAATTCAAATTGCACTCATTATCTACTCACTCTCATGTCGACTAAGGGCTGGGAGAAGTTTCAGAGTCTCAGCGGTGTCCACATAACGGTTGCAAATGGATACCAACTGTATTCGTAACAAAAAGACAAACCAAAAATATCCAAATACCTCCATGCTGCTCGTATGTAATGTCCATCTTGTATTGAAGCCGCGAAATGCGAAATTGTTCGGAAAAAAATTAAATAAGTCTATATTTTAAGCTTGTTTGTAGCGGAAGCTCTTCTTCCTGGTCCGTCCAAATCGCCCACCCCTTAGTTGACATGAGGGTGAATAGATAATGAGTGCAATTTGAATTTTGGGTGAACTATCCCTTTAAGTTCATGTTACTGATAATACTACTCTCCATTATTATTTTGAATTCAAGTTCACTTTCACTTGTAGTGAAGTTCACTGAATTAGTAATGAGCACACACATGTACAGACACTGTGATCTGGAGTGTTTTGTAGTCTCAGCAATTCTGAATGTAAATGACAGATTTCTCTGGGATAACATTTGATCTTCAGCTCTGATTGACTTGTCATTAGATGAGCTCTCACTCTCTTCCTGTCCGATCAGTCGTCAGCCAGCCGTGCGTCTGTCGGCGAGGCTTTCCCGGCCAGCTTTCTATCAGCTGCAGCATTTTCATTATGTTGCAGCGTGTCTATCAGTCTACCTGTCGTCCTCCTCTACCTGTGGATCAGTCAGTGACTGGCTGAGCTGACAGTCTGCCACCGCGCTGCCCTGGCTTTGGCTTCGTCCCCAGATTCAGTTTGTGTCGGGGCTGTCAGACCTGACGAGGGCACATCCTGTCTGCCAGCTGGAGCCCTGTACTGTTTTGTTTTCCTAAACGCTGATTTGGCTCCGGCGTGTAGCACTCAGGCCGTCTGCTGTGCTGCTGCAGGAGCTGAGAGAAGGACACGGAGGAGGAGCTGTGCTGCTGGGAGCTCCGTCAGGAACAGGATAGAGAAGACTAAATAAAGCTCATGAGTTGTGGGGTTGGTTATCAAAGATTGTTGACGGGGGGAAAGACGTGCCTCTCACTAGATTATTTTGATACTTGATTGATTGTTAAAACCTTCAAACACTCTTTGGTTCCAGACACTTCTGACATGAGAGTAAGCTGAACATCTTTGGACTTCTAACACAAGAAGAAGTTTGTAACATCTCCTCAAGCTGTGGGAAACTGGGATCAGGTTTTCATATTTTCATCATTCTATAATCTTAACTATTGACGCCGGATCAACAGTAAAAATGATGGGTAGTATTTTCAGGCATTACAACAATTGTTCTCTAGTTCCAACAACAAATGAACAGAGTGAGACGTCGTCCCTCCAGAGGACGGCTTCGTAGAGTCCACTCTTCACTTTCCTTTACATCGGATCAATAATTAAAGCTGCTCAACTTTAGAGTTTTCAATATTGGGATCTAACAGCAGATTTCATGTCCACAGCTGTCAGATAAATATTTAATCAATGTCAGCATCAGATCAAGAACACGAACTAAGTCAGTATGTCTGTAATGATGACGCCGGTATTTACTTACTTGTGCAAACTCTGTCTCATCTCTGAGCTCATTGGTTCCTCCTGATGATGTACATCTTTAAAGAGGATGTCACAGGTGGGAATAAGTAGTTTTTTTTAAGCTTGATCCTAGAGCTGGGCGGTATGACCAAAAATTTATATCACGGTATTTTTCATAATTATATCGGTTTCACGGTATTTGACGGTTTTTTTTTTTTTCATGCATGACTGGGTGTTAACCCCATTTTCTAATAATTTAGAGAATAATTACTACAGTAAATTGGCTTAGAATGACCTATTTTACTGTCACGAGGAGTGAATATTGTCGAAGAACATTAGTATCCAGACTAGTATTAACACGGGTTTGAATGGTCCCACAAAATGCTGCTGTTCACAAAGAGGTGGCAGTGACACTCATAACTGTATTGAGGTGAAGGAATCAGAATGCATGACTGTTGCAGTCAAAATACAGAAGCCTTTATTAATATAATACAGACTAAAAAAATAATCAACTTGATTATATATAAAGATGTTTGCACGTGAGAATGATCATCAATCTAAAATGCTATCTAATAAATATCTGTTCTCAAAATTAATTCATGACATCAAATAAACATTTCTTCACACAAAAAAAAAGCCCAGACAGTAGGGCTACTGCTTTGCAAGTCAGTTGTCCTGCAACATGGTGGCATGGGGGGACTGTGCTCAATCAGAGGTGTGGCTTCAGATCATAACAACAGGTTGAGAGCCAGAGGACTTCTCTCTGTCTGTGTTAACTGAGGCAGTGAAACACACCTGCATTAGTGGCCTTGACTTTATGAAGTTGATCACTTTGATGCTGTCGTTTAAAATCTCATGTAACACCAACCTGTATTCATAAAGTTTCCTCATGAAGCAGTCAGGAGGCTCACCGACATGACGTGCATGTTTTGTGTTGAGATGCGTCTGGAGATGAGCAGCTTCATGCCACTGTTTGCTAACTTCTCCCCACAGAAGCAAAAAAAAACAAAAACACGATGGCTCGAGTGGGCTGCAACTCGTGGACGTAAATGTCGGGATTTTACCGGCGCTGGTTTCGCCTTTTTTTTTTTTTTTTTTTTTTATCACTTATCCCTCCGTGGTTTAGCAGCGCTGCTGCTGCTTCACGTCAACCCCGACTCCGTTGTTTGATTGACAGGCGATGCCGGCAAATGCCAGGTTGGGTTAAACCATCTGGTGGGGGGGAACTCGGTGAAGTAAAAAAATAAAAATAAAAATTTAGGCTACAGATTATGGTTGTTTGATCAGCGTGAGATTTTTTTTAAAGCCGATGGCTGTGACATTTTCTCCGTGCATGTTATTCACCAGCTCAACCCAGGCAGGCAGCTTGTTTGGTACAACTGCAAAACAATCCCCGTCTCAAACAATGTCCCGCGGCGCGACGTCTCGCCGCTCTGTGTTCCCAACGTTTTGTAGCTACACACTCACCGGTATTGGGGTATATGAAAAATTCATATCACAAAAAAAAAATCACCGGTATTCGGTATGAACCGGTATACCGCCCAGCACTACTTACTTTATATTTACAGTACATATATTTATTGCTTATGATGTGTTGGTGCCTGGTTTGTGTTTGCTTTTTTGCTTTTTTCTAATTCATAGCTGGATCAAGTCAATCAGACTATCAGGTAGGGCCCGACCGATTTATCGGCGAGCCGATTAAATCGGCCGATTATAGCCCGTTTGAGAATAATCGGTAATCGGCCAAAACTCGCCGATTGTCGCCGATATTTTCAGAAATAAAATGCAGGGAATAAGACTTGGTTTTACTTTGAAAATGTTCCCCCATTTGAAAAGATCCCCCGACATTAGGTTATTTATCCTGTAGAGGACGCATCCAACTGCATCCACTAACCACCTCACAGCACAGCAGAGTGACTGATCTGCAGCAGGACACGCTCCGCCATAGCCAGTCACTCACACACATCACACAGCTTATTAACAACTTGATTAACTGTTAACTGTCTCAAAACCAGTGTTGCTGCTGGCTTTCTTTTTACTTTTTTTTTTTTACACCGCGGTCGGGTTGTGAATTAATTAATTAATGCTTGTGACTCCGGCCGTGTTGGGTCCGAGATTCAACAAGCCGGTCGGGTTTTACAGTTAATACCGGCAGTAACTACGCCCGTTTATCAATAAACACAGTGGATGAGGAGGGTGAGTGACTGAGCTCAGGCTGTGTAGACTGGGGGGCGGCAGCGGTGCGGGTCTCTGACTGCAGCGGGACAATCATGTCTCTGCTCCGTGACACACTGAGCGCTGTGGGACCGGGGCTCGCGGCAGCACCCGCTAAACATTGAAAACAGCTGTGATACGTGCTTCCACTTCGAGTTCAACAAACCAGAAACGTCTGGAACAACACTGGAAAAAGTCGCTTTTCAAAAAAAAAAAAAAGAGAGCACGAGAGAGAGAGAGAGAGAGAGACCGCCGTGCCGTGTAAAAACAACAACAACAACAAAAAAGTGTCACGTGTCATGACTTCCTGTATCTGGCCCTTCAAAATAAAAGCCCTATAGCCTTTCACAGTTCAGTCATTGATTTTGACTTAATTTTGACAAGACAGTACTCCAAATGTTGTTGTTTTTTCCTGCAACCAATTGACCAATGAAAATTTGGCAGCTCTAATTTATATATTATATAATATATGTAGATATATTACTTAAATTAATAAAATTGTAAAACTTTATATAAAAAAAAAATAATCGGCCGATTAATCGGTTATCGGATTTTTTTCCCCCTAATAATCGGCATCGGCATCGGCCCCAAAAAATCCATATCGGTCGGGCCCTACTATCAGGTACACCTGTGACAGACTACTCTTGGGATTGGGAGGAGCTCACAGCAGAGAGCTGCACTGATTAACACAGGTGTGAGTAGCAGAGGAGAGGACACACAGACAAAGGAAAATGGTGTGAGAGGAGGCAGAGGGAGAACAAGCTGCAGTGGAGAAAGACAAGTGAGGCGACGGGAGAGCGGTGTAAGGAATGGAAGACAAGAGGCTGGATTCTACGCAAACAACTTGATAAGTAAAACAGGAACAGAGGACGGATTCAGAACACCACAACAAGATTGGAACAGAGGAGTTGACGGCCAAGACCCCCATCCTCACCCTACCCCAGGCCTTGAACTTAAGTAGCCCCCCTCCTCCCTTTTTAAAAGACTGAACTATTTTATTCACCTTTTAACAACTGTGTTACTACTTTTTTAAAAGAGAATCAGAAAGTAAAAGAACACTACACTACTACTCGCTTGTCTTGTGTCTTTCTCAATGGTGTTACTTGCTGGTAGAAAAGAATCATACACTACTGTGTGACATCTCAAATTTTGGCGTTGTCGGCAGGATACCAGCTTCACTGTTGAGAAATGACAGATCAGTCAAGTAATGCTAATGCATCCATAAATGCACAGTTTGTTATGCCATGGTTTATGGGGGCTGCTTTGATCGCAAAGTTTGGTGGTGAAAAAGGAAAATTTTCAGAATGGAGGGTTCAAGTGGAGGCCATGTTGAGGGCACAAGGACTGAGTCATCAGCAACAAGCTGATTTTGTATTGGGTGCTCTAGAGGGTGAAGCAAAGCGTGAGCTCCAATTAATTAATTCGAGAGACAAAGACAATGGACAAAAAGTATTGGCCATTTTAGAAAAATTATATGACAAACCAACCACAAAAGCACAATCACGGGCTAACTTCTTTAATTGCTATGAAAATGTGAATGCTTTTATATTAAGATTGCGAGAACTCCTTTCTAGATGGCAAGAGCAGGCCCAAGATGAAACCGACGACAGTGAAGATTTATTGCTCGATCAGCTGATGGTGGGTTTGCAAGCTGGGCCCATAAAACAAGAATTGAACCGACAGCTAAGACGCCACGAACGATTAACTTTTTTGGCTGCCTGCAAAGAAGCCCGAGCCCTAGAGCAAGAGCTACAAGAAGGAGACAACGCCATCCTCTCCCAAAGAATAACGGCCCCGACTCCAAGTGTGGTGAATATGGAACAGTTAAAGGACCAGATAAAAGCTGAACTTCAACTGGGGTTGCTGGGAGAACTGAGAAAAGAGATTAGAGAACAGATGAACACCCTGTCTGCCAATCTAATGGAAGAGGTAAAGGTACAACTGTCAACCAGAGAAGTGTCTATAGCCCCTACCACCCATCCTCTGGACCGTCACATGGCCATACCACCAGCCCCACAGATAAAGCGGCCATCAGGTGCTCGAGTTACAGCATACCAGTGGGACCCTCAAGGCAGACCCATCTGCCGGAATTGTGGTATAGCTGGACATGTCCAACGCCGGTGCCCCCGCAATTCATCAGGATCCCAGGGTTTTTAGCCCCCCCTACAGCTGAGGGCCAAGCAGTAGGGGCAGTCACCAGAGATGAAGAGCCCACATCACGGCCTAAGTCCAACTTAGTCGGTGAGTGTCCTGATGTGATCATTCAAATTAATAAATGCCATGTACCTTTTGTGCTTGATACAGGATCGCAAGTTACACTGCTGAGCCAAAGTCTATTTAGGAAACACCTAGGAGGAACTAGTGTGACCGAGGCTGCTGAGACTCCCTGGCTGGTCTTGCGTGCTGCTAACGGCTTGGAGATTCCTTATGTGGGCTATGCGCTGGTTGACTGTATGGTAGGAAGCATCCATGTCCCTGAAAAAGGAGTGATAATTGTCAATGATGAATGTCTAGGACCAAATAAAGGCATACTTGGCATGAACATTATTCAACCTGTATGGTCTGCTCTCACCAAAGGAAACCATCCCGGGCTGGCAGCTTTCAAAACCACCATGTCTCCTGCAGCAGGTCAGGTATGGGACCAAGCATTTACAGTGTGTCAGCGAGTTACCACCAGGGCTCCTCTTCCACCCTACCAGGGTGTGGCAAAGTTGTCCCGTCAACAGCCGGCCATCATCCCACCTCACTCGGAGATGATCTTGTGGACACAAGTATCTGAAGGTGCAGCTAATCCCTCCTGTAGTGTACTGATAGAGGCCCTCCCCAACAGCGACACAGAGTGGTGTGTGGGCCGGACCCTGGCCACATTGAACAGAGGTCAAGTACCTTGTCGGATCTGCAACCCCAACCCTTACCCAGTGGAGGTCCCTCAGCGTCAACCTCTGGCCCAGGTGACAGAAGTGGCCACAGCAGACATACAAGGGGACCAAGAGCTGGTCCTCAATAGTGTAGCACCAGATGTTGTAGAAGTGGCGGTAAGGCGGGTGGGGGTTTCAGAAGTAACCAATGATGAGTCTTATCCTGTGCTGTCCTTACAGGGAGATGGCCTGACCCCCGACCAGCAGGGGGAGATGAGTAATCTGCTACAGAAGTGGAAAAAAGTGTTTTCAAGTCATGATGAGGATTTTGGCTGCACTGGTGTTGTGAAACACCAGATACCAACTGGAACTGCGCCACCAAGTCGAGAGAGGTATAGACCTGTTCCTCCAAGCTTGTACACTGAACTGCGGACCCTACTGCAGAACATGCTGGACAGCGGTGTGGTAAGAGAGAGTAATAGCCCTTGGGCAGCCCCTATTGTCCTAGTAAAGAAAAAGGATGGAAGCTGGAGATTCTGTGTGGACTATAGGAGGCTGAATGCAGTCACGCATAAAGACGCCTACCCTCTACCCCGCATCGAAGAATCATTGACAGGACTCAAAGCAGCCCGATGGTATTCTACGCTGGACCTAGCGAGTGGCTACTGGCAGGTAGAAATGGACCCTGCTGACAGAGAGAAGACTGCATTTACCACCCCTTTCGGCCTGTATGAATTTGAGCGGATGCCATTTGGCCTGTGCAACGCTCCGGCCACATTTCAAAGGCTGATGCAACGCTGCTTGGGAAACCTGGTAAATGACTCATTACTGATCTATTTAGATGATGTTGTTGTGTTTTCCCCTGATTTTGACAGTCACCTGCGCCACCTGGAGGAAGTGTTCCAGCGGCTCCACCAGCATGGGTTAAAGCTGCAACCCAGAAAATGCCACCTGTTCCAACGCAAGGTTAACTACCTGGGACATGTCATCAGTGAGGATGGGGTTGCGACAGATCCAGCTAAAACAGCAGTGGTGAGAGATTGGCCAATACCTCAGACAGCAAAACAGGTGAAATCTTTCCTTGGCTTTGCTGGGTATTATCGCCGTTTTATCCCTGCCTTTTCTAAGATTGCAGCTCCTTTAAATACTTTGACACATGGCACCACTGCTCAGGATAAGAGGAACGTTCCCATAAGCTGGTCCCCAGAGTGTCAACGAGCTTTTGACAACCTAAAACAAGCCTTGATAAATGCACCTGTTCTGGCTTATGCTGACTTCTCTCTCCCTTTCAGACTGTACACAGATGCCAGCTTTGAGGGTCTGGGAGCAGTACTTGCCCAGGTTCAAGGAGGGAAAGAGCGGGTAATCGCTTATGCTAGTCGTAGCCTTCACCCGGCAGAGCGTAACGACCAGAACTATAGCTCCTTTAAGCTGGAGCTTTTGGGCCTTAAATGGGCCGTCACAGAGAAGTTCAAAGACTATCTCTATGGTGCAGAGTTCACCATCTTCACTGACAACAATCCCCTGGTACACCTTGAGACGGCCAGGCTCGGAGCAGTGGAACAGCGATGGGCGGCTCAACTGGCAAACTTCAAGTACACCATCAAATATCGACCAGGTACTCAAAATCGAAATGCTGATGCTTTGTCTAGACTGCCAAACCAAGAAGAGAGGAGGCCGGTCTGTGTAGACCAGGTTATGGCTGAAGATAAAACCTGGGAGGAGAGACAGGCGAGGGACCCGGACCTCGCCCAGATGCGACAGTGGAAAGAGCAGCAACTGTCGTGGCCTGAGGTATGTGGCTCCCCCTCACGATACATGAAACAACTGCTTGGACAATGGAACAAAGTTGTATTGCAGAAGGGTGTATTAGGGAGACTATGTGACATTGGTTCTGATGATGAAACTTTCAGAGTAATTGTTCCAAAGCAGGAAACCAAGGACATGTGGAGGACATACCATGATGGGATGGGTCATCCTGGCACGGCAAGGACTTTGTCAACACTACAGCAGCGTTGCTACTGGCCCAGGATGACACAAGATGTAAAAGAATGGACCGAAGCCTGTCTACAGTGTGTGTGTGTGCTAAGGCTGGACCAGAGGTGAGAGCCCCTTTAACACCTATCTTAACTTCATATCCATTTGAAGTTGTGGGAGTAGATTTCCTCTCCCTGGGACACCCCGATGACAGGTATCCCTATATCCTAGTAATGACTGACTTGTTCTCCAAGTATGCCCTTGCAGTGCCTACCAAGGACCAGTCTGCAGTCACTACAGTCCAAGCACTATACCATAACCTTATTCGGACTTTTGGCTGCCCAGAACGTATCTTGACTGACCGGGGAGCTGCCTTTGAATCGACATTAGTCCAGGAGCTCTGTCAGCTTTATGGGTGTCAAAAGAGCCGCACCACGGCATATCACCCACAGGGGAACGGTGCCTGCGAAAGGTTCAATCAGACCCTTCTGAGACTATTAAGTTCCCTGACAGAGACTGACCAGACACAGTGGCCCAACCAACTGCCAGCCCTCATCCAGGCCTATAATAACACCACTCACAGCACAACAGGGATGACCCCACATTTTGTGGTTTTTGGGAGACACGCTAGGCTACCAGTGGACTGGATAACCGACCTGGGCCCCACGGTGAAACACCACACTCTACAAGGCTGGGTAAGGCAACACCACAAAACCCTCAGTTCTGCATACCAGACTGTTAAGAAACAGACTCAACACAGACAAGAGCGAGATCAGGCACACTACAACAAAAGGGCTAAGCCAGCCACACTGCTTCCAGGTGAAAGGGTGCTTATCCGTAACTTCCGCAGGAGAGCCAAGGGGAAGTTGACTCCAAGATGGGCCCCAGAGCCATTTGTAATAGTGGCTCAGCTGCAAGAAGGCCACCCAGTCTACATCCTCCGGCCGGAGGGTAAGGAAGCACCCACACGCACAGTACATCGTAATAACCTTCGACCATGTCCTCTAAATGTGTTACAGGACAGTGAGGAACCAGCAGGAACCCTTGAACCTCCAGTAGTGGAACAGCCAAACCAGTTGCCCCCTCCTACTTGGTGGCTTCCTGCTTTACATTTGAATCCAGCCCAACCATCGGCCACAGAGACAATCGACCCAGCTCAGGCCAATCCACCTGACCTGGGGTCAACAGCCCCTTGCAGCGAATCAGAACACTTAGCTGTACGCCGCTCACAACGAGCTAATTTTGGATTGCCTCCAACAAGGTATCAAACTGAGTAATTGGTCGAGACGACCATTATTAAAGAAGGGGGGAAATGTCACAGGTGGGAATAAGTAGTTTTTTTTAAGCTTGATCCATTATTTGTTTATGAGTTTGATGTGCCCTTACTTTACAGTACATATGAAGAGCTCTTTTCCAAAACGCGATAAACGCCAAATTTAAAAAAAATGAGTTTGTCACGCCATTTTGCTGTGTACTGAGCCTATTCACTGCTCCATCAACGTATCACGTCAAATCGCTACATTTCCCTGTTTAAAAGGCACCGCAAGATGCAGTTTCCCTCCAAACCGCGATAAGCGCCAAATCTATTTTTAGCCAAAACGCGACATCTCCTCCCTCTCTTCAGAATTCTATGAGCGCTCCATGCAGTCCAACATGGCGGTGCTCTGAACCCAGGTCTGTTTTCAGTCATTCATTCAGTAGTTTCTGGTTTCTGTGTTAATTACTGTATCTGTTTATGTGGTGGACACTGTGCCGTTAAGTAGCTATACCCCCACAGCCCCCGCATACCGTAGCCCCCCCCCCCCCGCCTGTAACGCCGGGTGTCCTCCGTATCAACGATCGATTTTTTTTTTTTTTTTTTTTTACAGCAAAGACGTAGTTTTTTTTACAGCAACATGTGCTCACATCATGATAGCGTCTGTATTTTGACTATTAAAACTTCCATAGTTCTCTTTGTTTAACATGTAAAGAGACAGACATCATTACCGCCCCCCTCCCTCCCCCCGACGTGCGCGCACACACACACACACACACACACACGCACACGCACACGCACACGCACACGCACACGCACACGCACACACACACACAGAGAGAGAGAGACACGCAGCACCTCAGTGATGTTCTCATGTCATGTTGGTTGGTTTTTCAAGACAGAAACCATCAATTTTTGTTTTTTTAAATGTGGATTTATAGCGTTTTGAGAAAAAATAAAATAAACTTTGAGTTTTTAATCAACAATATTGTTGTTTGATTTAATAATCATTGTTCAACATGTCCAGACTGAGCCAACAATCATTTTAACAGGATAAATTGAATATTAACAAAATGGGTGGGTCTAGGTAAAAAATGTCATTTTCTGGAAAACTATTAAAATGGATTTATAGCGTTTTGGAAAAGAACTCTTCATATATTTATTGCTTATGATGTGTTGGTGCCTGGTTTGTGTTTGCTTTTTTGCTTTTTTCTAATTCATAGCTGGATCAAGTCAATCAGACTATCAGGTACACCTGTGACAGACTACTCTTGGGATTGGGAGGAGCTCACAGCAGAGAGCTGCACTGATTAACACAGGTGTGAGTAGCAGAGGAGAGGACACACAGACAAAGGAAAATGGTGTGAGAGGAGGCAGAGGGAGAACAAGCTGCAGTGGAGAAAGACAAGTGAGGCGACGGGAGAGCGGTGTAAGGAATGGAAGACAAGAGGCTGGATTCAACGCAAACAACTTGATAAGTAAAACAGGAACAGAGGACGGATTCAGAACACCACAACAAGATTGGAACAGAGGAGTTGACGGCCAAGACCCCCATCCTCACCCTACCCCAGGCCTTGAACTTAAGTAGCCCCCCTCCTCCCTTTTTAAAAGACTGAACTATTTTATTCACCTTTTAACAACTGTGTTACTACTTTTTTAAAAGAGAATCAGAAAGTAAAAGAAGACTACACTACTATTCGCTTGTCTTGTGTCTTTCTCAATGGTGTTACTTGCTGGTAGAAAAGAATCATACACTACTGTGTGATAGGAACTATGCAAGATTTTCACCTTAACTCTGCTACATTTGTACCTTAATGAACCAGCTCCAGAGTCCTAGTGCTGGTTAAATCAATGACTTGTAACTAGTTCCAGGGAGAATGGAGGCTCTCTGCCTTCCATCTAGCGTCTCTTGGCTGAAAACCAACCTTGTAAGATCAGAGCCTCCGACCATAGACTGTAAAAAGAATGGACGTAGCGTCCGTGACATCACCCATTGGTTTTGGGGAGTCGTTTTTGTGACTCAAATATGGCGGCCTGAACAGCGCCATGTTGGATTGGCCGGCCGAGAACCCGCCCACTGGCCTCGAAGCAGCCTGTCCACGGAGCTGCTCGGACCTGTCGCTCAACGTTTCCGCGCCCTGATTGGCCAGAATTTTAACCTAATAACAGTAAAACTATAGAGTTAAAAAAAAATTCACCCCCCTCAGAGTGTGTGCGGGGGTAGAAACTATCGATTGAGACGAAAAAACGTTCTGACACCAGGCTTTTAACATGTTTACTGAGGATGTAAAGTCGGCGATTTTAACATGGGGGTCTATGGGGAATGCTCCCTTCTGACACCAGCCCCCAGAGGAATCCGAGGGGATTGCAGTTTTTTGAACGCGGAAGTGAGCTTCACTTCTCAGACCGACAACTGCCCCCTTGCCTCCGACACGGTGTCCCAGCTCTTGTCTCTGCGGCACCGCCACACAAATACACCCCGTAACCCGTAATCTCTTGTTTATGACAGATAAGACTACACAAATATACACATGGTAACATGGTAGATGATAAATAACGTTATCCACCGCTCCATGGATTGATTTCTCACACTTCTTTGTTGAAAACTAATGCACATTGAGTTGCCTTGGTATGAAATGCCCTATATAAATAAAGATGCCTTGCCTTGCCTTGCCACATGGAGCAGAGGAGGGTTAGCAAGTTGAAGTTGAACAGAGGAGAAGAGACCAGGCTTGCATAGTTCCTCTTAAGCCAGGGACACACCGCCCCGACCGTCGGGCGTCGGGCCTCGTCGGACGGCGTCGGGAGTTCGTCCGTTTGGTGTGTTCCTCTCCGTCGGGGAGCGTCGGGTCTCGTCGGGGCCGATTGAACATGCTCAGTCGGGACTCGTCGGCCGTCGGGAGAGTAGACTCGTCGGGTACTCTGATTGGCTGTGTGCTAGCTATGGCGATTCTGATTGGCGGTGCCCTAAGCGAATCAGCGCGGTGTGTGGGAGGGACGGAAGTGACCACAGTAAACAAACGGTGTCCTAGCCTGTCCTACAGTAAAAATGGTATACAAGATAAAAAGAGGAGTAAAGCAATATATTAAGCGGCGATATATATTTAAACATCAAAGATGTTCAATCAAACCCACATAGTTTGAAACAACGTTCAAAACACACACAGCTCAGTAAGCATATAAAGCCCGCTAGCTTAATGCTGATGTGTAATGTAAAACACCATAGACGGGCTAACAGAAATTAGCATCAGCTATCGCCAATTCGCGGCAACCGAGCCACAGCAGTAAGCTGCTAAAAACTGTTTTAATTTCGGCTTTAGCGCCGTTAACACGTGGCTGGTTAAATTGTTTTTGGGAGATTAATGTTGGTCTCATTGATGAAATTAACTGTGGCAGTGGCATTAGTTTGTTTGAATGAAAAGTGAGCAGGGCTGCCCCTGGTCTGTATGGGTCTGTATTTCTATGGGGGAGTCCTCGCCACTCAATCGCTCTGGTCGGCAGTCGGGGCAGTGTGTTTCACTTTTTCCTTTGAATGAGTGTTTATTTCGATCACAGCATCAAAATTTCAACAGAACAAATTCAAGGTAGTAACAAATACTATACAGCTGGTCGAAAAGGGTTGCGGCTGAAGCAAAGCTTATAGCTGCCGCACCCTCATTTCTCATTTCATTATTAAAAACCATAAGCAGTCTGATCGGAATGGCGCATATACATACACGTCACACACATACATACACCTACACAGTACGTCCCCCACCGACCATCCTATATCCACAAACCTTCACAACTCAAAAACAAAACAGGTCTAAATTTCCTAGGTTACATTACACATCCCATATCAATCCTATATGCTAAAAAATGCTAAAAAATATGCCTTTCTCCCGACGAGAGGCGACAGACTCGTCGGCCAAAGCCGTCGGCGTCGGGAAGCGTCGTGGCGGTGTGTTCCTGGCTTTAAAAACCTCCTCACACATCTACAGGTTCATGTAGAGGAGATTCAGTGCTTTCCTCACAAAGCTGCTCACTGTGTTTTCAATCCAACACACCGAGTCATATTTCTCTGAGCAGGCCTTTGCTGTAAAACACTGAGTTTGACTTGCAGTTAAACTACAGTTAACTGTACTACAGTCCTACAGTTAAAACGTGAGCTTAATGTTTTGCTCCCATTGCTTCATGTCCTGAACAGTGATGGGAGAACGGCGTTATAAATAAACAGTGTTACTGTAACGCTACTACTATTTTCAGTAACAAGTAATCATAAAGGTTACAGTTTCCCCTATTATAACACCGTTACCGTTACTGACAATAAAATGCGTAGTTACTCGGCTGTACTTGACTCACTGGAGTAGCTTTCTGCAGGCAGGCGATGGATGATAGGAGCTCTTCAGATTTATTTTATTTGGTGAGGGCAGGTGAGGCAGAAGGGAGGGCGAGACAACTGCATTAGAAGTGATTATGATTGGCAATTTCATCATAATAAACCAATTAGAGGCAGAGTAGGGCGGATGTTTGTTCAATGTCACTATATCCAAACCATCTATTGTGTTGTGTTCCACTGTAGTATCATATCTATACTGAATTTAATAGGTGTCTGTTGCATTGTCCCACACAACACTGCAGTGTAGTTTAGATAAGTTTACAGTGTTAAAGGGACAACGAGGAGTTTTGGAAAGCGAAGTGTTCTCATACTACATTTACCATGAGCCTCCACGTGCACGGTGAAATTCTTGAACCGGCGCAAGACGGACGTCTTGCCGAGAATGTTTTCATTCATCAACACTGAAAGTTGGAGATTCGAAGACGATCACATACCGCCGTTACTTCCAACCATAAACGGCGATTCGGCAGCGTTATTCCCATGACCCGCCGGGCAGCGTCCACGAAACCGAAAGTAAGGAAACAATGGTCGGCTCGCCCAGCATTTCCGCCACTAATTAAAATAACAAAATAACGATACAGACAAAACGATATATTCATCAAAAATGGAGCCATTAACAAGTGTGGGTAACGTAGATTCATCCACATTAATGTGAGACTTTTTTATAACCAAATAGAAACTCCTCGTTGTCCCTTTAATAATAGTAATTTATTCTATCAAGTGTCAATTTCATTCATCCAACATATTCAGTGTTGAGTTTTATTACAGCTGAATTTAAAAGTTCCATTGGTGGGAGTGTCCAAACGCGATGAACGCGATTTTTTCGCGCGACAAATGAGAATCCGTCACGCTATCGCTCGTGTTTTGACGCGTGACCGTTTTGTGTAAATTCGCGTCATCGCGTCCCCCCTCCCCTCCCTTCTACTGTCAATCCAGCTAACAGGACGGATGTAAAAATGTGTTGAGACATGAAGTGCACTCATTTTACCGTAGGCTTGACAATGGACGAGGTGAAGCTGATCCTTGACGTCCTGGTCCTGGTGTAGCAGGTAAAAAAAACTCCGCTCAGCCCCGTTTACGTATCGCGTCGCAGCCGTCTACTTCAGACTGTTGCTCAGTTTGAGGACTTGCTTGCTAGGGTTGGTGCCAGGATCTCCAGGCAGGACACCAACTAAGAGGTTAAAGTTTTACAGGCGCTTCATTTCAGCTGCGGAGTGCCTGTCCATCTGTCTCCGGTGAGTAGCAGTGTATTGTTGTGTCAGAATCTCAATGCTGATAGGCTGTCGCGTCACGGCGTCACGCGATGTCGCCGCAAAAGTTCAATATTTTCAACTCGCACGTTGACGCGATTTTCGCGGCATCGCGTCCATCGCGTCGCCCGGCGCGATTTCGCGTCTAATCGCGTCTGTGCATTGACTTTACATGTAATCTCGACACGCGACAACGCAGCATCGCGTTTGGTGTGAACACCCCTTTAGTCATTTGACATACTTGAGCATTTTATATGAAGAAATACAATAGTTACTTTTCCTGGTAATCAGTTACTTTAATAATGTAGTAACTCAGTTAATTTGAGGGGAAAATAATGAGTAACTATAACCAATTACTTTTTAAAAGAAATGTGCCCAACATTGGTCCTGAACACAGAAAACTACAGCAGTACAACACTGAATGTTGTGGACACACACACACACACACACACACCTGTCTCAGAGGTCAGTGGACCTGATGGTACCACGCTCCGTTTCCTGTGGTGGAAACTTTCAACCTCAAACTGTGACCTGCTGAAAACCGACCCAGGATTCTTTGCAGCATTTAATTGGATTACAACGCGGCGTCCAGGTGATGTTTTTCAATCAATGTGATGAACCACAGAGAGGAAGGAGCTGCGCTTCATATTTTGCTGATTCAGGTCTCAACATATTTGTCCAACATCGCGATAAAAAGGTCAAGTGCAAAGTTTTTGAGCGTGTGCCAGCGGCAGGGGAGCCAGCTCCATCACGGGAACCTGAGCCTGCTGCACTAATGAACCCTCATTAAAAACAATCAGATCACATAGCAGATAGAGGGGGAGGGGTGAGAGAGGCAGACGGAGAGCCAGGTTATGTGACCTTCTAGTCAGGTCAGTGTACCTCTGTCTGGACACAACAAAGGAGCTGACAACACTACACTACACTACACAACAAACTTGTTCCAACTGAAGACAAATCCTGGTATAAGAAGCACTTTAAACATTAGATGATCTAACCTCCATGAGCATGATCAGCTGAGACAGAGCACAATGGATGTGGTGCTGATCAGCTGTTGCAGCGCACGTGTGTGTTTAACGGCAAAAAAGAAAAGAAAAAAGTGATCGCCCCCGCAAGCGTTGTAATCTTGTCGGTTATCGGTCAGGGAAAAAAAATCAAAATGCGCATCCCTAATTTGGAGCATGCTTTTATTGAACAAATTGCACATGAATAACCAATCCATTAAAGGGATAGAAGCAAGTGGGGTTGTATGATCTACAAATAGCCCCTAAGTATTTTAATTGCAGTAGAAGACTCTCTACACTCCTCCCGTTAGCAACGCCAGCCCATAGCCCTGCCCAGAGATTTACAACATACAGTGTTGTGAATGGACCCAAAGAAACGGCCTATTTTCGCGGCCTAAAAGAGGTTTTACCTGAAAAAAAATACACAATTCCATTGTTTGCGATAATATATTTTTTTCCTGCCCTTCAAAGTGCAGGAAAAACACAGTTTTTATTTGGACCTAACCAACTCACGTATCCCTCCGCCCAGGGTTAACGCCCGCCGATCAGCAGTTGGTTAGGTCCAAATAAAACCTTTTCCTGCACTTTGAGGGGCTGGAAAAAATTATATTATAGCAACAATGGAACTGTGTATTTTTTTTTCAGGTAAAACCTCTTTTAGGCCGTGAAAATAGGCCATTTCTTTGGGTCCATTCACAACACTGTATGTTGTAAATCTCTGGGCAGGATTATGGGCTGGCGTTGCCAACGGGAGGAGTGCAGAGAGTCTTCTACTGCAATTAAAGTACTTAGGGGCTATTTGTAGATCATACAACCCCACTTTAAAAAAAAATGCTACTATCCCTTTAAATAGAATGTTGATTTAACCCTCTCCTGCCTCCACCATCCTCTTAGCTCCTCTTGCTACCAAATCAACACTGATTAACCTGCAGAGGGTGAGGGGAGCTGGGGGTCATCTGATTGGCTAAATGGTTTTTATGCATGGTGGTGAAAAGAAGATTAACTCATCAGCCCTATATTCAATATCTACTTCTCTTCTGGTTAATGATGATGCTCCCTTTCTGTCTCTCTCTGACTTCCTGCCAAGATATTCAAAATAAGGGCTTTCCATTCCAATCCACCAATAAACACCACACAGCTCCAGGTGCACTGTTCCCTACTAACGATGTTCATCTCTAAGAAGCTACATGGCTGGGTTTCCATCCAAGTCGTATAGAATTTAAAAGCGGATTTTGTGAAAATGCGCAAAAAGCAAAGCGAATTTATGCCCGTTTCCATTCATTAGTGTTTTGCGATTAGGAGGAGTGCGCCGTGAGATTACGTCATAAGAGAGTGTGAATGTATCCAACAGTTGACACTCAGCTGACACTCAACATCATGGACAATTTACGTACTTTCCGGACTATAGACGCACCTGTATAAGCCGCACCAGCTACATTTTAAAAGAAAATACATATAGCCTATAGGCCGCACTTGAATATAAACTTCAGGTTTTCATGTTGTAACATGAGATATTTACACAGAAAGACAGTAGGGAACTGTGACAGTCTGCTCGCTTTTCCGCTGTTTTGGTTATGCTCCTCTCCTCCATGTGCATCTGTTTACATAGGAAGCCGGTGAAAAATCAATAAGTTACATAACGATGTTACGGCGTGTGTTTGTGTAGTCTTAACCGTCATAAACAAAAGATTATGGGTTACGGAGCGCGTTTGTGTTGCGGTGCAGAGACGAGAGCTGGGACACCAGGGCGTCGCTGGGTGAAGTCCAGCAGCTTCACCCACAAACTCTGGCTCAATTCGCATAATCTGTTTCCATCACAAAAACTCGCATTTCCTTTATTCGATACGCTGACAAATCCACCCCCTCCAAGCGTATAAACTTTTATGCGCATTTACTGCCTTTATTTGAATTTCTGGCGTTTCCATTCAAGTATTTATGCGCATTTTCACAAAATGCGCATAAGAAAAGGTGGATGGAAACCCAACTACTGTTGTTTGATTTATTCAAATTCCCTTTGACTCAGACTGCACCCTGACAACAGTGCAGGCCACTTGATGAAAACAGAAAAACACAGGACCCAACATTGAACAAGGATGTGAAAGATCCTGTGAAGACCTGAACCTCTTCATGTAGGTCCTGGGCTGTGACTCGTCCAACATGGCTCCACATGAAGGAGCTGTGTGAACAAAAAACAAACCACACTGGAAGGAGAGGGAGCAGCCGGCGCCTGAACGTGAGCCGACTGCAGCAGAGCTGGTGGTGATCAGGAAAAACAGACTGACTGAGATCTCATCATCGATGTGATGTTATATCAAAATGCTCATAAATCTGACCTTGCTTCACTTAACACAGCCTACAGTAGACTCTGGAGATTTGTCCTTGTTTGCCCTCTTCTCACCTATCACTGCACAATGTATACTAGACTCAAGTGGCCATCATTGAATGTGAGAAGACGCAACTTATGCATTTACTTTAATTGCCCATCCTATCTACAGCAGTATCTTATACCGTATTAGGGCTGCAGCTATCGAATATTTTAGTAATCGAGTACTCTACTGAAAATTACATCGATTAATCGAGTAATCGGATAAAACGTATTTTTGCTTGGTTAAAGAGCAATTATGAATACACAAGAGAAAATAACATATTTCACTTAAAGCAGAAGTAAGTGGTCCGGTCGTTTTGGCTAATGCTGCGTTCCAGGCAGGCTTTTGAAATCGTAAATTACAGCTTCAAGTCACAACTTACGACTTTGTAGCGTTCCAGGCAACCCACTCGTGTTTCTCCGACCTGTTTTACCGGTGAAAGTCACTATAACGGCCACTCGTAACTTCTGACCCGTGAACTCGTACCAGATCGAACCGGTACGACTTCACGGTCGGAAAAATACGAGTTTCCTTGAACGCACCATAACAGTCCTCGTCGCTACGTCACCACATTCACGGCGTCCCTTGGCTGCACACACAGCCCTGCATGCCGTTCTCTCTCCTCATTGGATAAAAACTGTAGGATACGATAAATGTTTTCTCCTCGGCTCAGAGCAGAGCAGAGTGACTGACAGACCCGTGTTTCAGTCCAAACACTCTATAGAAGTGATTGCTGTCGGAAGATATAACTATTTAAGACTTATATTAACACAAATATATCACTTACTTCTGCTTTAATAATGAATGACCAATTGGTTTCCTTTTGTAGAATCAACTGTTTTTATTTCTTAAATTCACAAGCAAGTATTTTCTGGTCTTGAAACATTACCAAAGAGGCGACTGCTAACATAAATAAGAATAAATAAAACACAAATAAAAATAAATAAAATAAAATAACTTTCAAGATATCAAAAATGTTTTCTGCGGAGATGCTGCAATATGGAAGACGTGCTGTTGTGGTATGCAAGGGCCGTGTTACAACGAATACACGTCACAGTGTTCTCCTTTCTGTTCAGTCGGAAATGCTCCTACACTTTCGACATTTTCTGTCTTTTTATATCGCCTTTTTCCTTCTGTTTCATCATTGCTATTTCTCCTCGCCTCTGCCATTTTCCAGCTCCCTCAGTCAAACACCCGTACGTCCCAGGTACGTCCGCTTCCTCCTCCTCCTCCTCTCTTCCCCGGTCCAGAGCGATAGATATAACAGAGTGGCGACAGCCTTTGATGTCGCCGCCAGCGCGGTCACGTGGTTCATGTAGCTCCCAATAGTTCCAAACGAGGCTGCCGCTGTCATGTTCTGCTATGGGACAGACAGCACTGAGCTTGCTTTTGGACGGTAAATATTAAAAAATAAACCGTACAAAGGTATATTTACAACTGTTACTGAATTACTGTATGTACATCAATGTCAGTTTTCAAACAAAAGGCAAAATCTTCTTGCTTCAAGGTTTTATTTGTCACTCTAAAGTGAAGATTAGCCTGCCCTACAGTAAAAATGGCATAAGAAGAGGAGTAAAGCAATATATTAAGCGGGAATATATATATTTAAGCATAAAAGATGTTCAATCAAACCCACACAGTTTGAAACAACGTTCAAAACACACACACAGCCAGTATCACAACTAAATATAAAGCCCGCTAGCTTAATGCTAACGTATAATGCAAAACCTCATAGACGGGCTAACAGAAATTAGCATCGATATCGCCATTTTGCGGCAACCGAGCCACAGCAGTAAAGCTGCCAAAACCTGGTTTAGCGCTGTCAACACGTCAGAGTTTTAATATTTTTTTCATGCAAGAAAGTCACCGTTTAATCCGGAGTCTGTGGTCAGTTCATAACGTTTGTTAGGAACTTGCACCGATGTTTTTTCTGGGAGAAGTGCAGAGTCTGTGTGAGCCCCGACCGGGGACCAGGGGAGGCGGCTGTCACAGCAGCAGCAGCCGCTCTACTGAGCTGATCTGCCGGGGCCGACCGTCCGTCCTCCCGTCGGAGAAAACGAGCCAAGTAACGTATCCGCATGCTTTTAGAGGTTTACCGCTGGCTTGTTAAATTATTTTGAAGAGATTAATGTTGGTCTCATTGATGAAATTTAACAACTGTGGCAGTGGCATTAGTTTGTTTGAATGAAAAGTGAGCAGGGCTGCTTCTGGGCTACGGACTGAAATCACCACAGTTACGTAAATAAATAAATGTTTTTCAATGAACCGATCAGTCTAATAACTTTTATTTTGTTAAGTCAACATGGTTACTGTACTTGGGAAAGATTATTACCACTTTATAACTTAAAATTGGTCGGTATTTCGTCAACGTAGCTCAGTAGTTTCTTGCTGTGCAGCCATAGAAACAGACGTGGTCCAGCGCCGCGGGAGGAATGTTTGGAACTATTGAGGGCTCCATAACCCGGAAGTCGGCCCGCCATTTTTTACAACGGAGTCCTATGGGAGTGTCGCCACTCTGTTATATCTATCGCTCTGCCCCGGTCCCCCCCCCCCCCCGCAACCCCCGCATGCCGTGGGGGCCCCGCCCCCGCCCGTTAAGCCGGGTTTCTACCGAACCGTCTTTTTTTATTTCATTTTTTATTACACCGCAACATATGGTTCACGTTAGAGCACTCTAGTTCACGTCATGATAACTTCTGTATTTTGGCCATTCAAGCTTCCATAGTCCTTTTCTGTGTTTGATATTTCAAGAGACTTTGGGTAAGTAGCCTAACCATGGATAGCTCCTAGGCAGGATTGTTCTGCTGTGATGTTGCCACCGTCACCCCCCCTCATCGCAGCCATCGCGGCCATCGTCTCGCCGCCGCCGCTTGTTGTATTGTTGTTGACTGTTCTGTGTTATTGTTGTTTTTTGTATTGTTGAGAACATGTTTGTACAATGAGTCATGTTTGTCATATGTTGGACCCCTTTAAAAACGAGATGACTCATCAAGGGGTTTATCCAAATAAATAAAGACATTTCAGTCATCGTCACCTCTCAGACAACACAACCTCTTCTCACTAACATGTTACATTAAAAACCTAGTCTGAGCTTTAAATAGTAATTGTAATGTACAGTTACATTTTTGTCAGTCCACATGATCATTGCAAAATCTATATTCAGACCTGCAAACTCCAGAGAGTAAAAAAGGTGACAAGGTCCGAAAAACCAAACCAACCCCCCCCCCCCCCACCCGGGAGAAAATGTTTGTGATTTTAATATGCAAGTTATGCTTTTTGGAGCGTTCCCAGTTAAACAGAGAGCAAATCTCTCATTAAAAAGACAGCTTTGAGAGAATAAGTACACCTCAATCAGGTGGGGTCAGCTGCAGAAAATGTTCACATTATTTGACTAAAAATTCTGCATCAGTTTGGATGACCACATGACCTGTGGCTTTCAGCTTTCTATGATTATATTTAGCCTACTGTTTACAGCTGAGAATATCAGGTATTGTCCCCCCTCCATTAAATACAGTGCTGTGAAAAAGTATTTGCCCCCTTCCTGATTTCTTACTTTTTTGCAGATTTGTCACACAATGTTTTTATTTATTTGTATAATATTTTGATGGGGCAGCCATCTTGGGAAGGTTTTCACCACTGTTCCAAGCTTTCTCCATTAGTGGATAACTAAACTAACTAAACATGGATCACTGGAGCCTGGATGTGAAGAGTGAAATTGAACCAGCTTTCCAAAAAAAATAAAAAGGTTTATCAAAGTTAGTTCATGATTTAACAAGAGGGGGCAATTACTTTTTCACATAGGATCAGGTAGGTTTGCATAGCTTTTTTCCCCTTAATAAATGAAATCATAATTTAAAAAGTGCATTTTATATTTACCGTACTTCGGTCATCTTTGTCTAGGCTATTAAAAGTTGTTTGATGACAAATAACAAGTTTGAGTAAGAAATCAGGAAGGGGAAAATACTTTTTCACAGCATTGTATGTAGCCTGGGGGTTGAAAATCACAGCACATAAAATGAGTGTGTATCACGTCTTTCCACATACGTTCTTCCTTCGCCTTTCAAACGGAGCAGAACCGGTCTGACAGAACACCAGCGGTAGAAGCAGCTGTGTGCCGCGAACGTGCATGAAAAAACAAGCACGGCGAATGTGCGGCGCGCCGCGTGCATAACTCGCGCCTACATTGAAAGTATGTGAGCAAAAGACGCTACAGCTGAATGGCCCCGATGCACACACACACGCTTATCCAAGGCGCCTGTCATCATAGTTTTCTGCGTTCCACCGATACATCAGATAACTTCCCGCGTGTCGTTTCAAAATAAAAGCTGTCCGATATGTTTATCAAGACTCTATCACTCCCCCCCCCCCTTTGAAAAACTCCCCGGTTCTGCACGATTCACGTAAACGACCCAGTTGACCAGAAAAACGGCGATTATAGCCGAAAGGCGACTAGTTTGCAGGTATGTATATTGTATATGTGTGTCCTTTTTGTATTTTTATATAATAGGCTAATAGTACTGATTAAAAAAAATAATAATACAACTAGGGTGAATATGGGTAAACTGGGACACTTTCTGAAAATCTACCTTCAACATCCTTTTTGATTATGAACCAAATGTCTTAGCCCATCATATGATACCATTCTAAATAGCTTAAGATCTCTCCTGTAGAAGAAAAAACAAAGAAACATTAAACACTGGATGAATGACCCTTCACCCAAAAAAAATTGACCCAAAACCAAAATTTTGAGGCACTATTGGTAAAGTGGGACACCATATATTGGCAAACTGGGACACCTCCATTTCTATTTAAACACAATAATATAAACAACAACAATTAATTTCTAATGAATAGAAATATTAACGTTTTTATTAAAAATACAATTTTATTTTAAAATCTTTATTTTTTATAGGCTAGCTAAGCATCACAAGCATAATTTTCATTGTAGCTACCTTGATTTATGCAATTTAAGTAAATTTGTTTATATATCTAGCTAGCCATAGCTAAATTTATGGGGGATGAATAAAAGTGGAACTTATTTCTACCTTTAGAATGACTTAAATGATTGTCCCAGTTTGCCAATAACACTCTGTCCCACTTTACCAATAGCACAGGTAGACTGGGACAGTAGCAAAATGCCACTTTAAAAAAAATGTAAGACTCACATGGATGTGATTTTTAAAAATTATGAATCACCATTACACCCCCTAACAAAATATATCACAATTACAAACTATCCACCAGTTTGCTTATTTCTAGAACACTAACATCTTTCAGCTAAGAACGCTATGTCATTTTAGCTACCACCCTGTTTCACTGTGGAGGTAGTTGAATATGGTGAGCCACGCCCCTGGAAGTGATGTCATGGACACAGAACCACTCTTTTTTTAATCTCATACATACCTATGATTAGCTCAATGATGATTTTTAGTAATAGAAGTATACACATGTAAAGATAAACATGATTAAGCTTAACTGTCCCACTTTACCCATATTCACCCTAAATATTTAGTGCTACCATGGTAACGATACACCTATACAAAGTACATTACCTCAAAAACAAGTCAAACCAAGCTTCTATCCCCCAGGTCAGTGGGTTGAGTGACTTTAATTTTTTTTTTAAACTGCATTTAGCCTATATGTTAATGTCTTGTCTGAGAAAGTCATTATGTTCACTTATTCTCTAAATATATTCATTCATCTTCATCAGTCATGACTTCATTTATAATATATTTTTTGATCCCCATTAGACCATTGGCTTTATTTATCTAGCCTACAGTTAGTTTTACAACTTACTTTCACTTATAAATTTCATATAGCCTGCATTGAATATTTTTGTTGAGGACAGGCTTGTAGCCTACATCCACATCCTTTAATGCTTGTAGGCTCTTTAAAAAAGTCAGTGTCAGTGAGACAAGTCAACTTGTCAACTGCCAGATGTTACTTCAGCATCACCTTCGACACAACACAGACTGTACCTGTGATGGTGAAAAAGAGCTTGAACAGGCTATTATAACTAATTCAGAGCAGATGAAACCTGAAATGTTTAAATTCTCACTTGAAATATCTAAAAGTAAACCTGATGATACAGAAAGCGAATGAAGTTTCTCCTCTGGCACTGCTGCTGCTGGTTGACATAAAAAACTGAGAGAAATCAAATAAATTCCGAGGCAAATAGATCTTAAAGATAGTTCATTTCTCATTTGAAAACCTTCTTTAGAAGAACTGTAGATTATTTATGGTCATGCTTTAGCCTTAAATAAGTAAATGTGTAACCTTGAATAACCCAGAGTGTGAGAGTGCAACCAGCTCTGAAGAAAAACTGAGTTGTACGCTGGTAAATATTCTAGACCTATAGCTACAGTTCATACACTCAGACCCAGGGTCATGAACTCAACTGTCAGGCTCAGCATCATGTTCAAATCTGACAGATGATGAATAATAAATGATCTCAGCTGACTTACACTCAGATAAACCCTGTTCTTCTACAGTTTTACATCCGCCCCTGTTTTATTTATTCATCCTCAGTGTGATTAATGACCCCAGCAAAACTATAAACAGTGATTTATCACGAAAACGTTATATAACTCAACGGATTAACTTCACTAAATGTATTTAGGGGAGCGCCGGGTCGATTGATACACGGGACGATTGATACACAGCGATTTCCTCGAAAACCACACAAGCTTGAGCCGTCAGATTTTGTCACTATGTTCAGCACTCAACACCGACCAATCCTGGGAAAGCTTGTGAAATTACGTCACGCCATTCAAAAGTTATTAGCGCGAACCAAGGGGGCAGTTGTCGGTCTGAGAAGTGAAGCTCACTTCCGCGTTCAAAAAACTGCAATCCCCTCGGCTGTCGCTGGGGGCTGGCTCCAGAAGGGAGCAACTCCAATTGAGCCCCATGTTAAAATAGCCGATTTTACAGCTTAAAAAAACATATTTACAGCCTGGTACATTTCATTTTTTTGGTCTCAACCGATAGTTTCCATTCTTTTTACAGTCTATGGCGCGAACCTGTTTTTTACTACGGAAAGTAAAATGTTACGTGCGGTAGTTTTTTTGTGATCAAAAGTTGTATTGTGTGTTTCATGCAATAATAATATGACCTAACAACAGATGAATTTGTACATAAACAGGTCCTAAACTATGCAATGTCATAGTTTTGAAGTTTAGAGGCAAAGCAGGTTGAAGCGTCAGTAGTCGCTGCAGGGACGATTGATACAGCTGTTTCAAATGTCCCTCACGCCACCGTGCGTAGTGATTGTGGTCATTGCGCGATCAATATCTGTATATAAATCACCGTATTAATACCCTATTGTTCTGCAATGAACAACAACCGATTTGAATGAACAACATATTTTTAATAAACACCAGATATTTTTAATGAACAAAACGTGTTTATGACATGAATCAACAGATATTCAGCAAAGTGAGGGGAAAATGCCGAGGGTAAAATGACAATATGTTCAACTGTGTCTCCATAAACATGACTTAGGACAGGGAAATAAGTAAATAAAATGAAAATGCAGTCATCCAACAACTCCTACAAAAGAAGAAAGGCGAGTTTAATCGAAATGCGGATCTTGACAATTGCGCACGGGACAAAAATATTTATTTGACCTATTTATATTGTGAGAAATTATGTGACATTTTGGCAATAACGAGTACACTAGTATGTTGTCCGATATGCTGCATAAAAACGAGAGTAATGTCAGTAGTTTCTGTTTAAAGCATGTTGTTTCAACCGTCCCAACGACCCGCATAGGTGGGGCGTTTGAGACAAATGTCAACTTATGTTCAAAGTTATAAAACAGCGCGATCATCCAACATATGTGTTAAATTACACTTGTAACTAAGAGAATACACATGTGAGTTGTTGATCACATGATAAAAATGTTTGTGTACATAACGTCATCTTTGAAAAAGACATTTAAATGAAAAGTGTATCAATCGACCCGGCTCTCCCCTACAATGGTTTACAGCCATGCTAGATGAAGCTGTAATGATGAACCTACAGAAGTAGGCCTATAGCCTACCTGAGCAAGATATTCAGATGCATTTCAGCTGGCCGGAAACAGGTGCTCCAGCTCACCTGCTGTCACGTGATTCATATTAAAAAGCAAGTTAATAAGATTTTTTTAGTTATTTTGTAGGCTAATAATCTGTGTATCAGCCTAATAGTTATTTTTTTTAAAAACAACAAAAAACAGAGACGTTCTAGCATTCCCAGGTCAAATGGTTCTGCAGTGGTTCCAGGTATTAGTCGGACCCAGCTCCGAGCAGCAGCCATGTAAACATGACACCCCAGTAAACACAGTTAACACGGACCTGACACCTGTCCGGCTCGGTGTTATTAACGCAGAGGCTCCGCAGCAACACCTTCCTAACAGCTTACAACACACAGGCACCGGCCGAAGCGTCTCACGTGCACCGAGCCGACATTTAGACGGATCCATGTCACGGGTCTGAGCTCGTTGGTCGATTAGGACAAACTAGTCTACACACCACGAGCTCAGTCTGACTTATAAACTTGATTTGACACAACCCATGAGACTAAAGTAGGATTTCGCCCAACAGACAAACATGGCGGATCCTTACCTTTGAAGTCTGAAGTTATCCCGCCTCTTCCTCCATTGTGGGTTCTTCTTCAGTCCACGAGGCTGTGCGGCCGGTCACAGCGGCTCCAAGTGTTTTAATATTCCAGTTTGTTTCGTGTATTAAAGCGTCCTGTCCAGACGGAGCTTTGCTGTCAGTCATCAGCTCCAGCTCCTGTAGCTACTATGGCTCTTGGTCATGTGGCCCTGAACCTTCTGCACCTTCTGGGCCCAAGCAGGAACTGACTTCTCTATGAGTTTCTAGGCCTATGTCTATTTCCTATGAGTTTTTGGGTAGTGTCACAAACATAAAACAGGAGCTCATGTGAGAAACACAGTAGTATTACTGTTGGGACATCATCTTTGCTTTTTTTATTTATTTATTCTTTGCTTTTTTTTTTAAAACAACTTTATTGACCACAAAAGTATACACAGGACCTTATACAGTTAGATGAAATAAGTGTACAATATTAATACACAACCAAACCATCATAAATACGCCAGGGGATAACAGCAAGACAGAAAAAACATAAACTTAAATAAATATTTTGTAAAGCTTACAAAGATCGTATACGTTTTAACAGCTTTTTTATTCTCACAATCACAGAGGGAGGAGATATATTGACCAACATAATGCAGACAGTTCCAAGAAGTTTGGCTTCTTACCAGAAAATTTAGACTCATGTAGGCCTATATAAAATTTGGATAAAATAATTAACAAATTAATCATATAAAACTGAGAATTTAGTTTTTTATCATATTCAGTGTAGCCAAACAAAACATTTTTCCAGCATAAATTAAATTGGGGATATAGTATGATCACTGATAAAGCGTGCCAGTCTGCTCCAGAGTTGTCTGGTGTGTGGGCAAGATCAAAATAAATGAACCAAGGTTTCATTGACAGAGACACAGTGGGTACAGTTCACATCAATGTCCTTCTTAAAGCAGAAGTAAGCGATCCGGTCGTTTTGGGCATCCTTCTCTTTCCCTCCCCTTTGTCCTTTCACCTCCTTCCTCTTCTCATCTCACCCTTTTCTCTCATCTCCTCTTTCTGTTCCCTCTTTTTGACCCCTTATTTCATTTCTCTCCTCCCCTCTCTTTCTTCTTTCCTTTCTCCTCCTCCTCCTCTCACATTTTATTTGCTCCTTTGCTCCCTCTTTGTCTTCAGTACAGCAATATGACTTCAGGTGTCATCTGTTTTTGTATTACAGTAAAGGGATAGTTCACCCAAAATTGAAATTTTACTCATTATCTACTCACCCTCATGTTGACTAAGGGCTGGGAGAAGTTTCAGAGTCCTCCGTGGCTTCTCTGAGTTACAGGGGGTCTCGGCGTAGCAGTGCATGTCCATATAACGGTTGCAAATGGATACCAACTGTCTTCGTAACAAAAAGACACACCAAAAAACATCCAAATACCTCCATGCTGCTCGTATGTAATGTCCGTCTTGTATTGAAGCCCCGAAATGTGAAATTGTCCAGAAAGAAAAAAAAAGTCTATATTTCAAGCTTGTTTTGTAGTGGAAGCTTCTCGAAGCTCCTCTTTCTGGTTCGTCAAATTTGAACGAACTGGGAAGAGGACAGACCCTGGTTTGTCCAAATTTGACGAACCAGGAAGAGAAGCTTCCGCTACAAACAAGCTTGAAATATAGACTTATTTAAATTTTTTCGGTTATATGGACATGCACTGCTACGCCGAGACCCCCTGGAACTCAGAGAAGCCACGGAGGACTCTGAAAACTTCTCCCAGCCCTTAGTCGACATGAGGGTGAGTAGATGATGAGATAATTTCAATTTGGGGTGAACTATCCCTTTAATGCCTTTTATTTTGACAGGACAGCAAAGGAGACACAGGAAATGGGGGAGGGCTGGGCAAAGGGCCAATGGGTGAAATGGAACCTGGAGCTGGTGCAGCGAGGCCTCTGCTTTACCACGTGGGCTAAACGACGCCCTATGACTTCAGGTGTCATCACTGGTTGGATCAGGTGGGTCCTGTGAGCTGGTCTCGTGGACTGTCAGAGCTCCTCTGGACCTCAAACGTCCCACAGACCAAAACACGAAAGCAGTTTAAAAGTTGGAACAAAAAGAAGGTGAACATGTGGCTGACAGAAACATAGGAACAATAAAGTTAGAGACACAGACACAGACAGACAGACAGAGACAGACGCAGACCTCCCCCCTCTGAGCCCTCCTTCTAATTAAAATCACATTTGTAAAAACTCATCACTTCTTTTCCTTCAATTAACCCTCGGCCCAGCCAATCAGATGCTATCTGGTTAAGGCGGACCCCGTCAGCGGCGCGCGGTCACCTCTCTAATCTGTCTTCCTCTGTGGGACAGGAAGTACCGGACAGCTAATTAGTGCTGAGCGAGGCAGCGTCCCCCCGCTGAGAGCCCCAGACTCGACCTCCATCACAAAAACTTTTCTGACAAGAGTTTGAACAAAACCTGACAATAACAGAGAGGATTGTGGGATGGAAAACTGGGCAAAGTCTGTCAAGTTTTTCACCCACAGAGGCTGAGACAAAATAGAAGAACCAGGAAGTAGACGGAGCCTTTAAATTGTTCTCACCTGCAGAACAAATGAACCAGGAGGTAGACATGGCCTTTATAAATTTTCGTGTAGAAAACTTAAAAATAAGAAACAGGAAGTAGACAGAACCAATGAATGTTTTCACCTGCATTGACTGAAACCGAACTAATGAACCATGAAGTAGACAGAGCCTCATGTTAATGACATGTTTTCACCTGCACAGCCAGAAATCAAAAGTGGTCTCTGTCCTCTTCATTGTCCTCCCTACAGACAGTTCAGACTGTAACCCAGTGTGTCACCTACACACACACACAGTATAAAAGATTCAGCAGTGTTCACCTCTGTTAATTTTTCATAACACAACTGTTTCTCTTCTTTTTTTACTACGTCTCTTCATCTTCCCTTTGAGCTCCACAGAAAAAACAATCCTGATTTTTCTCTGTGTTTGTGGCTCACCGGGAGTTCATTCGATGGATAGACAATCTCAAGAATAGTGAATAGAAAGAGAACCCATCAAAATCGATGGGAATTATTTGCAGTTTCTCTAAAATCACGATACAGAAATAAAATAATTGGCTAATTTATTGATTATTTTACTGTGAATGTTAAAGGGATAGTTCAACATTTTGGAAAATTGCCCCATTGCCATAATCCCTATAGTCATAGCAGTAGGTTCTTTACCTTTTATTGTCGGTGCAAGCAATTTTTAGAACGGCGGAGCAGAGCCGTGAGCTGCTCAGAGCTACGCTACGGAGGCTAATGGGATTTCTTGGTTTCCAAACTCATCAATTACACAATCCAACAACTCCAAAACGCCCTGGTGGACAAGTTGTGACCTGCACATTCACCACACTATGAGATAATAACGGAACATTACGAGATGGCGTTGTTTATGAATCAGTTCAACATCTTCAACATTCCTCCCGTCGGGGCATTTTTTCGGCAAGCAGTCTCTGCATTTGCCTCAAAAACAACTGTTCCACCGTTCTAAAAACAGCTTGCGCTGACAATTAAAGGTAACAAACCTACACCTTAGACTGTAGGGATTATGGCAATGGGCCAATTTGCCAAAATGTTGATCCCTTAAACATAAACAGTAAAAATAATCAATTTATTTAATGCAACTTTGATCAGTGAATGTAGCTGGTTTGTCTGTCGGTGTAGCTAACTCAAACTGTGAAAACAGAACCTGATGACCCATGTTCTCCATCATGACCTGTTGTGGGTCCACAGTGGGGCGCTCCCATTGATGTTCAGGTCAGGAGGAGAGTCTATGACAGTCACAACTTTGGTCTTTGGCTCTGAGGTGTCTGTCTTGGAGTGATTCCTCCATCAGAGAGCTACAGCGCCGAGGGCGGAGCCTACACCAGACCTGAACTCCTCTCCACTCCTGAGACCGTCTGAGCGATAAAGCTTCTTCTTTCTCTCTTAGTAAACTGATCTTGGATAATGCTGATCCTGGTTGTGCAAAGCGGTTTAGAGCTCCATCACTGCCCCTTAGAAACCTTTTGTCCTGCTGGAAACTTGAGGCTAAACTTTATTTATACCAGGCGAGCGCTCGCTGCAGGTTGAGTTACCTGAACGAGCCGCTGATGAGATCAGATCCACCGAGAGTCACCTGAACTCAGAAATACAGCACAAAGCAATCTGAGCTCATGGAGAGGAGTTTCAATTTGGAATCAGTTCAACATCTTCAACATTTCTTTGTTTTAAGACACAACTTCCTCTCTTTAAAGGTTTTGAATACTCAATACTTCCAGTTAATTCCAGGTTTATCTCAAAATATTTGAGATTTTCACAGAGGCTTTGGAATTAGAAGACTGCCCTCCCATCTGGTCAAAGGTTCAGACAACTGTCCTACAGAACAACCCGCTTCTGCAAAAGCTTCGTCCCCTCTGCCATTACAGCTCTGAACAGCAGGCGGTACGGTAGGTGGTTTTTGTTTATTTGTATATGTATGTATATTTTTTCTGGTGCTGTATGTGTGTTGGTGTCTTCTTCTGGAGCAGAACTGTGAAAATGAATTTCCCCTCGGGGACAATAAATCACTAATCTGAATCTGAATCTGACTGCAGTGAACAAAACAGCATTTACATGACTCAGTTGTTTAACCCCAAATTAAAGGGACAACGAGGAGTTTTGGAAAAGCGAAGCGTTTTCACTCTACATTTATGAGCCTCCACGCGCACTGTGAAATTCTTTGACCGGCGCAAGACAGACTCTCATCACATACCGTCGTAGTTCCGACCATAAACGGCGATTCGGCGGCGTTATTCTCATGACTCGCCACGAAACCTAAAGTAAAGAAACGCTGGTCGGCAGCATTTCCGCCACCACTAATAATAACAAAATAACGATAGAGACAAAACGATATATTTATCTAAAATGGGCCCATTAACAGGTGTGGGTAACGTAGATTCATCCACATTAACGTGAGACTTTTTTATAACCAAATAGAAACTCCTCGTTGTCCCTTTAAGTTTCAAAAAACTTTGGGAAAAAAACCAACATGGACACGGCGACGTCTTCAGACAATATTTTATATTTTCTTGTAGTTAGAATAATTAATTAGCGTCATGATCATCATCAGTCTCATAAATAGATCAGTTGATTCTTCGTACAGTTAGAAGTCATATCACAGCGTGTATATACAGATACAAACAAAAACAAAGCAACAGGCTGAGTCAGCACCCAGCACATAGACCGATCTCACTCAGAGCAGTGTAGACTCAGAAACAGAGAGAGCTTCAGTGCAGCTTTCTTCTCAACGTTGACTGATACCAAATATTAAAATCTGTCTATGGGTATATGCTCAGACTTATATTAACTTTCGGTTGTTCATTCATGTTAAATGCGTAATAGTATATTTTAAGTTTGGTTGAAATGATCTACATCAGATCCCTGTGTCTGAAGAGGTGAAGCTGCTCTGTTAACCACTTGAGTTCCTCTCACTGGTTCAGATTTTACACTTTAACTGAAGGGACATTTCCTGCAGTGTACAACAGAACAACGAAAATAAAACTGAGATGTACAGGCATTATGTTACAGCAAAACACAGCATCCAGGATATAGTCACGGCCCGGTCAGCAGGAGCCCTCCTAGCGCTGAGTCCAAATCCAGGACGTAGTCAGGGGCCACGTTGCAAACAAAAAATAAATCCAGAGTCCAAGAGAAGAGAGACGAGCGGAACAAAGAGGAAGTGTTCGTCGTTCACTTTGAAGTTCAAGTTCAATTTTCTTTTTTCTTCTTTTTTTTTTTTACAAAATCGCAGAAGCAAATTTTAAGACAAAGACAAAATAATATTATGTTCTTTCAAGCAGGATGTAGGCCCAGCCCGACAGAAAATAAAAGAACTCAGTCACAGTAAAGCAACAAGAGACAGTAATTCCACTTTTTTTTTCCTGCACCATTTGGTGTCCCAGAAAGATGGAAAGAGAAAAGAATGACAGTGCAGAAATTACAGCCATGTAATGCAGTACATAGACATGGCCCTGGAGATAAAAAGCTTAATAATCAAAAAAGAAAACAAACAAAAGAAAAGACAAAGTATCCAGTTTTTGTTGAACTATTTTGCATCCCAGGTTAAATCACATGTCAGAGAGGATGGATGCCCAGTGGTGCTGGATCAGAGCTGTCTCATTAGTCATTAATCCAGAGAAAATACCAAACACTGTAGGTTATCATCAGACCGTTAACTGATATCAAAATCTTTAAAAGCAGAAGAAACTTTGAAACCAAATTGTATAATTTATTATACTACATAGATATTCTCAATTCATGTTTATAATCTTCATAAATAAAATCTTGAAATGACACGTCCTGATCCTGTTCACCATCCCTCATCATGCAAGTGACCGGAGCCATTCTGCCTCCCAGAGTGTCTGAGGAGGAGTAATAAATAAAAGGAGGGATGCAAAATAACTTCATGCTGTAGCTGTGATGCCCAAGACACAGAAAGGTTTGACATGTAAGACAGATGTGACAGAGTCGAGTTCAGTCCAGGAAACAGCCGTAGCCTGACACATAACAGAGAAGATGACCTGTGTGACTGACGGCGTCTAAAGTGTCTCACCTGCTCGCACGTGATCAACTCACGTGTGTCTGTCACAAAGATCCTATATGTGGAGACAGAAGCAGCACACTGCTCATATCTCAGAGTCACAGGTTTAACCACCATCACCTGATCTGAACATATGACTGTTGGTAACGTGACCAGACTGGACTAGACTGGACTGGACTAGCTGCTGCTGCTGAAGGTCATGATTGTGGCTGAAGGCTCTGGGAAAAATAGCAAAACAAAACAAAACGATGTATGTTTTTTTTTTTTTTACTTCAAGCTCAACTCAACTATAGTTACAATCACACAATCCAGGACATAGACAGATTCCAGGATTTCAGTTATGGAATTATTATGATTTTGTTACAGGAAGCCCAGGAAATAGCCCAATCATAACACAGTTACTGCACATAGAAACCAATAGAGGAACTAATTAGTCAGTTTAGATGCCAGGCTTGTGTGTTCCAGGACATAGCCAGACCCCAACAGACTTCAGAACCAGCATAAGCAGAGATTTGCAGTCAGTTACAATAGAAACCATAAAAGTCTGTTACGTTGTGTGTTTTCCAGGTTGTAGTCAGGACTGGACAGTACATTCAAAAGCAACATAAATGAGCCGACCCCGGCGTTTGACGTTTCCGTCCCCCCCCGGTGTTCAGGACATACTGTTTCCTCTGGTCGTTGAGAAACAATTGATGGACACATATTCCAGCAGTTAGTCATAGCTCAGCAGGCAGACTGAAGTGGTGAAACCGTAACAGCTCCAGACAGTAGTCAGAGCCCACCGCAAGTCTTACATCATGAATGGGAGAGCAGGAAATGCTGGTTCTAGGTGTTAGTCTGAGCCCAGCCCACACCGGCCAGCTGAGAGGAACTACAGTGGTGAGGGGAAGGGGGAGGGGGACGGATGGACGGATCCAGGTGATGGTCTCATCCCGACCCGGCTGCACCACCACCAGGACTGCTCTCTTTACTGAGACGGACTAATTCCTGGGACAAAACCTCCAGGTCCTGCAGAGGAGGAGAGAAACAGAGAGGAGTTGATGGGTGACGTTGGAAGACTGTGACTGTGAGCACGTTGAAAGCTGTGTCTCAGATTTCAGACAGGAAACAGGTGAGTGTGTGAGTTGTGGACAGTTTGGACACAACGTCATTATGGGCTGGTCTCAGTGTCCATCAGGCTGCAGACTGGTTTTATAACCAAACAGAGAAATCCAGAAGAACTGACCTCCTGAGTCCTTCACTGTTTCTCAGACAAACTGTTTTGTGTCAGTAACACATCGAAGCCTCTCTACAGACACTTGTTTATACTAAATGTTATGACTCCATTGTATCCTGTTCAATACCTGTGTTAAAGGACAATTCCAGGCAAATTCAACTGGGGGCTGTATTTTCCTAACATTTTAGGTCTAAAAGAAGGAATCTGAAGATTTCCAGTTTAATTGCTCCTGTTTTGCGGTAGTTGTGTCCGTCCCTGCATCGCCACGGCAGCGATGAATGGGAGCGGATGCAAGTTCCGCTGCTTAGGCTGTTTACATCCCTCAAAGCTGCATTTTTTTTCCACAGACAGCGTCAGATGGCGACTCAAACATGCACCGAGAAGTTTATTTACTTCAAGCAAGCCAACATGTTTGTAAAACTAGATCTAATTCAAAGTCTCCCAGAGTCTCGTGCGAGACCCAAGTTGCCGTGCTCGGTGTGTTCAGGTGCAGTGGGAAAGCTCCCGTTTGTGTCATAAACACATGAATATCAACTCTTGACTTGCTTCAAGTAAAAACAACTTCTCGGCGCATGTTTGAGTCACCACCTGACGCTGTCTGTGGAAAAAAATGTACACTTCAAGCAAGTCAAGAGTTGATATTCCTGTGTTTATGCTCCCACTGCACCTGAACACACCGAGCACGGCAACTGGGTCTCGCGCGAGACTCCGGGAGACTTTGAATTAGATCTAGTTTTACAAACATGTCGGCTTGCTTGAAGTAAATAAACTTCTCGGTACATGTTTGAGTCTCCATCTGACGCTGTCTGTGGAAAAAATTGTGGCTTTGAGGGATGTAAACAGCCTAAGCAGCAGAACTTGCATCCGCTCCCATTCATTGCTGCCGTGGCGATGCGGGGACAGACACAACTACCACAAAACAGGAGCAATTAAACTGAAAATCTTCAAATTCCTTCTTTTAGACCTAAAATGTTAGGAAAATACAGCCCCGAATTGAATTCGCCTGGAATTGTCCTTTAAGTTCTGGAGTTATGGCCAAAGATCTATTCTGTGAGGTTACAGTGACCTTTGACCTCCATCAGTGCATTTACATGGACTTGAGTTATACCGGATATGATCAGATTTCTGAGTATCCTGTTTTTGTGTTTGTGAATGTAAACATCACGTCCCCATTTCAGAAACCAGGTTTTGCTACCCGGAGAACTCTGAAAGAAAAGAGAACGGGATCCTGTGGCATGGAAACGCTTTATCCTGGTTTCTGACAGCTGCGACAAGTGACGTATCAGCAAAACAAACATGGCGGCGGCAAACCGTTCATACTTGTGGAGTGACGAGGAAACGGAGCTTTGACTTTAAATACTGAATTGAATGATTTGCAACGTGATTTTAACATTTAAAAGTGGCAGTGGCCCCGCAAGAAGCCCCAGTGGTCTCACTTTGACATCAAAAGTAAACACCACAAGCGCCTGTGCAAATAGGATGTCACTGTCAGAAACAGATACTAGTATTCATCATGTAAACAGGGATATGAATAAGCAGGTTTCTCTATGTTCATGTAAACGTAGTATCCTGAATATGATCAGAACCGGGATACGTCCATGTCCATGTCACCACTGACTGTAGGGATCCTCACTGCTGACATCAATGATCAAACACTTATTGATTCATCTTCTGTGGACTGATGAGTCCTGTTTCAGCTCTCTGATTGGTTATTAGGTTTAGGGATGTCACGATTATAGTTTTTCTTGGTACGATTATTGATGGAGAAATAATCATGATTATTTTATTAAATAATTTTACAACACTATGAATGTGTAAAATCAAATATAGTCGAAATATAATTACATTACTAATTATTTAAAGGGGCAACAAGGAGTTTCTTTTTGGTTATAAAAAAGTCTCACGTTAATGTGGATGAATCTACGTTACCCACACTTGTTAATGGCTCCATTTTCGATAAATATATTGTTTTGTCTCTATCGTTATTTTGTTATTTTAATTAATGGTGGAAATGCTGGGCGAGCCGACCAGCGTTTCTTTACTTTCGGTTTCGCGGATGCTCATGAGAATAACGCCGCCGTATTGCCGTTTATGGTCGGGACTACGACGGTATGTGATCGTCTTTGAACCTCTGACTTTAATTCTTGATGAATGAAAACATGAGTCTGTCTGGCGCCGGTCAAAGAATTCTACGGTGTGCGCGGAGGCTCATAAATGTAGTGTGAAAACGCTTCGCTTTTCCAAAACTCCTCCTCCCTTTAAACAAAATGTTTTAAGTATCTATTAATATGGGACCAATTATCAATCCTTCAGAGGAAATGATTGAAGTTTTTTTTTCTCAAATGAAGCGTTAACATTTAAATTCCTTCCAATTCAGTGTTATGACATCATCTTTTTTGGAAAGTGACGGGATTTAGGAACCTTACAATTAAATAATCGCGGCGTTTAATACCGCGATAAATTGTGAAAACAAGTAATGGTGACATGCCTAGTCAGGTTGTGAATTGTAGTGGTGTCTGTGGGGGGGGGGTCCTTCACCAGCACAGAGGAGCAACAAGGTCACTGCACACTCACTGTGTGTGTGTGTGTGTGCGTGTGTGTGTGTGTGTGTGTGTGTGTGCGCGCCTCTCGCAGGGCGATCTGTCCTCCTACACACTCCTCAAAGCACAACTCCGCCCCCCACAACGAATTAACCTTTTTACACACAAACACACACTCGGCGCTGTTCATCGCCATGGGAACAGTTACCACCACCAACCACTCAGCTAGGCCACACACACACACACACACACACACACACACACACACACACACAGAACTGCCCATGTTCAGACATGAGGTAATTTGTGTGTATCAGTAATCACTGTGTGAACTACATTACCCAGAAACCCTGTGTGGTGATGTCACTTCCTGTGTTCCGTTAACCTCAGTGTCAATCCTTGATTATTTTCTCACAACGATGAATCACTTCATTGAAAGACAATCAGTAGGGGTGTGTGTGTGTGTGTGTGTGTGTGTGTGTTACCTTCTGCAGGTGCATGTTCTTGGTCAGCTGCTCCTCCAACATGTTCTGCAGCTTCTTGTTCATCTCTCTCAGGTTCTCGTCTCCTGGTTTGACCAGATCTCTGAGGACAGAGCCCAGACCACCTCTGTCTCCCTGAGAGCCTCCGTGTCCTCCGACCGCACTGCCCGACACATCTGAGGAGACGAGGAGACAAGGAGACGAGGAGTTAGTGACAGTCAAGTAAACTCCTCAGGTTTGAGCTGAAAGCTTCTCTGTGACTGGACCACATCCACAAGCTGCTGTCTCCAAGGAAACACTCAGTCCTCCAGGACAGATTCATGTCTGCCAGGACACAGTCATGTCTACCAGGACAGACCACAGTTCTCCAGGACAGGTCTCAGAGGTGTTTGAGGGACAGAGAGAGGAGACAATATAATGAAAAGAAAATGAGAGGAGGAAACAAGAAACAAGAAAGAAGATGAGAGAAGAGAAGGAAACAAGTGAGGAGGAGGAGAGGAGAAGAGAAGGAAACAAGTGAGGAGGAGAGGAGGAGGAGGAGAGAAGGAAACAAGTGAGGAGGAGAGGAGGAGGAGGAGAGGAGAAGAGAAGGAAACAAGAGAGGAGGAGGAGGAGAGAAGGAAACAAGTGAGGAGGAGAGGAGAAGAGAAGGAAACAAGTGAGGAGGAGAGGAGGAGAGAAGGAAACAAGTGAGGAGGAGAGGAGGAGGAGGAGAGAAGGAAACAAGTGAGGAGGAGAGGAGGAGGAGGAGGAGAGAAGGAAACAAGTGAGGAGGAGAGGAGGAGGAGAGGAGAAGAGAAGGAAACAAGTGAGGAGGAGAGAAGGAAACAAGTGAGGAGGAGAGGAGGAGGAGAGGAGAAGAGAAGGAAACAAGTGAGGAGGAGAGGAGGAGGAGAGAGGCTGTGTGTGTTTTATGGAGCTCAGTAGTAAATGAGACAGTTTTATTATCAAATACATGTTACACACACACAGAACAGAGAAGAGCAGCGTGTACATCACCTCTGATGTTGTCATAAAACTGGACACAAACACTGTGTGTGTGTGTCAGCTACATAAAACCAAGACATAAAAAAGACTGCAGTGTACACACACACACACACACACACACACACACACACACACACACACACACACACACACACACACACACAATGATTAAAGAGGAAAAAATGGATGGACATGAAAGAAAAAAAAACAAATGAAGAAACAAATAAAGGGGATTCTAATTAAAAGAAGATCATGTGGCAGCAGAGGAGAGCAGGTTTTATGGTGCAGTTTGTCACACACACACACACGCACAGCTCCTATAGAGATGCTGACGGTGCAGTGTGCGCGCCGCTCTGTGCTGTAAATATTTAACAGCTGAACACCTGTAACTGTGTTTACCTGCACGTTGGTTTCTCACTGCTGGAGAGCCCCTCCCCCACCCGCCCGTCCTCCTCTCATGGTGTGACATCACACTCATTAACTGAAGATGCTGCACTGAGCTGTCTGAAACGTTGTCGTTGTCACTGTGGCCTGACAAAGTAAAACAGACTGCAGCTTTCTGTAGTTGTAGCTCCCCCCACCCCCTTCCCCCTCCACCTCCCTCCCCCTCCCCCTCCCCCTTCTCTCTCCCTCCTTCCCAGCTGGAAAATTCAACATTTGGTGTTATATGCAATTAATATCCAGTTTAATTAACATCTCATTAATACAATCTGCTCAATAATTATGATAATAATAGATTCATTTCTATAAAACGTTTCTCAACAAAATGCCTTTAAAAAAATTAAAGGTATAGTTCAACATTTTGACAAATTGGCCCATTGCCATAATCCCTATAGTTTTAGGAGTAGGTTCGTTACCTTTAATAACCTGCACATTCACCACCCTATGAGATAATAACGGAACGTTACCAGACAGAGTTGTTTTAGAGGTAAATTCATGCAAAACCACTGATGCGCGTTGCCTTCAGGGACAGTTTTTCAGCAGCAGTCTCTGTATTTACCTCAAAAACAACTCCATCTCGTAACGTTCCGTTATTATCTCATAGCGTGGTGAATGTGCAGGTCACAACTTGTCCACCAAAGCGTTTTGGAGTTGCTAGATTGTGTATTTGATGAGTTTGATGAGGGAGACCAAGAAATCCCATTAACCCCCGTAGCGTAGCTCTGAGCAGCTCACGGCTCTGCTCCGCCGGTCTAAAAACAGCTTGCACCGACAATTATAGGTAACGAACATACTGCTATGACTATAGGGATTATGGCAATGGGCCAATTTGCCAAAATGTTGTACTATCCCTTTAAAAAAAATTAAATAAATCCACGATATAGAAGCAGAAGCACCTGAGCAGAAATAAACACATATCAGAGGATGTGGCGGTGCAGGTGAAGAGAAAACTATAGGCATCAAACCATTTCAATAAAACACATGACACCGCTGAAGGCTCAGGTGCTGAGGAGCCGTGGAGCAAGGCACCGACCTTCCTGCTAATCCACACCATCGATGCTGTTGCCTAGTAACCAAGCAGCAGGTTACAATAACTACGAAGTGTTAACTTAATACAAATGAGAACCTGATGTATATTTATATAGACACACACACAGGCACATACACACAGCAGAAGTAGCTCAGCCTGGTTTTACTGCCCATTAGATTTCACATCATTCCAGTTAATGGGAGAGAATGAGAGTTAAAGCAGTGAAACATGAAATTGAAAACAGCAGGAGAGAGAGAACAGAGAGAATGAGGAGGGAGGAGGAAAGGAGGGAGGGAGAAGGAAACAGGACAGAAGAGGAGGGAGGAAACAAGAGAGAGGAGAAGGGAAGAAAGGAGTGACAGAGCAGTACAGGAGGACTGGAGTGGAGAAAAATGAGACACAAGGAGAAAGGAGAGGAGGAAGGGAGGAAAGAGGAAACAGGAGAAAAAACGAGGAAGCCGCAGGAAGGGTAGAGAAGAGAAGACAGGAGAGGAAAGAAGGGAAAAAGGAGGAAATATTAGAGGAGGAGGAGGTGAGGAAAGAGGAGACAGGAGGGGGAAAGGGAAAAGGAGGAGGAAACAGGAGACAGGAGGAGGGAGGAGGAAACAGGAGCCGGGGGGGTCTATTAGTACATCACGTTTGACTCAGACACTGAGTCACGTGTTTGTTTAGAGCAGAGTCAGAGTCCTGCACAGGTCTGGTTTAAAACCTGATCCATCAAACTGATGGATCAGGTCTGACCTGGACCTGCAGAGGCCAAAGCTGCAACAATGACACTACTACACCTCTTCTGTTCTGTTTCTTCATCATGTCATAACCCTGAGGCCTCTCCCACTCATCTCTTCATGAATATAAAAACAGTTAAATAAAATGTATCTGATTACTGATCAGTGATCTGAAGTTAGAATAATCTGAATCTCTGTTGGACTAAATAAATATAATAAACTAGGTGTAAACGCCTCAATTCTAAACTTTGTTGAATCTGAATTCAAAGTTCAAAATGATCCTGGACAGAGTTTAGAGATTCAGAGAAAACAGCTCTTTGTTTTGTAGCTGTGTTTAATTAACATTCTATTATGGTTTATTTATTACTGATAAATAACAAAATGTTTTGTTGTAGCTCTGATGCTGTTAATAATGTTCAGTTATATACAGTGTGTTTTTTCTGCAGGAGGAGCAGAGATTAAAGAGAGGAGGAGGAGGAAGAGGAGGAGGAGGAGGAAGAGGAGGAGGAGGAGGAGAAGAAGGAGGAGGAGGAGGAAAATGAATCTGCTGATAGTTTGTGGAGTTATTAAAAACACACACATACACGCGCGCGCACACACACTCAGCATCACTGTGCTAAAACAGTAAGGCAGCTAAATATAGCAGCAGTGGAACATGAGAGAGAGACTGTGAGTTCAAATGGATTAACAGAGAGAGAGAGAGAGAGAGAATACATCTGAAATATCACAATTCACAGAGTGAAGAGTCCACACAACTGATCAGTGAGACTTTGTTTGATCCTGATAAACAGATGAGCTGTCTCCTCTTCCATCCACACACACACACACACACACACACACACACACACACACACACACACACACACACACACACACACACACACACACACACACACACACACACACACACACACACACACACACACACACACACACAGGTCCATGTGTGTGCAGGTAAGTGCAGCAGGAGATTAAGGTGGTTGTAATGAAGTGTCACTGTCAGATAAACGACATGCTGAGCCAGCTGAGCCACCGCTGGCTGACTTTATATTACCTCACACTGCACAGAACACTTTGTACGGCTCACACTGCTCTCATGGATCTCATCATTACTTTTCATTTAAGAAGATGATTTTACCTCTAAACTAGCAGCAGAAGCAGCAGAGAGGACAGACTGACAGACCGTCTGAGCTCATCATGAAGACCAAACCTGAGCAGCAGACTTCAAACTCAAAAAAAACCCACTAAATCCTACAGTTCCCATACTGCAACTGGACAGAGTCTTTCACCACAGCCATTTAACAAAGTTAATGAACAGATAAATTGCGGCAGGTTGGAATCAAATTGGATCGTTTTCTCTTTTCATTGGCGCTGAGGATGAGACCAATAATCCAATACTTCCTGAATGGTCCTCCAGCGATCAGCTGACTGCAGGCTCAGCACGCCGCTGGATCCAGACCTGTCAATATGGGCCCTCGTTTGTTCACCGGTTAAACCATCTGGATGCTGAGCACGTTAACCAATCAGGGAGATGGAGACAAGTTATCTGCTGCTAACAACCTCTGTTGTTGCTGTTTCCATCCACTTGTCCATTGAATTATCTGAGGATCGCTTAAAAACATTCGTTTTTAGCTTTAGCTTTTTAGCTTGAGTTTCCATGTCAGAGCTTTAATTTAAATAAAAACCTGTGCATAATGACGCTGTTTTGTGATCAAACTACTGTTTCAAGTACAGTTCTTCTTTATTTTAAGCTGTTTCCATTCATTTTAGCACTGAATCGCAAAAACTAATGCCGACATGCTAAATGTGTGACGAGCTGCTGGCGTCGTTGCCTGGAAACCACTGAGCCATACAAACGGCAGTCAAGTTAAGTTAGCTTTTTAGCAAATCTGGATGGCATCTGCCAACAAATGGTGACTATTGCACAAGTTATAACAGGGCTTAAGTGCCAACTAATTGCGACAGACCAAACTATGATCAGAAGACGGCAGCATGAAAACACTGTTTTGCTAAAGGTGCAGATGACACCTAGAGTTAAATGCTTCACGACGACAGAGGAGACCTGTGGTCGCAAAACGTGATCGCATTCACATTGATTTCCATCGGCATTTATCTCATACGACTTTTATCCATCAAGAGAATATCCGATGAGATCCACAGGACAGACTTTTTGTGGGTATTTGTGACATTTAATCTAATTTTACTGTTTCCATGAGGCATTTTTAATTCCATATAACTTGGGCCCTGTTTATATGTACCCGGTTATTTTTAAAAACGGAGACATTAACCATCGTTTCACCCTTCGTTTAGACGCAAACGGAGAAAACGCCCCTGAAAACGATGCTTTTTAAAAACTCAAGAGTGGAGATTTTGGAAAACTCTGTTTGCATGTAAACAGAGAAAAACTGAGATTTGGGTAGCCGATCGACATCAGACCCTGACGTCTAACCGCAACCATATTACATAAATAAATAAATAATAATGATAAAATTTAATGCAGACTGATGTGTTCATTGTAAAACATTTATTTATTGATGTAACGTTAAATGGGGTGAAATCTGCACAGAGTCCCGAGGCTGCGCTGCTTTTCTGTCTACACACATGAAGCTTCACTTTTGATTCAAACAAACTAATGCTACTGCCACAATTGTTAGATTTCATCAATGAGACCAACATTTATCTCCTAAAAAGAATTTAACCAGCCGGTGGTAAACCTCTAAAAACCTGCGGGTAAGTTAATTAGCGATCGTTTTGTCCCCCGGGAGGACGACAGAGGCTGGCCGACCGAGCAGCATTGCAGAGCGGACACTGTCTTTGTGATGTCCCGGTCGTTGCTCCACAGCAACTTCTCCGAAATAAAAAAAAAAGCTTCACCTCTCCGAGAAACATCGGAGCAAACTTCTAAACAGCCGTCATCTGGATAAACTGGCCGTATATTTGGCATCTAAACAGTTACTTTCTCGCATGAAAAAATATTAAAACTTTACACACAAGGAGGGCAAGTGACGTTGTTGTTGTTGCTATCAGGTTGCTATGTGGGATCATGTGCGGGATTCTGATTGGCTAACGTGGGCTTGAGCTTCTCGCTACACTGCCACCTACAGGTTTGGCATGCTCTTGACGGCATATATACACAGGTTAGTGTAAACGAAACGTTTTCTGAAAATGGACTGGTGTGCACGCAGTTTTTTTTGTAAACGGAGAGGGTGAAATGTCCGTTTATGAAAATAGCCGGGCACGTGTAAACGTAATCTTAAAGCGCATAAACACATGTGGATGGTAACATAGCTACTGAACATGACTGGGCAGATACGGTCAGTAACTCCACCCCTTACACAGGAAACAGCCAGTCAGGTGTTGGTGTTGGTCTGATCAACCAGCTGCATCAGGGTCCAACTTAATTGTTAAATGACAAGGACATACACACAGCCTTCTCATGTTCTTATGCAGTTAAACAGTTAAGCTGTAAGATAGCTGCCAACTCTCTGTCCATATGTTTCATTTACATTGAAAGTCAGAGCTCTGAACATCGTCACCTCCAAGTCGAGTGCTTTCCAGTAACACGGATGTGGGAAAAATGGACAATTAATAAAACAAAACAAAAACACAACGTTAATATACCTTTAGATGTTAGATTCCAATGCTAACAATGTATAACAGTTTTAAGAAGCCTTCAAACATGTAATGCACTGATCTTGCCATGTTAGCCGCTGTTAGCAATACTATTTTATTCTGTTTTAACACACACAAACAGTGGAGGAAAAAGTCCCAGGAGAAGAATTGAACAGTACTATGTGTATGTAAAGTTTGCAGAGTGTTCACCACTGTTTAGATGAGTAGCAGCCATCAGGACTTGTTACGTCGAGGCTGTTGGGACTTTTCTGAGCTGGAGATTGATTTAGTATTCCAACTCAGAGCTCGGAAATTCCGACATCCGGGTAAAACTGGAATGCACCATAACTGCACAAGAAGTAATGTTTACTATCTGTGTGTGTGTGTGTGTGTGTGTGTGTGTGTGTGTGTGTGTGTGTGTGTGTGTGCTACCTATGCGGCTGTCCATCACATATGTCTCTATGATGGCGCTCTTCCTGCAGATGTCCTCGGCCATTGATGAGCAGCTCACCTCCAGATGTTTCACCTAGAGATGGAATTAAATATATAAGAAAAACAAAATGATGTAAATGATGGGAATGGCTGATGAGGAATTTAAAAGCTCCACCGGCAGCTCAAAGACTTCATTTGATTAAAAGCTCAAATCAAATCTAGCAGCAAGCTGTGGTTCAATCTGCAGGTCAATCTGTCAGGATTAAAGATTGATTGTCTCAGGCTTCATTGAGTCGAGCAAAGTTACTTCAGTCATTCTAATAAGGCCACTTCAGATTTTGGTTAATATCCTCAGGGCAGCACTGTTGTGGTATTCGTGGGGCTCAAACTGCTTTTGGTAGAGCTGTTCTCCAACACAGCCTGAAGACATGTGTCCAGATTTATGATGACTGGACAAAGCATTAATGAGTTATGGATCATTTTGTGAAGTTGCATGGTCAATATCTCAAAAACTAAATAAGGTTTAATGGAGAGTTTCACACAAACGTTGCTCGACTGAGTCCTGTGATGATCTACAGAAAACCCGACGACTGTTTAGGAAGACAAGTGGAGTACGTTAAAGGTTATCATGGCAGTTTTAAATGGTCCTGAGCTGGAGGAGTGTGTCGCGTTCAAAGACTGAGGGAAACTTCTAAAGCTGTAACTAGCAAGTATGGGAGTTGGAGTAATGAATTGAAAATTTAAAGAACTTGTCCAGTATCAAAGTCATTAACTTTAACAGATGAATTACTGTAACAGCAGAGAGTGGTTCAGCCCTGAGCTCATAGACTCAACATCAATAATTCATCATCAACGTAAACCTGCTTCTCAAACAGGCTGAAGTTGAACTGTACGGAAGCGCATTGCATTCACTTGAGTAATTTATTTTTTGGGTTGTTTTTCAGGGTAATTATTTATGTTTTTCGTGGTAATTTTTTTCCTCCTGTTTTTTGAGGTAGTTTTTTTCGGACTTAACGAGATTTAGAAAACCCACTAGAAGCTCCCACCTGCAAGTAGCGTTTAACCGCTGCAGACAAGCCTCCCCTTCATCACGGATCTATTACATCTTAGATCCATGAGATACATTGTTAAGGATTTTTATTCAAACTCCACTTTGGTACAGGTTCCACCATTGCTTTATTTTCCAGACGGCTCGAACACAATTCAATTTTGAAATCCCGAAGCCAGAAAGTCAGAAAAAAAATTACCCAGAAAAACAGAAAAAAATATTCAAAAAGACAAACCAAAAAATAAATTACTCAGAAAAACAGGATTTTTAAAATTATTATTCAAGTGAATGCAATACGCTTCCGTAGAACTGAGCTGCTCGAACAGGACATGCTGAACGTTTGCTTTCGTTCCATTTCTTCACCGGTGTGGACATAACATACAGGTGCATCTCAATAAATTAGTTCAATTATGGTAGTTTATTTATTTCAGTAGTTTAATTCAAATAGTGAAACTCATATTATATAGATTCATTACACACACTGGAATATTTTACATCTTTATTTCTTTTTAATTTACTGATAATGGCTTACATTTAATAAAAACCCCAAGATTTAGTATCTTGAACAATCTGATTAACCTAATGATGTCACACCTGCAAAGGTTTCCTGAGCCTTTGAATGGTCTCTTAGTCTGGTTCAGTGGCTACACCATCATGGAGAAGACTGAGATGTGTCTATATTGTTGTCATGGTAACAGAAAGCTCCTCACCTTCTCCTCCAGCATCCACTTCTCCTGCTGAACCTCGGCGAGACGCTGGAACAGCTCCCCGACCTCGTCATCGGACAGTTCGGCCGGACGCTGGGACTGAGGACTGCCCCCACCAGACTGAGACACATGGAGACAGGAGACATGGTTACACTACACAGAGGTCACGGGTCCGTCCTGCTCCAGGGCTCTGAGGCAGAAAGGGGTTCAAACCCACAACCTCTCCAAAGAGAACCACAGAACAAAAAAGTAACATCATGATAGTTTTCTTTAAAGCTCTGACACCTGAAAACAAAGTCGCTCCCATAGCGTGGTGAATGTGCAGGTCACAACCAAAACAAGCGTTTTGGAGTTGTTGGATTGTGTATTTGATGAGTTTTAAGGGACAGGGGACCTGTACCATTGTGTTCACTGAGCAGCTTGCGTCTCTGCCCCGCGGATCTCAAAACAGCTTGCACCGATAATTAAAGATAATGAACCTACTGCTATGACTACAGGGATTATGGCAATAGGTGAATTTACCAAAATGTTGAACTATCCCTTTAAAGATGAACAAGGTGCTAAGTTAAGACTCTCGTTCACCTCACATGTATGTTGGATGTTATCATTCATCATCATAACAAGTAGTTATTACGGACAAAATAAATCCAGGACCTCGGATGAGGATGGATGGATGGATGGATGGATGGATGGATGGATGGATGGATGGATGGATGGATGGATGGATGGATGGATGGATCCAGGACAGTTACATCAGCAGGTGAGAGGAGAGTTTCACAGCTCTGTCTCTCTCTGTCATGTGATGCTGTTGCTAATGATGACCGAGCTGCTGCAGTAAACTGACCCGCCGGTGGACTCTGCTTACTTTCATGTTTTGACAGAAACACTCGGTTACATAAACCGAACGTGTCAGCTCTATTTACAGTGTTTCTATCAATAGGAGTACACACATACTCACACACATACTCACACACACACACACACACACAGTCAGTGGTAACACGGTAAAAATAGCAGCAGATGAACTTCAAAGACACTTCAGATAAAGTGAATGTAAAACATAATCAAAGAAAAACAGTAGAAATATTTAAATCTACTGTCCGATCCGCCGACAGCTACTGAGGAAGATGACGCCATGTAACAGTCGGGCCTGTCATCATTACGTCAGCTCACTGTCATGGTGACAGACGTCATGACAACAGACGGGTGGAGAGGTTAGGTCATGACCCTGACCTGTCACAGAGCTAACAGAAAGACCAGGAGCTGTGTAGTTTACCGTGGGCCACATGCTGTCTGCTGCACCACTCACTAGGTGCGTTTACATGGACACAAATATTCGGAATAAAGGGCTGATCCGAATAAAAATGTGTCATGTAGATACGTCAATTGGAAGATTCTGATTGGATTCGGCTCAATCCGAAAGAAATTCGGTTCGGATTGAGAGGGGTGGTTTATGCCGATCGTTATTCCGAACGACGTCCATGTAAACACTTATTCCGATTGTTACTTCCTGTTTGGGGGTTATTGGGGTTATTATGGTCCTGGCTGTCCCACTAGCGCTCGGTTTTTATTTATTCATTATTTTTTGCTTTTACACACTCTAGTGTGACGTCCGACAGGAATCAAACCCGCTAAGTTTATGAACACACTGGCAGCAACGCACACGGATCTACTGAGACTTGTTCTGTCACCTGAGTTAACGAGGTATAGATGAGTGAGTTTGGAACTGACGAAAAGAGATCGAGTACCGACCCGATATTCCCTTCTTTCCCCACTCTCTGTCCGGTGTCTTCACCGTCTTCCACTGATGTCACTCCACAAATTTCCAGAGCGCACATGGCTAATTAATATGCCCGTGCTGTTTTGCATTGACCATATGGTTGTATTTGGGTGTATAGAGGGCGGGACATGGCGTGTTGACATCTGCACTTTTCTTGGGTCCGGTGTGATTTCTCAATGGCAGGAACAGTAGTAGGCTACACGTTGCTGAGTCTGCTTAATAACGATGTACAATAGGAGAATAGCAACAGCTCTTAAAATATGGCGCTGTCCATTTTGAGTCCTACTGAATGGGATAAATTGAGCCATTAGACAGCTCTGCGCATGTCAAAATGCTGTTATTCTGAATAAAGCTTGGTGCATGTGTACGCACGTCATGATTGGATTATTTGATTTTGCGCGCATGTAAACAGTGGATTCAGATTTTCCGATCCCTCAAATTTTTTATCTGATTAAGAAATTTTGCGCATGAAAACATAGCTACTGACTTTCAGTGTTCAGGAGGAGACTGACAATCAACAGCTAATTAACAGACTGGATGATCAACGACCTAATTGTTGGACACTAATGTTCAACTGTCTGCAGCTTGAAGCCATTTCTTCATGAGTCATGACCACTGCCACAACCTCTGCTAGGAGCTGTATAGAACCGGTTCAGCATGACAGCAAAGTTTTGCTTCATAATAGTACAAATGATAATAATCAAAAGAAATAAATACACTTTGCTATTGGTGCCCTTTCCTAGAGCTCAAAGTTCTATACAATTAAGTAAAATAGTACAATAAAATAAGGTTTTCATCTGTTCTGTATCTGTTATAGCATTATAGGTTTTCCCATAGTCGGAAAAAAGCAGTTTATCTGGAACTAACCAACTCATTTGGTATTCCTCCGCGCATGCAGCCTGCTTGACACGCTGATTTGGTTAGTTCCAGATAAACTGCTTTTTTTCTGACCAGTTGATGCACTGTAAAAAAAAAAAAAAAAAAAAAGTGTGTATAGCATACACTTAAACTGGTGTATTATCTTATTATCTATCTCTTAGTTTGGGTCTGTTCACAGCTGTTTATCTCCTGTGTCTCTTTCCAGCACTATGAGCTGCTGTGGCTAACTGAGGGAGAGCAGAGAGCTGTTTACTGCAGATATTACACTTAGGGGCCATTTGTACCTCATAAGCTCACTGAACAATCCCTTTAAACTGGTCTGATACTGGTTTAAAAATAGACAGCCTAGAGAGCAAAACCATGTTCTCGAGTCAAGCAAGAGGAATTTTAGGATCAGTTATGTTAAATCCAGCACTTAAAAACACTTCAGACATTTTTTGATATTTAAGACTATTTAAAACTGTAATTTTTTCCACGTATATTGCCATGGCTCTGCAATTATCTAAAACTTCACTACCATGTGACGCCATGTGGTCGCTGACTGACTCTGCTCCTGCTTCTCCTCTCCCTTGCAGCTCACGGCAGAATCACATACGGTGACGCTCTCTCTCCCCGTCAGTGTTTCTGAGCTGCAGAGGCTCCGGTCTCACGGCGGCTCCACCCACCTTGTTTTGATTGGCTGGCTGGGCCTCCTTCATCATGTCCCTGTAGGAGAAGGAGGAGACAGACGACGAGTCCCCAGTTTGCTGAGTACGGCTGGGACTGTTGATCTCCGACAGAACCAGCTCCTCCAGACCTAAGACATGAGAGGATGGATGTGGTGAGCCACGGGGAAATAAACACCAACAGCATCTCTATTCAACTCTCCCTTCAGTGGTCAAAATCACTGAGGCCAGTGAAGCATCCATTTGAAACACACTGTCCCTTTAAGACAGGTAAAGGGACAATGTGTAGGAAATACTCCCATCTAGCGGTGAGGTTGTATATCACAATCAATTCAGTCGTTTTATTTATGCTGCATTCGGGTGGAATCGGGCAGACGGACGACAGCTGCTGCACGTTAATGGGATAAACAAGTGGTCCGTCGTGACAATATGTTGTCATGGCGATGTCATATTGTTTACCTCACCCACGTTTTACCAGCCCTCTCCCGTCGACTAAAATGACATCCTGTTTGTTTGCCGACTGTGAGTCCGTGTTTCCGTGGTTACCTACAGTCAGGTCACTGAATGTAAAAGATGGCGGCACAACATGGCGGCCAGCACTGAGCTTACCAGCTATGTAGGCTATATATGAATGGAAGACCAAAGATTACCAGAAGACAGTTTGTAGATGGAGGTAATTACTAATTAATGAAACACAGACTTTTGAACAAAATAACTGATTTTTGTGAAAAGACAACAAGAGAAGTTGAACAGTGGGGCTTTAAAGGAGACATATTCTGCTCCTTTTCCACAAATTAAAATAGTTCCCAGGTGTCTTAAAGACATGTCTGTGACATGCTTTGGTCAAAATCCCCCAAGGATCAAACATCACAGCTCTTTTCATCCTCTCTAAACAGCCCTGTTCAGAACGGCTGCTTTCAGTGTCTGTCCCTTTAAATGCAAATGAACCACTGCTTGCCCCGCCCCTTCTACTGGTACCAGGTAGGGGTGGTATAATGTAAATTCAACACCTAGTTACATCACTGGAAAACAACTGAGGGAACAGCTCATAAAGCCACATGGATTTCAACCTAAGGAGTCTGGAAATTACAGATTTTTTTGTCAATTCTCACATTCTCACCTAAATATATGTTAAAGAGCCTTCAAAAAGTGATATTTCCATAATATGTCCCCTTTAAAGCTGTGGACAGTCTTTTAAATGATCATTTAAAGTGACAGTGCACCACAGGTCACTGGCGAGGGGACTGCCCTGTGTCTGCTTCACTGGTCGTCTGTCAGACCTCATACTGGTGTTGATAAACTGCAGTACTGTAGGTATTCTGTGCACCTGTCACTTCCACCCATGAGTCCACCAGCACAGGGAAGTCTTAACATTTGGGTTTATCCACCAGGATTGTCTCCTGGTTTTAAGGGACTGTGTTCAGCAGCTAAAGGCTCAGTCTGTAAAATTCACTGGTTTTAAAGGACTGTGTGGGAATGTCTTTGAGTGGAGTGCCCCTTTACGACTGACTGAGGCCGTCCCTGTTATGCAGTGGACCGTCCCTTTAAGGCAGGTGGTGGGAGTGGGCAGAGAGATAAGTAGGCTACTTTAAAATGTCTGATTCTCAGGTTTGTGCGGAAGAGCCTTTTAAACATTCATTACTACTCATAAATAATACATGATGCAGAGGACTGCCCTGCACCAGTGTGTGTGTGTGTGTGTGTGTGTCCATGATAGAAACACAGAAAAATAAACATGTGGGAAACGTAAATGGGGAAAAAGCTCAATGTGATGGAGACAAACAGAAAGTGACTGACTGTGCATTTGTGTGTGAGTGTTGCATTTATGTGTTTTTGTAAGTGTGTGTGTGTGTGTGAGTGTGTGTGTGTGTGTGCGAGCAGACGCCAGTGTGTCCACCTCAGCTCTGGGAATCGGAGCACGGCATTAAATATTGAGCAGAAGGTTCCGGACTGAGCCAGAACCCCCTGACGCAGGGTTAGCGCACCGCAGATCATCCGCCCCCATCGGCCGCGTTCCAATCACATCGCAGCCACTTAGGGGACACACACAAACAAACACACACACACACACACCTCTGCTTACTGGAGCATTTAAAGAACAGCATCGTCCATTTAAAAGACGCCAGTGTAACAGGTTCTGTTTCAGAACTGAGAACAACATGACTGTTTTGTCTCTGATGGGATCAGGGGGTTGGGGTTTGGAGTTTGTGTTTCCATCCAGTTTATCCTCTCTGTCAAACTCTAGAGAGACGTCAGAGGTGGTAGAAGGATGACCAGAAGGACTGAAAGCTCTCACCCGATCAGCAGCCTCTCATGTCCTGAGCCATCATTTTGAGAAGTCAAACAAAATCCAAATATTTCCCTCCTAAAATAATCACTGATCTACATGTGTTTATGTAATAACAGCTGCCTCCAAACTAGTGCTGCACAATTTGATAAAAATGTGCCATGGCGACTATAGTGGACAATATTGCAATTTGAGACTGCAATTACGATATTGTAAATGAATGGTGTCATGAGTCTACGTGTAACATACATACAGTATTTTAAGTAAGAAAAGAAAAGAAAAGAAAGAAAGAAAGAAAGAAAGAAAGAAAGAAAGAAAGAAAGAAAGAAAGAAAGAAAGAAAGAAAGAAAGAAAGAAAGAAAAATCCAAATACCTCCATGCTGCTCGTATGTAATGTCCGTCTTGTATTGAAGCCGGTTCGTCCAAATTGGACGAACCGGGAAGAGGAGCTTCAAGAAGCTTCCGCTACAAAACAAGCTTGAAATATAGACTTATTTCATTTTTTTCAGGGCAATTTCGCATTTCGGGGCTTCAATACAAGACGGACATTGAGCAGCATGGAGGTATTTGGATGTTTTTTGGTGTGTCTTTTTGTTATGAAGACAGTTGGTATTCATTTGCAACTGTTATATGGACATGCACTGCTACACCGAGACCCCCTGTAACTCAGAGAAGCCACGGAGGACTCTGAAACTTCTCCCAGCCCTTAGTCGACATGAGGGTGAGTAGATAATGAGTGAAATTTCAATTTTGGGTGAACTATCCCTTTAATACTCCTCCCCTCCCCTCCCCCTGTCCCAGTGGGAGAGGGGAGGGGCCTTCTGGTGGCGTTAAAACTCAAGTGTCCTTTCTAGAGCCAGTGTTTGGTTTGTCCGCTCTAGACTTCCGCAGAAACATGGCAGCTCAGTGGAAGAGGACGTACCCCCAGTGTAGATATGAAGTGCTCATTCCACTTTAATGAAAAGACTATTAAGATCATACTTATGAATATTTGAGTCCATTTCTGCCAACAGGCCTCCTCAATCCAACACACTGGTCCTTTAAACTCATTTATTAAACTCATGGTGTGGTCTCAGGTGTGTGTGTGTGTGTGTGTGTACCTGTCCTGGTCTTGCTGTTGGTCAGGATCTCCTGGAGTCTCTCCTGCAGTTTGTCCGCTCTCTTCCTCTCCAGCTGCAGCTGCCGCTTCAAGTCCTTTAGCTGCACACACACACACACACACACACACGGTCAGGGATTTACTTTCTAATTATTATTTTCCATGCACTGCTGCTCTTAAATTACTCTGGAAAATATATTCCCTCCCTCTCATCTCTATTTAAATTCCTCTCTCTGTGCATCCTGCTCATCTGTCTGTCCATCGCTGCAGACATCAGTCACACATACAGTGAACGCGTTGACAGTGAACTCACCGCCGCGCTTCCCTTCTTCTCCAGGATCCTCTGTCCGTCCACAGTGTCCTTTATCTCCTGCACCCAGAGCAGATTGATGGAGGTCAGAGACAGTCAAATAAAACAACAACAACTCCACAACTGTAAAAATGATTTTTGCCTTGATGCTGATGCAGCTTTCTAAAGGATCACCAAGGACCAGTGGTTTTGCATATTTTAGCTGTGTACTTTACAGATCCTGTTGCTGTGGAGGTCCATATCTTTAAATACAAATACGTTTATTTATTAAGCTTCTTTTTAAAGCAGACGGTGCAGTGTGCTTGATGATAAATAAAATACATTAGAGTGGTAATATAAAACTACAGTTGGTTCTTTTGCTGTGGTGAGGAACCTTATTTTAAGTCTCAGTACCTCACCAGTTACACAGCTCTCTGAAACTGAGCAGGTTGAAATTTGCTGTCCACTCACATGACACTGGACCGTGCCATAGGACCTTAACAATTGCCAGCTCAGTGTCAGCGTTCAAGTATTTTCTGAGAACACACGTGCAGACAGCAGCAGGCTTTATCATGTTAGCACTCTGACACTGTTGGCCGGTGTTCACCTTATTTTTAGGGTTAAATGTCTTTATCTTTTATTTTTTAAGTGTTTTTGTGTTGTTTGTTGTTGTTTTTTTGTTTTTGCTTTGTCATGTTTTAATATATTATCCTACATTTTAATTACATACAATACATAAATATGGCATATACTGGCCATTATATGGTCTATGGATAGACAGCTGGTTACATACTGTGGCCAGTTGGGATGGGTTAGCCTGGTTTTACCAGTAGTATCGAAGGAAGGCTAAAGTAGAAGCTAAATCATTAAGCTAATTGATTAGCAAATAAAAAAAACAAAAAAAAACTGCTTTTTAATGCCTCTTCAGATATTTTTTTATTTAAAATTATTATAAATTAATGAATATACCGGTATGTATCGTTTCATTTATTAAAAAATGTATACCATTTTTGCTATTCATGTTTAAATCTCATTTCTTACTTATTGTATTTATAGATGGATAGATAGTTCATTATTTATTTTTACATGTCCATCTTTAATGCCTATTAAAATTAAAAGGTGAAATTAAGGAAATGTTTTATTCAAGGGGGGCAGTTGTCGGTCTGAGAAGTGAAGCTCACTTCCACGTTCAAAAACTGCAATCCCCTCGGCTTCCTCTGGGGGCTGGTGTCAGAAAGCAGCATTCTCCATAGACCCCCATGTTAAAATCACCGACTTTACATCCTCAATAAACATGATCAAAGCCTGGTGTCAGAACGTTTTTTGGTCTCAATTGATAGTTTCTACCCCCGCACACACTCTGAGGGGGGGGAATTTTTTTTTTAACTCTACCATTTTACTGTTATTAGGTTAAAATTCTGGCCAATTAGGGCGCGGAAACGTTGAGTGACAAGTCCGGAGCGGTCCGGAGACAGGCTGCTTCGAGGCCAGTGGGCGGGCTCTCGGCCGGCCAATCCAACATGGCGCTGTTCAGGCCGCCATATTTGAGTCACAAAAACGACTCTCCAAAACCAATGGGTGACGTCACGGATGCTACGTCCATTCTTTTTACAGTCTATGGTTTTATTACATGTCTTGGGACACCTCTGGTCCTCCATAAACACAGTATGTCCTGAACCTCACGTCCTCTGTGACAGTGTGATTTGTCCCAGCATCATCATGAACCCATATAATTCACATGGATAAAACCTTAGCTTACTTCATTATAAGAGATGATTCACTCAACCCATCCAAGCCCTGCTCTCCCTCTCTCCCCCTCCCTCTCACACACACACACACACACACACACATTGACAACAGCTGAGATCGGATCACAAGTGCTCACTACAGACACATGTAGAGATGCATTTTAAAGCAGGTGTGAAGTGATGTACTTGGAGCTGAGTGCTTGTGATTGGATCACTGAAGATGCATGTTAACACTATACGTCTGGTGTTGTGTATTTCAGTAGGAATCAGGAAATGAGTGGTTTCACTGCTTCCTGCGAATCTGTCGTCTCAGTGACTTCTTCAAAAAGCTGATCACTGTAGATTCTATCGAAAAATGAGGAGGGTATGGTGATTCTTCTGGGAACTATTTTTAGCAGTGGATTAATCCACATGGGTAAGGCATTGGCAGTGGTAAGGCGATGCAGAAAATACCTTGCATCAAAATTGACTAAAATAGTAGACTACGAAACAATATTGTTCTCTCACAGCTGGACTACTGCCAAATGGTATGGGCGACTGCCACTAAAAAAGACTGAAGCAAACTCCAGCTGGTTGAGAACAAGGCCACACAGTACCATACCATACAGCACCATACCATCACCAACAGCAGGCACCCTGCTCTATTAATGCTGCACTTGTCTTCAGTGTGGAAGGTTTTACAATCCAAAACTCATCATATCAGTACAATCAGTTAAAAGCCATCATGACTCATATACATATGGCACTAGAGCGGCAGCAGAGGGACGCTTTCCACCTCCTAAGCCAAACACCTACTCTCTGAAGAGACAGGAGAATACAGATCAGTGACAGCATGGAACATTTACCACTGCCAGTGACAACATTGACACACAAATCAATATTTAAAAAGCAAATAAAGAAACACTTTGGAATATCATATTTCTAAGATACCATGCACGCAGCAGTCACACACACACACACACACACACACACACACACTGGACAGGGTAAGAAGGATTTTCATCTGATCTTCATGGTCTGGAACAGGGGTCACCAACTATATTAGTCCAAGGGTTGGAATTTTTCAAATAAAATGAAATAAAACTGATTTCTGTAGCCTTTGTCAGTCAGGTTCCTATCACCTACACCACAGTCCGCCACCAGGAGTGATAGAGATAGTCTGACTGGGTGTCGTGCTAATCACTGGCTTCAACATGAGGTTGTGGACAAAACAGTGGAAATAATCAACTTCATCAGAGATTTTTTTGTGGAATCTCAAGCTACTCATGATGAGCTGTTTCTGATAAAGTAATTTCAATCTCTGTTGTTCATTCAGATACTTTAATAGCAGGGACCACAAGATATTTTCTTTTTGAGGTTTGGTGGACCGGATTCGGCCAGTTGATGATCAGTGGCCATGAAGATCTTGTTACTGACTGTACACTGGAATGTGTCATGTTTCTGTTTTAGGATGGTGATTTATATGTACTATAAAGTTTAAAGGGACAACGAGGAGTTTCTATTTGGTTATAAAAAAGTCTCATGTTAATGTGGATGAATCTCCGCTACCCACACTTGTTAATGGGCCAATTTTCGATAAATATATCGTTTTGTCTCTATCGTTATTTTGTTATTATTAGTGGTGGTGGAAATGCTGGGCGAGCCGACCAGCGTTTCCTTACTTTCGGTTTCGTGGCGAGTCATGAGAATAACGCCGCCGAATCGCCGTTTATGGTCGGAACTACGACGGTATGTGATCGTCTTCCAACCTCTGACTTTAATTCTTGATGAATGAAAACATGAGTCTGTCTTGCGCCGGTCAAAGAATTTCACAGTGCGCGGAGGCTCATAAATGTAGTGTGAAAACGCTTCGCTTTACCAAAACTCCTCGTTGTCCCTTTAATGTAGGTTTTTGTTGTTTTGTTTTAGTGGTTAGTGTAGTGGTTTCCAACCTTTTTGGTCTCGTGTACCCCCTGAGCCTTTTTGTCAGATCATGAGTCCCCCCTCACTCATACGTGTTGATGGTTCTCCAAAAGTGGTCATAAAGGGGCGTGGTTAAGCTCAGTTGGTGGAGCAGGTACCCCAAATGCAGAGGCTATAGTCCTCGCTGCCCTGTATCAAATCCCGACTAAGGTGGCTCTTTGCTGCACGTCGATCCCCCACTCTCTGCCTCCTGTCTCTCTCTCTCTATACTATCTACATGATCTATTAAAGGTAAAAAAGCCCAAAAATATACTTAAAAAAAAAAGTCATATAAAATGTAACACAACTGATTATGAAATGAAAATCATTTGCATCAATACTTTTGACAACCCTACAGAGCTGTGCCACAGGTTGTTGTTTTCTGGGGGGAAACAGTTGTGGTGCGCACTAGGGCTGTCAATCCTCCCCTCAAATCATATTCAAATTTCTAATGCTTCTTATGTTAAATATTCAAATTTTATTCAAATTTTCTAATGTTTTTTTTTTTTTTTTATTACATCATTATATACACAGATGCACCTCACCGATTGGATCCAGGACCTCCTCTGTCAATCAAATGTGTTATGTGTGTTTGATGGTTTCTGAAGCTTTAAAATGAAACACAGTTGATTTCTGATCATTTATTTCTCAGACTGCCATAGTGGTCATATTGCAGCTGCTATAGACCACAGTGGCTGCGCTTCTATTTTTTTTTCTCTTATTGTTTTTTTTTTTTTTTTTTACAAATGCGCGCACCAAATTTCACACACAACGTAAACAATATAGTGCAGGAGGAGGCAGAGACCAGTGGAGGACAGTGGTCCAGTCACGGTAGACCAGGACAACAGGCTGTAGCGGCGGCGCCGCGGCAGACGTCTGTTTTGGACTTTGATTTGTGTCGTTGCGCACAAGTTCGAACATCAGTTTCCACACTCTAGCTTCCTATTTCAAAATAAAAGCACAAATTCTATCGTCATGGTTTTCTGTATGTAAAGGGCAATGGGTGTTTTATTTTGTGAAAGTAACCGGAAGTGCGTTGGTCACAACGGCTAACTTGAGTAGCACCGAATTCGTCCGAACAAAATTGTAAACAGCTGGTATTTAGACAAATTAACGACACACTGCTGATCTAAACGGCTACTTTCTCACCTAAACATGTTTTTTTTAAAAATGTTGTTTTTATATTTACAGAGTTTAGAACTAAAATGAAATCAGCTTCTGACTGCTGATTTCGGCTGGGGTAGAAGGCAGGCTAACACTACCTATACACTTCCAGTGTTTGAGCTAAGCTAATTACGGGCGATACGGCTCTATCTCCCTTGTTACTGCACGCACAGTGGAAAGGATGGTGTCTATCTGCTTGTCATGGACTCGGGAGTGAGGCAAGACATTAAAAAAAAATGTTGGCGTATCCCTTTAAACAGTGTTGGTTTGACTCTTCAGACAGAAGAAGCTTGAAGACCATCCCCTCCTCCAAGCCCAGTGCACGTCCATTCACCACCTCTCATGTGATGCTGAGACGACCAATCAGCTGTTACCTGTTGGAGTTTTCCGATGGTGTTGCCGTGCTCTTCCCTCTGTTTCTCCACCTCCACCAGCTGCTGTTTCAACCCCTCCATCTCCGACTGCTTCTCCTGCAGGACAGGGACACGGCACAATGACACATGTGTTCACACATCTGGAGCCCAAATTCTAACAGCTGTAAAGACGTGACGGAGTAGAGGGAGCCATCTCCTCCTCCATCAGTCGCTCCGCTCTCCTGGTCAAACAAAGTAAAACAAAGATTTAAAAGGAGCGACATCTCCACCTCCAGCGATGCCCCCGCAGTTTTTAATCCTTTTGACTGGGGATTAAGTCACAAAAAAACTGCTTTTAATTCTCCTCTAATCCTCTGCTGCTAATTAATTTGACTAAAATCTACATTAAGGCACCCGCAGGCTGCGGCCGCCGCCCACCTGACACACACGGAAAACATGTCATTCTGACGGAAAACAACCGTGTCTCTTAATTCCCTGTAATGTCACACATCTTAATCACCAACCAACACACACACACACACACACACACACACCTCATCAAGCAGAAATTAGCTTTTGTGTTCATTTCTGAGCCATTCAGATTTTATTACACTGCGAAACGAGGAGAAACAGAAACAGTAAAAGAGAAGCCGAGTGAAGATTTTTCTCCATTGGTTTGGCTCTTTTTTCGAAACAGAAATTATGTTCTCAAAACTCTAAGATCATTTGGCAAAACAGTGTTACAGTTCAGCACAACACCATAGATCACTTGCAAAAGCGCATCTCTCTCTCAAAACAGTTCACTCATGTGTCAAAACTAAATTTCCTTCTCATACAAATGGTCAGTGCCCCCAAAATGCATCGTCCCTTTGGCGTTGTGTGAGCACTGCAAGTGAAACTGTTTAGATGTTTTGTTACTATGGCAGAGGAGCATTGAATTATCCCTCATGTCCTCCTCTATATAAATAATATATAATAAATAAGTAAATAAAAAAAAAAAATCTGGATTTTAGGGTAAGAGTAGCCTATAAGGTTTGACATCACACATTGCATTCATACTGTCAAGGAAAGGTAGCCATTTTTATTCATAACTTCCATTCATCACAGTAAAAATAAAATGTATACAGAATAATATCCTGTAATATAAACACATAAACAAAAACAAGGAAAATTATAAGTAGCCTACAGTGCTGTAAATAAATATATGTTATTCATATTATTTTGTTCTTGGCTAATTAACAGACTATTGTGCATGTGATGACTTATAGAATGAAATGAGGCTGACATGTTTTAGAGAGAACAACCATGAGACTGAGAATCAACAATCCGTTTAGATCAACAAGATCTATTCACTTGGAAACTGTGCCAACTGCAGCTACCTGTACTTAATCATATGCAAAGATGTACAAAGACATTTGCAATTTGATGAAATGAATGAGAAATACAATTCTGTTGTGAACATTTGCCAAGTGGTTTGGAGGTTTGTCCATGTTGTTTTCAGAATGTAATTTCTGTTTCGAAAAATGAGCCAAACCAATGGAGAAAAACTGTAACACACACACACACACACACACACACACACACACACACACACACACACACACACACACACACACACACACACACACACACACACACACACACACACACACACACACACACACACACACACACACACACACACACACACACACACACACACACACAGATGTGTTCAGGTGAATAGTGGAGGATTAACCAGATAATGTGGCAGGGTTTCTGCAGACTCACCACATTCATTTAGTGTTTTTCTTTTACAGCTGATAGAGGGAGATTTATCATGTGATCTGTCACCTTAACGGTCAAAGTGTGAAAGTGTAATGGAAAAGCAGTTCAGACGAATTATCTCTGATCAATATATCACATTATGTCAGTGCTTTTGAGCAGCACAGAAGAATAAGCCCTGATGATAAAAGTCATTAAATGAATGTGAGCTGGATGTTGATGAGCAGCAGAAAAGAGATGGATGGCCAATCAATTAAAAATGATTTTTTTTTTTTTCCCCCGCTGAAGTCCTGACTTTGTTCGTTGTTCAAAGTTTTTAGCTCCGTCATTTATTTGCACTGGTTATTGTCATTATAACCTCACAGGTTATTTTCTATTCACATCTCCATCAACAGAACCTGGAATGTTTGATCTGTAACTAAGAACCGTCAGGAACTATGAAAGTCCGGTCGCTTTTTCGCTGTTTTAGTCGCTATTTTCTCTAAGGAGCTCCCCCTACAGTTTCAGAGTGCATATTACAACTCACAGCTAGCCCCCCCCCTCCCGGCCTTGTGCATTTGTTTTCAACAAAGCCGGCAAGAAGGCAATCAGTGGAGCGATGGATAACGTTATATATCGTATAAGTTTTACCGTGTGTATATCTCTGAGACAGTCTGAAATCGCAGAACTTAAACTTAATCATTAGGCTACTTAAACATTATTACAGTAAAGGTCGTTACAGAGAGTTGTTTTAGTTGTTTTTTCGCTTCATTGTTTGTCCAAAATTCATTGTATCAAGCGGTATGGTTCTGGTCTGTGCACGTGAGATTCTGGTAAAAACAGGTAATGGAGACACCTTAACTTTGAAAAAAAGTCTCAAAACATTTTTACGCTCTCATGAGGTGGTTTTTCAGACGTTATCGATATAAACGTGTATCATAAAAGTGCTATTGAAACACTTAATTTGCATTTACATGTCAGTTGAGTTGTGTGTGTCCAGCTGTGTTGGTAATGTGACTGGAGGGGACAAATGAACGACATGTTTCTTGGCATGCATTGCTGACCTGGGCATTGTTTCTTAATAAATTAGAAAAACTTTTCTTATCATTCCCCTTTTCCGTGCATGGTTGAAGGAGATTGGCTTGCATCCGCGCTCCACTCCCTCCTGCGCCGACAGGTCCCCGCATGTCACATAAACCAGCCCGGGTGTGTGGACACCGCATAACTCGCCACCTGCATCTATTTAAATTCTGTCACTTTGTTTTGTTCTTTTGCCCTGATGAAAACATCCAGGCCGAAACATTGGCCATGGAGACAAAACTACAGCAGCTCAATTGATAAGCCAATTGATGTTTTCAGCGCAGGGATCAAGAACTAAAAAGGCAGAAAAAAACTAAAACACCACGGACAGCGCTGCGCTTTATCCATCATGCGTTCACACTGGCGTGTGTGTGTGTTTGTGTGTTGGGGGGGGGGGGGTCGCGGTCGCGGACAGCAGTGCATGTTAAACTGGGGATCGCGACTCAAAAAGGTTGAGAACCACTGGATTATGGGGCGTGTTTGGCCCATGTTTCTGACCAGAGGAGAGCTGGGACACCGGGTCGGAGGCTCTGATCTTACAAGGTTGGCAGAGAGCCTCCATTCTCCCTGGAACAAGTTACAAGTCATTTATTTAACCATCACAATTACTCCAAAGCTGTTTAATCAAGGTAAAAAAAAAAATCTTGCATAGTTCCCCCTTTAAAGGACCAGTGTGTAAAATGGGGGGAAAACCGTGACATCCAGCGTTCAGATTCTACATTGCAGCGCTCACTCGCCCGCTTGCACTCACGCCTCCCGTTGTGAAATGCGCTGGCTCTGACTGGCTGGATTTTCCATTCGGGCTGCCGTACAAACATGGCGCCGCAAGATGGCGACACTCTCTAAAGCAAGACCCTTGTTATATGTACTACATATAAAAGAAGAATTATAAGGCTACAAAAACCAAACCAATTTTATTTTATAGCGAGTATACATACATACTAAAATATTCATGGTCTAGTATATTCAGATTTTGCCAATTAACCTTGTTAATTATTACACACTGGTCCTTTAAACTTTTAGCAACTTTTTTAATTTTGTGGAGATGTCTCCCCCTGTGTTGAGTCTGGTTTCTGTCTTCCACCTGTAGGATGGATGTGCACACACCATCCACCTGTTTGTCTATTTTCTCCCATCGGCAGCTGATTGATGCAGCATCACTCTGCATTAGACTAATGGCGGCCTGGGTGTGATGAGCAGGTCTGTGGAGACAACGTGACTGTAACTGCTCATCATTTAAACAGCACAGTCTGAGGTTACAGTGTCACTGCACCTCTTTTAACAACTTGAATATTTTATGGTCCATTTTCATCTTTCAGCTGGACCTGCTTTGTTTCTGTGGAGTCAGATATGGTTTTCTTTATGACCCAGTCATTTCTCAAATCATCTCTTTTAGAGACATGCTGATGTAAGAAAATCAAACAGTATTTAAAACAGAAAAAAACTGTCTGAACTTCACATGGTCGCTCTCTTTAAAGGAAGCTGTAGCTGCTCTGCTACGATCACGCAACACACGTCTGTGACTTCACGTGTTATCAGCCGATCATATTGTGATAGCAGTGTGATTCACGACTACAGAGGAATGAGTTATTTCTAAATTTATATGCATATTGTAGTGCTGTCAAAAATATTGCGTTATGAACGCGTTAACGCAAATCAATTTTAACGGCGTCAATTTTCAAAATAAAACACAGAGATTGGCAAATACGAGAGGCCAATGTGTGTACGTTTGTAGCTTACAGTATTTGTGTTTATTTATCTAAACAGAGAGCGAGAGAAATGAACACACACACACACACTATTGATAGATTTTGTTTCAAATGTGAATGGCTGCTCAAAGTGAGAATGTTAGTGAGAAATATAACACTACACATTGCTGTTTTCATTAAAAAACATTTGAACAAAGCAAGCCTATCCACTTTTCCATGTTGATAAGAGTATTAAAATGATAATTCAAGGGGCATTTTGAATAGATAAAAATGTGCGATTAATTTGCGATTAATCACGAGTTAACTATGACATTCATGAGATTAATCGCGATTAAATATTTTAATCGACTGACAGCACTAGTATATTGACATATGAAGATGATGTGATTTTTGTTTGTTCACACCAAAGACACAGGAGAATAGGATCTGTAGGTTCAGGTGTCATTCCCACCCAAACCAAACTGCTGCTGATGTTTGTTATGACTTTTGTCTGAATTATTGCCTTTTTATTTACCAGTTTTTAACTTGGCTTTATCTATTTATTATTATTGCTATTGCACTGCAAGAAGCTGGTTGAGAAATGGTACTTTCGTCTCAGCCTATGTATGCACATTTGAAAGAAATTAGAATTAAGTGTCTTGAGTCTCTGTTGCATCACAAGTTACATTTATGGTTATTTAGGTTGTGACATATTTTGGCTTTGAAAAGAATTTCAGTTCCTGGAAATAAAATCCTGCACGTGGACGAATTGAGATCTAGATAATGTGTAAATTAACTGAGCTGCAATCAGATCTGATATCATGTTTTTAATTATATAAATTATATTTTCTATTTTCGTGCAAGAACATGTTTTTTTTCTTTTAAATCAAAACTCTCCATACGGCCTAACTAATTTTCTGATCATAATAATAATAATAATAATAATAATAATAATAATAATAATAATAATAATAATAATAATAATAATAATAATCAATGATTGGGTACTCTGGTAGCCCAAGTAGAGAATGTCCTAATCACAGAAGCCTGGGTCCAAACCCAACTCTCTCTCTTTGCTGCATGTCCTCACCGTTTCTCTCCCTTTTTTTTCCTGTCTCTCACACTGTCCTACCAAAATAAAGGCAAAATAAAAGCCCAAAAAATTATATAATTAACCATCTGAAATGCAACTGAAGAAATCAGGGTTTTTACAGAAATATAAGTGACAAACTGCGTTTCTGAAGATGCATGTGATTCAGTTCTAACAGTGGCAGTTGTTTCACGACTCCAAACCCCTGAGTAGCTCTAAACCCTCCAAGGTGGAACATGTTCTGTGTTTGTCGCCCATTAAACCAGCGGATTATTTATCTGGGCGCCTGTGTACCTGTGTTCGCCTGGATGCTTTCTAACAGTTTGCTGTTTGAGATTTAACACGGCGTCAGTGTTCAGCCAGCCAGACATGAAACGATACGTGACGGCGGAAATCCAAACCTGTGCCACGCGGAGCACCTGCCGCGCACCAGACCTGCTGCTAATTAGACTTCCTTCATCATTAATTAACTTTTCCTATTAAGTTTCCTCAACCTGCTCTTAGTACAAGGCTGTTATCCAACAGATAACACACACACACACACACACACACACACACAGAGAGAGAAACAGAGTAATCAGTGAAGTCAGTCTCTGAGAAAACTGTTTCTCCCTTAAGGGTTTCAGAGGAGCCGCAGGAGGGCCAGTCAGTCTGCTAATCTGATTGGCTGGAAGGATTTATGACATCAGCACAGATACATCCCATGATGCACTGCAGGTCGTGCCTCATTCGCCGGTTAGAATACTCTGTGATAAGCGATAGGATAAGGACTCCAGACTGAACTCCTTAAAATTCTCTTCAGTTTGAACTTTTTTTCCTCGACAGCCCATTTAATTTTCATTCCCATGCACTGAAGGAGGCGTCTGATTGGTTCGGATTCACACTTGTTCTGGACGGAGGTCAAAATGTGGCCGCGCGATTCCATCCAATCATCCGACAATCTCGCTGTTGATGGTTTGTGTGATTGAAGAGGTGTCTTCACCCGTCGCGGCGAGAAGCCAATCTGGTGGAAATGTGACCCAATTTCTAAAAATTACAGTAATTGTTTGAGCCTCATAAAGTGAGTGTCAGCTGGTTGTTACAGCGAGCCTCCTCAAACGCCGACACAAAGGAGTGACGGCTGTGAGAGTGAGCGGAGCTCCGTCCTGACAGATTGTGTTTGTTCAGAGTCTCTGTAACAGACTGTCAGTTTAACATGAGCCTCCTCCACTCTGATCTGCTGTTAACACGATTTAACCTCTCTGTGTTACCATGGAGACAACCAGGCTTTAATTAGAAACACACATTCAATTAGAGTTGGACCAGAATCAACACACACACACACACACAAACGCACCTACACAGACTGCGTGTATAAACAAACACCTACACACACACAAATATTCATTTTTTACAAAGACGCTTCCTGAAACATCTTGTTCTGAAAAGCCATGTGTTTTGTGTGAGGGTGTGTGCATTGTGTGTGTGTGTGTGCGTACCTCCAGCTGGACTGTGTGTTCTTTCTGCAGCTGCTTGATCTCCTCCTGATGTTCCAGAGAGTTCTTCTCTATGTTCTCCTGTTCACACACAAAGACACACGGACACACAGGTGTTCAGTCAGACAACGACAGTGTTGAACACAAGTGATCAAACAAAGCTGCTGGTAAAACATACACAAGAAACATGAGGATGCAGAAAACTGCACGTCTCCCACAGAGTAGACACAAGATTTAGAAAAATCTATGAAATATCACACCTAGGCCACGTTTACACAGAGCCAGGTATTTACAAAAACAGATATTTCCCCCTCTTTGTTTTCAAAAATAACATTGTTCACACCAATTGTTTTCAAAAAATTCTTCATTTACACAAACCCGTGTGAATACGGTGTTAAGAGCAACTACGAGCCAGGCAAAGCTAACGGTGGCAGTGTAAGGAGAAGTATAAAGCCATGGTAGCCAATCAGAATCCTGGAAAAAACACAACAAAAAATGAATGACACAAGAGATTCCTGTTTGTTAGTAATCAATATCCTTTATTTAACCAGGTAAAAAACTCATTGAGGTTTAAAAACCTCTTTTCCAAGAGTGACCTGGCCAAGACGGCCACAGGTGGCATACATGCTGTGAAGCCTGAAACTCTGTTTCCTCCTGTCGACACACAAACAGGGAATCTCCATTTCAGCCGGAGTTTTCACATAGAATCGTTTTTGATGACTTGAAGGCAGAGGTACTGTACTTAAAGGTGATAGCTACAAGTTTAATTCCTCCTGGCCAGTAGGTGTATAACTCACACTGCCTGCTCTCGCTCCAACCTTCTGTTTTACTGGTTGCCAGTTACAGCAGTAGACACATGACATCAACGTTCTAATGCTGTTGCCACAGAGATCATTCCATGCCGACATTGCCAATGTAACCAGATGTAAATATTGACATATTTCGGACCCGCCAAAATTGATTAAACAATTATTTCTATACTATTTTTTTTTTAAATTCAGTAAAATTAATACTTTTATTCTGCACCCCTCTAGACATTCTGTGGATGCATTATTTTTGAAAAATTAATCCTTTTGATGAAAAAGTTGTAGCTATAACTTTTAACCAGATTTTTCAGGTATCTGTACTTCATTTGAGTAAAAGAATGCTGCCTGTGTGAAAACACTTTGTTTATTAAAAAAGAACTATGCAAGTCCGGTCGCGTTTTCTCTGTTTTGGTAACCCTCCTCCTGGCCATGTGCATTTGTTTACAACGAAGCCGGCGAGAAATCAATACATGGAGCGGTGGATGACGTTATATAACATATACTAGGGGTGTCACGATTTCGATTTTTTATCGAAATCGATCGAAATTACGTCACGATCTCGAGCATCGAAGTCAAACTCACTCATTCTCTCTCTCTCTCTCTCTCCTATTTTTTACCGGCGGTGTCAGCTGATGTGCACGTCTGCAGCAACCCAAACAAATGCACATGTTGCCTGGCTCTATTCCAGCCACATGATTGGTTCGGCACGGCGCAACTCTCAATATCATTGGCTATTTGCCAAAACATGGATGAATGAAAACTATCGACCACGTCTCATATTTCTATCGAAGAAATGTTATTTCACAATTTATAGCGTTTTATCACCCAGCCCTGGTGGGCTATTGTCCCTCCTACCTGGGAAACAGGAGGGAGACACAGCTCTAACTACTTTTTTTTTTTTTTTTTTTTTTCAAAGGAGGTTAAATCAAAGGAGGTTAAATCGAGCTCTAACTACACAACACCCACAAGCACTGAGAGCCCATGTTGCAGTGACGTTATACGATTAAAAAAAAACAACCCGCAAATAATAAGCCGACGAAAAGGTGCAACTTGCCACTTTTTGTCGATGTATTATTTGCGGGGGCTTTGGGGGGATCTGGTGACGGTGGAGGATCTGGGACTGATTGACTGTGGGCCACCGCCAGTCTGATCAGGACCTGATCATCAGGTCCATGGCAGCACAGCAGCTGCAGCTCTGCCCCGCTGTCACATGACTCTCGCGTATCAGCGCAATCTCGTTTACATTACATTAAGCCGACATCAGGAGAATAATGAGACACGACGGTAAATTAATGAAAATAAAATTATGATAATGTACAGATATAAATATATTTGTTTCAAAACCTTGGGGGCAATTTTGGCCCCTGGATCATGATTTTTGGGGGCATGTTACCTTTATATTGTAAAGAAATTATTTAAATGTGACCATTAGTGCCTAATGTGATACATTATGGAAATTGCATCACTTATATGTATCCCATCTTTTGAAATAAGATTTACTGTACAAAATTTGATGAATAAAACCAATGATCGTAGACTAGACTAGTCTGAAAATAGCATAGGCGTCTGTGCTGTAAGAAAAAGAAAAAAAATCGAGAATCGAATCGAATCGTGACCCTAAAATCGAAAATCAAATCGAATCGAGGATTTGGAGAATCGTGACACCCCTAACATATACGATGTTAAAACGTGTATCTGTGTAGTCTTAACTGTCATAAACAAAAGACTGCGAGTTGGGGCAGTGCGTGGTGCAGTGGTTAAGGCGGCCGCCCCATGTGGAGGCTACAGTCCTCAACGCAGACCTTTCCTGCATGTCATTCCCCCTCTCTCTGCCTCCCCCTTTCCTGTCTATCTCACTGTGTGCTATCAAATAAAGGCAAAAAAGCCACAAAAAAAAAAAAAAAATATATATATAAAAAAAAAAGACTGCGAGTTATGGAGCGCATTTGTGTTGCGGAGCAGCAGGTTTTCAGCCATGAGACGCCAGGTGGAAAGCAGAGAGCCTCCGTTCTCACTTGCCCGGACATCTCCGTGTACCATTGATGGCAATAATCAATTGAATAAAGGAGTTGAATCAGTACTATTCAGTAGTATCAGTATCAGTAGTATTTTTTACACAAGTATCTGTACTTCTACTTAGGTTACAGAATGTGAGTACTTTTTTTTATATATATATATATTTTTGAGCTTTTTGCCTTTATTTGATAGTACACAGTAGAGATGGACAGGAAAGGGGGAGGCAGAGAGAGGGGGTATGACATGCAGGAAAGGGCTGCCCGACGCGGGATTCGAACCTGCTGTCTGACTAAACGTTCTGTATCAAAACAGAACGTCAAATCAGTTCACCTGTTTCTTTTTACCTCAGCCAGTTTACCTCTTTGTGCTCACTTTACCAGCTAAGCTGAGCTGCTGAAATTCCCATATAAACTGGAGAAGTTGGGATGTGTGAAAACTTTTGAGTAAAGGATCTAAACCAACCTCGTTACAGGTGAAATATTCAAATACTGTAGTGTGAATCATCAGCATTAGCATGAGATGCTCCGCCCAGCCCCTCAGCTGCATCCCCTGTGTTCACTGCCTCAGCTGATAAGGGGCTCAGGAGCCATGCAGTCAGTCAGACTCAAGTCTTCCTGTGACTAACACCGGTGAGAGGAGTAGTAGACTAGGAGCGTGGTCTCCTCTGATTGGTTAGAACATCAGAGGGTTAAATCCCTGTTCTGGCTGCAAGTCTCCAAATTAAGACGCGTTCTGGGGGGATGTTCCCACTAAAAGACATCAGAAAACGTCCAACCTGCAGCTGGAAGCAGGTAACTAGGCAACCAGTTCAATGTCAGACTCACCTCAGCCTCCTTGAGTCGTCTCTCGAACCAGCCTTTGGTTCCCTCCATGGACTGGACCTGAGCCTGCAGCTCCTCCACCTTCGGCTGGAGACCCTCCAGCTCTTTAGCTCGGGCCTGAAACACACACAGAAGATAATCACACTCCAGATTAGGGATGGGATAAGATATGAGGATCAGGATTTCTACCTTCCTCCCTTATTCTCCTTCTCCTCTTTTTGTTCCTCTCCTTTACTGATCACCTCAGCCTCCTCTCCCATTTCCTATTTCCTCCATCTTTTTTCTTTTTTCCTCCAGCTCCCTCTTTACCTTCTCATCTCTTAGCTGCTGTCGGATCTCCTCCTCAGAGCGGTTCTTGTCTTCATGGAGTCCTCTGAGCTCCTTCTCGTACCGAGCCCTCACCCCGAGAACCTGAAGGGAGAAGAGGAGAAACAGCAGCTGAGTCGTTCAGATTTCATTCACAAAACATGGTGTGGTTGCTTTGCATTCTATGTAAAAACATGAGCCCCGGCGGTCAGAGTGAAGTTCAAGGCTCACCTCCTTCTCGTGCTGCAGTTTGAGGTCCGACAGCGCCTCCTTGTGGTCGGACTTCTCCTGGTTCAGCTGCATGGCCATGTCGTCCAGCATGGCCTTCCTCTTCTCTGCAGTCTGCTCATTCATTCACACACAGGCACAGAATGTCTGGATGTGTTTGTGTATCTGTGATGGCATGTGTCACACAAACAAGAATTTGTATAGTGTTTTCTCCTCCGTGTGTTTGTGTGTGTACCTTCTTAGCCTCGTCCAGCTCTCTCAGCACTCTCTCTTTCTCTTGTCCTTCCTCTGTTAACTGCTCCAACAGCTTCCTGTTTGCAAAACTCGACTCCTGACAGAGAGGGAGCAGACAGAGTGAAGAGATTACATTTGAATGTCACATGACTCGTTTAAACATTTAGACTCATTTAAACTGTTTATGTACTTCTGCACAAACAGCTGCTCCTCTTCTGATGAAGAATAATGGAGGAATTTAAATTCCTGACAGAAAGTTGCTAAACACAGCCAAGTTTAAAAAAAAAAAAAAAAATCTAATATGTCAAGTTTTGAACCTTTTGATTAAATGTGGCGTTACAAAATTCATTCACAAAAGCTTCAGTAACCAGGCTCCACAGAAGCTCCTGTAGTAAGGGCCCTACAGTGAATCCTCATGAGGACAGATAGATCTCTCTGGTCAGGATCATGTGGATCTTAAACTGGATCAGGACCTGGAGCATTTGAAACTCAAAATACAACAAGGGAGGGATCAGTCTGGGGTCTAGAATTATTTTATTCTACTCGTGTTGTTATTTGTAAAAGTGTCAGGGTTGCAGTTTTGATCATGTTTGTATCTTCTGCTGTTGTGTGAGTATCTTACTGTTGAGTACCATGCATTTTTAAGGCTCATGGTGTTAATGAAGGGGGGTTAGGGTTCTAAGTTATTACAGTCCATACAGATCCACTGGTTGTAAAGTTAAAGGGATAGTTCAACATTTTGGCAAATTGGCCCATTGCCATAATCGCTATAGTCCTAGCAGTAGGTTCGTTACCTTTAATTGTCGGTGTAAGCTCTTTTTAGAACGGTGGAGCGGAGCAGCAGGCTGCTCAGGGCTATGCTATGGAGGCTAAGGGAGTTTCTTGGTTTTCCTCATCAAACTCATCAAATACACAACCCAACAACTCCTAATGGCTGCCGTGGACAAGTTGTGAGCTGCACATTCACCACGCTATGAGATAATAATGGAACCTTACGAGACGGAGCTGTTTTAGAGGTAAATTCATGTAAAACCGCTGATGCGCGTTGCGTTCAGGGACAGTTTTTCAGCAAGCAGACTCTGTATTTGCCCTGTATTTACCTCGAAAACGGCTCCGTTTCGTAACGTTCCATTATTATCTCATAGCGTGGTGAATGTGCAGGTCACAACTTGTCCACGAAAGCGTTTTGGAGTTGTTGGATTGTGTATTTGATGAGTTTGATGAGGGAAACCAAGAAATTCCTTTAGCCTCCATAGCGTAGCTCTGAGCAGCTTGCTGCTCCGCTCTGCCGTTCTAAAAATAGCTTACACCGACAAATAAAGGTAACGAACCTACTGCTATGACTATAGCCATTATGGCAATGGGCCAATTTGCCAAAATGTTGAACTATCCCTTTAAAATATAGGAATAAATGTGATCCGTTGTTGGTTTCAAAGCAGCTCAGTCAGATTTCCTGCGAGTGTGTTACCTGCAGCTGAGAGTCCAGGTCGTCCCTCTGAGCTAACAGACTCTCCTGTTCGGCTCGTCTCTGCTGCAGCTCAGCCGTCAGCGCTTCCTGCTGCTCTCTCAACAGATTCATCTCCTGCGTCTTCACCGTCTGGATCTGAACAGCAGATTCAACAACTTTATTTACATCAAGTGACAGAGGATGACTGTAGGGGACAGAAAGTGAGGGATGGTGACAGAAGCAGCAGTAGATGACAGTAGGTGACGGTAGATGACGGATAGTGACAGTAAGTGAAAGTCGGTGACAGTGGGTAGGCGTTGCATGACTTCAGATTTTTTAAAGTCGACTCTAAAGTTACGGAAGTTGAGTCGACGTCGACTAGTCACTGATGACGTCATTCATATTTTTCCTGTCATAAATAAAGTCACAGGAGGAAGGAAATGCTTTGCAGTAATCTGTATTCACTGACAGACAGCTCATGCGCAGAGCAGCAGGTATAAACAACAAGCTGTAAACCACTTGTTCTTGGTAAAATACACTCCTAGAAGTGCTACTGTTCATTAAACAATTAGGGAGGAAAATGACACACAGTCCTGCTCAGTCACAGTTTCACTCAGTTTTTGTTTTTCGATCCTGGTTGGTTGGTTGTTGTTATTGTGCGTGACGTAAAGCTGCCAATATGAGTTTTTTTTAATTCAGTGCACTCAGCTGTTGTTTCAAGCGGCTCCCCTCTTGTACTGCCAAAATCACATGATCAGCAACTAGCCAACGTCATGCTCAAAACGTCATTGTGCAGCAGTAAAGTCGACTAATCGACTAGTCGGCTAGTCTGTGCAACCCCTAGATGACAGTTAGGTGACCGTAGATGATGGATAGTGACAGTAGGTGACAGTAGATGACCGACAGTGAAAGTAGGTGACGAATAGTGACAGTAGATGACAGTAGATGACAAATAGTGACAGTAGATGATAAATAGTGACAGTAGGTGACAGTAGATGATAAATAGTGACAGTAGATGACAAATAGTGACAGTAGATGACAGTAGATGATAAATAGTGACAGTAGATGACAGTAGATGATAAATAGTGACAGTAGGTGATAAATAGTGACAGTAGATGATAAATAGTGACAGTAGGTGATAAATAGTGACAGTAGATGACCGACAGTGACAGTAGGTGACAGTAGATGACAGTAGATGATAAATAGTGACAGTAGATGATAAATAGTGACAGTAGATGACAGTAGATGATAAATAGTGACAGTAGATGATAAATAGTAGATGATAAATAGTGACAGTAGATGACAGTGGATGATAAATAGTGACAGTAGATGATAAATAGTGACAGTAGATGATAAATAGTGACAGTAGGTGATAAATAGTGACAGTAGATGATAAATAGTGACAGTAGATGATAAATAGTGACAGTAGATGATAAATAGTGACAGTAGATGACAGTAGATGATAAATAGTGACAGTAGATGATAAATAGTGACAGTAGGTGACAGTAGATGATAAATAGTGACAGTAGATGATAAATAGTGACAGTAGATGATAAATAGTGACAGTAGATGATAAATAGTGACAGTAGATGATAAATAGTGACAGTAGGTGACAGTAGATGACAGTGGATGATAAATAGTGACAGTAGATGACAGTAGATGACCGACAGTGACAGTAGGTGACAGTAGATGACAGTAGATGATAAATAGTGACAGTAGATGACAGTAGATGATAAATAGTGACAGTAGATGACAATGGATGATAAATAGTGACAGTAGATGATAAATAGTAGATGATAAATAGTGACAGTAGATGACAGTGGATGATAAATAGTGACAGTAGATGATAAATAGTGACAGTAGATGATAAATAGTGACAGTAGATGACAGTAGATGATAAATAGTGACAGTAGGTGATAAATAGTGACAGTAGATGATAAATAGTGACAGTAGATGATAAATAGTGACAGTAGATGATAAATAGTGACAGTAGGTGACAGTAGATGATAAATAGTGACAGTAGATGACAGTAGATGATAAATAGTGACAGTAGATGATAAATAGTGACAGTAGGTGACAGTAGATGATAAATAGTGACAGTAGATGATAAATAGTGACAGTAGATGATAAATAGTGACAGTAGATGATAAATAGTGACAGTAGGTGACAGTAGATGACAGTGGATGATAAATAGTGACAGTAGATGACAGTAGATGACCGACAGTGACAGTAGGTGACAGTAGATGACAGTAGATGACTGACAGTGACAGTAGGTGACAGTAGGTGAGAGCAGATGACAGTGGATGTGTTTGAGTCAGACAGTTAAAGGGACAACCAGGAGTTTTGGAAAAGCGAAGCCTTTTCACACTACATTTATGAGCCTCTGCGCGCACTGTGAAATTCTTTGACCGGCAGAGAAACTCCTCGTTGCCCCTTTAAGTCAGCAGATGTCTTGGTTTACTTAGAACATAAACTGGGCTCTAGTTGGGTCTACTTCTATATAAACTCAATCTCTAATGACCCAAGCTTCCTTTAAGGACCTGATCAGAGTATGGTGTTCTCTAGAAGGTTATCTTCAGAAACAATCAACAGCAAGTACTTGGTAAAGGGTCCTAACAATGGACGTTTTATAGGTTCAGACCATCGATCTAAAGGTGAGGCTCTACCTAGGTGTTCTACTTTAACCCGAGATATAATTACCTGTTCAAGAGCGCACAGATTAGTCCTCAGAGCACTGTTCTCCTGTGAGATGGGTTATAGTTCCATACTCAGTAAGGTGTTCACTTGTTACTACACATGTTACCTGTTCTAAAGGCCCTAGGTTAGTCCCTCAGAGACTGTGTTGGGTCTATGTTAGCTTCTCCAGCTAGCAGCTAGGTTAGTCCATTTGGAAGGTGACCTTGTTGATGATGATGTCCAGGTTTGTTACCTGTTCTAGAGCTGCTAGGTTTGTCCTCAGTGCATCGTTCTCTTGCAGGATGTTGTCGACCTGCTCCTGACTGACCGCGCTCTGATTGGCTACCTGCGGTGCCAGCGAGCCACAGGCAGGGCGCAGCAGACAGAACCAAGAGAAAGGACCGCAAACAAGGAAAAACAAAAACAAAAGGTAAGCAAGAATGGCAAAGAATGAAAAAGAAACGACCAAAACAAGAGAAGCAGGACATAAACATAAACAGAGAGACACCCGAAACAACACAAACATAAAGGTAGGAATAAGAAGACAAAGAGGAGGATAAGAGAACAGAGCAGATCAGACATACAGCTCGGCCGGTATCCAGAGAAACAAACAGCAGGCTAGCCCGCTGCCAGAGTGATATTGGAAAACATATTTGTTTTTTCTGTCATATGAAAGGGCTGGGTAAGAAAAATCAATGTGTATCATTGAGCTCTGCCTCCCTCTCTCCACACGAGTCATTAGTTTTACCTCCCGAAAACAGTTCTCGGTGAATAGGAATCAATTTTTCAAGATCAATTCACTCTGGCAGCGAAACGCCGTCACAGTAAAGAGGCAAAACAAAGTAGGAGTTCCTCCGGTCGTCGGTGTTAGTTCCTCATTCCTCCCAACAGTCTTCGCTCCCTCCCGCTTTTCCCTTGTCTCCTCATCTCCTTTTATTTCCTGCCCTTTTACTTTGCGCTTGTTCAAACATCCTGATCAGAGAACTTTACTGATTCCAATCTTGAGACAAATTATGCAAAGAAACTAACAGAAATCCTTTTGACAATTGCTAAGAAATGTATTGCAATAAAGTGGAAATCAGACGCCCCTCTTCCAATTAAAATGTCCTCTAGAGAAAGTAACTTATTGGATGCAGAAAAGAAGTAAGACTTTTCACAAAATATGGCAAACATTTTTAATTTATATGGGAAATCTGCCAGCACACCAGATTGACTAATTTTGACTAATGTATTCGAGTTTGGCTAGGCATAGCCTATGAGTAGTGATGTTACCCTTTGTCTCTCTTTGTATCTTTGATTATTGCATAATGGATTTTTATTTATTCATTTATTACTATTATTATTCTTGTTTTAATTTATTTGTTTGTTTATTTATTTATTTTTTATTATTATTTATTTATTTTTCTATTTTACTTTGCCACCTTGTGGATATTGAGTTTCTCCTTGTTTTGATTTTGTCTAGTCAGTATGTAAATGGAATTTTGTTCTTGTTCCTGAAAAAATCAGAAATCAAATACCGAAAAAAATACAACAACATCCTGATCAGTATGGAGCTACACTACACTCGTGCTGAACCTGAGATCACAAAAACCTCCTCCCTGCTCCGAGTCGAGGCTCACAGGCTCTTGCAGCAAAACGCCAGTGTAAGTGAGCATTGGTCAGTTAAGAGTGTGTGTTGTACCTGGTCTTTCAGAGTGTGCAGAGCCAGTTCGTGCTCTTTCTCCTTGCTCTGCAGCTGCTCTCTCAGCTCTGCTGTCAGCTGAACACAAACACAGGTCACTCAGTCTCACAGCAGTTAACAACAGATTCAGATCAGGGCCGAAACACCCTGGTACAGAAAAAAAAAGATCTTTTTCTTTTAAGTTGGCACGCTAGGTAAGTAAAGATGTGTGTTCCTGAGGTCTGACCTGATTGGCTGTCATTAGGTCTGACTGTAGTTTCTGGTTGCGGAGGTTCATGGCCTTCAGCTCCTCCTCTTTCCTCTGGTTGATCTCATCAATCTTTGTCCTACAGACACACACACACAAACAAACAACAACAGTCTCACACCTGCTGTAGCATACGAACAAAAACACTGTACTGTCAACACACATTGTGACCTACAGTAGAGTGAAACAACATCAACAGAGTGTTAGCTATACAAGCTGTTGGAACATAATAACAGGAATAGCTACAGTAGAAGGAGTATTAATGAGTAGTGCTGTTTTTTTATGCTCTCTTTTAATTTCTTATTTCTATTTCTGTAGCACTTTGAGATTGTTGGTTCAATATAAAATAAAATAAAATAATTATTTTATATAGTATAGTATATGTGAACATGTGACATTCTCTTATGTCCAAAACAAATGTCTCCTAAGGGATACAAGATTGAAAACAACTGCTAATTTAGATGACTTTCAAATGTACTTCATTTTAAAATAAACTTTACTCGAAGACGTTACCCAAAAAATACAGGGTTTCTGGAATAATGTTTAAAAGGAGATTAAACAGATTCTGGGTATTCATTTCTCTTTGGAACCAGCACTTTACATTCTGGGTAGAATTCCTGACAGTATGATCGATAAAACTTCAAAATCTTTGCTGAGAATCCTTCTGATAGCAAAAAAGACTATAACAGCTTCCTGGTTAAAGGCACAGCCCCCCAGCATAACGCAGTGGAGAAACAGGGTAAAACATGTGTTCATCATGGAGAAAATCACAGCAAGACTACAGCTGAAAAAGGTCTTGTTTGTTAAAAGATGCTCATTATTAATGCAGGCAATGCCAGAACTCTAGTCACCCCCCCCTTTTTTCTGTTTTCTTTCTTTCTTTCTTTTAATTATTATTATTATTACAACATTGTATTTGTTTTTGTTTTACTCACTTGTGAAGTAATTTTGCTAATGTTGAACGCAGGTCAAGGTAAATGGAGAGAAGGTGAGAAATGGACTATGGGAAATATGTTGTACAAGTATAAGAATACTGATTGTTATTTACAAAGATCTAGTCCAGAACAAAATCAGAACTTTAAAATAACGTGAAGCAAGTGTAACTGTATAGTATATTATACATCTCCTCAGTATTTGTTGGGTTGGTGTTTGTGTGTAAATGTTTCAAATACATTTTTTTTTCAAAAAATAAAAACTTTACTCGTACACTGGTCTATGAATAACTAGCTAACTATGCTGTGTATTGACACTGCGCTGTCCATGGTGCTGAAGTCACAGAAACTCCTGATTTGACATTAACATGTATCCAAAGCAAATATCAAGTTGTACCCAGGGGGCAAAACGGACACGGAGCGTTGTAAAAGGTTTGACAGCAGAAATGATATCTAGGAACTTCAAGGATTAAAACCTGGGTGGACAACCCGGTCAACTAGCTGCTGGAAAGCTACAGGGCCCAAAACCCCTTTCTTGGGTCATTTTGCTGGCGAAATGATGTAAATGCAAATATTTAGGTACTACAATGGCATAAATAGTCATACAACTATAAAATTTGGCAGAGAGTATCTTGACACATAGGGGGAAGCATGAAAAAAAGATTCTGGGGTTTGTTGCAACTCGATTTTAAGATGTCACCCTCAACATCCCAAAAAAGACCAAAAAAAGTACTGTTCGCCTGACAAATTCTCATCAAAATTATTATTTATCAGCACTTTATGGAGAATATCTATGCTTAACATGTATATAGAAAATTTCTCCTTAATTCATAAGCTTCCATTTGAGTCCAAGATAGCCTTTCTACTAGCTACTGGAAAGCCGCAGGCTGTCTCCAAACAATGCAACACCTATTGTGAAAAGTTACATGTTAACTGGCATGATCAGAAAACATTCTATTTCTGATCTCCCCAAAGTGAACAGATAGATAGAGAAGACTTTTGAGATAGAAAGGCTATCTTGGACTCAAATGGAAGCTTATGAATTAAGGAACATTTCTATATACATGTTAAGCATAGATATTCTCCATAAAGTACTGAAAAATAATAATTTTCATGAGAATTTGTCAGGCGAACAGTACTTTTTTTGGTCTTTTTTGGGATGTTGAGGGTGATATCTTAAGATCGAGTTGCAACAAACCCCAGAATCTTTTTTTCATGCCTCCCCCTATGTGTCAAGATACTCTCTGCCAAATTTTATAGTTGTATGACTATTTGTGCCATTGTAGTACCTAAATATTTGCATTTACATCATTTCGCCAGCAAAATGACCCAAGAAAGGGGTTTTGGCCCCTGTAGCTTTCCAGCAGCTAGTTGACCGGGTTGTCCACCCAGGTTTTAATCCTTGAAGTTCCTAGATATCATTTCTGCTGTCAAACCTTTTACAACGCTCCGTGTCTGTTTTCCAAAAAACTGGGATTTTGCCCCCTGGGTATTGTCTTAGGACCTAACTAAAGGTTCCTGGAACTTTCGCGGCTTAAGAGACACATGTGGACATGTGGTCGCTCTTGTGTATCTATGTTAAATTGCTACTGTTTCAGCAGCGGCAGCAGCAGCAGCAGTAGTAGTAGTAAAAGGTGCATGTCTGACCTGCTGTCGTTGTACAGAGCCTCCTTCTCTCCCTGCAGACGCTGAAAACTGCAGCAAGACACAAACAGAAACTGATCATCCATCAGTCTGTGTTTAAACTTCAGATACAAACAGTTCTGCTTTAAATAAACACTGTGACTGGTGTTCACTGTCAAACAGTAAAGTCTCCCTGTTCTTCAGACTGTTCCAGCCTCTGGAGGAGCTGAGCTGCATCAGATGGAAGGCTCTCACCTCTCCTGCTTCTTCTTTAACTTGTCAGACAGCTGGAGGAGAGTCGGACAGACACAAGTCACAATTCAAAGCTGCTGTCCATATTCCATAAACTCATTAAATATGTTTGAAGCTACAAATGCATTTATGTAACTATCTCAGTGGATCAGCAGATTAAAGGGATAGTTCAGCTGTTTTTGAAGAAGTCCTGTCTCAAAATAATACACCAGTTCAAGAGTACGATCTAAAGTAAAAAAAAAAATTACAATGCATCAGCTGGCTGACCTTTCTCCTGCATCTAGTGTACTTAATGGGCATTTGTAGCTCATACAACCCCACTTCAAAAAAGCTGAACTATCCCTTTAATCAATCAATCAATCACTGACATCTCCTTTTTGGGCTTTACCTTTGTAATCTCTTCCTGCAATTTGGTGATTTCAGCCTGTTTGGAGGCCTGCAGGCAGACAAGAGAGAGTCAGGTGAACAACACAGAGACACACACACTCACTCTCCAGTAGTGATGTCACTCAGATAGTCATTTGGTTACATGTTATTGCGCTGCAGTCATAGTTGGTGATTGTGTTGTTCCTCATATTCTAAATGAGGTTGCTCCTCAATATATCTCCGAGTTTAAATAAAGGTTATGAAATGAAATATGAAATGAAATATTCTGACCCCCGAACGCCACATTTAACAAGAATAAATATTTAACACAATTAACACATTTCCAACAGTGTCACTAAAGCAGATGAATGGGAGCTCTGTGTATGTAGAAGGAATGTCAGAGCTGTTGTGCTGAATGATTAATGGGGTCCCTCACTGTACATTTCATGTGGAGCTACAGAAGAGAAGCAGTTCACGTTCCCCAGAACAGTAGGAAGCAGTGTGGTCACTTCACTATCATCTGATGATAGTCTTTACATGTTGGAAATATTCATCTATGTATAAGGAGAGCTGCTCTATTGTTGAACCATAAAAACCTCCACATAATAAAGACAAGACAATAAAAGTGGTGAACCAATGAGAAGAAGGAAAGTATTAAAGGGGACATACTGTGAAAATATCACTTTTTTTTTTTAAAGGTCCCATATTATGAAAAACATGTTTTTTCTGGTCTCTACATAGCTGGTCCTCCTTGAGCCTATGAGGAAAGCAAACAGGTCCTGCATCGACTCTGCAGCCCACCCACTGGTAAAACGGCACTTATACAGGCTCCTGTGGTGATGTAACGATGGGAGTAGGCCGGCCCAGAGCGATTGATATCATGTGGTCACCACGTGACCACGCTGGTGGCGACATCAAAAGCTGTCGCCACTCTGTCAATCGCTCTGGCCATAGCGATACATCCACCCGTAAACATTAGCGCATGCTACCGTTAGCCACATCCTCTCCCTGAGAGGGGCGTGTAACAGGCAAGACAGGCGTTGACAGACGGAGCTCATTAGCATTTAAAGGTGCAGGCACTGGAACAGCCTGTTCTCAATAGAGCTCATTTGAGCGACTTTTAGACAGCGGACATTCAGGACCACAGATCAGTTTGGGGCAATACATTTGAATACAGTGTAGCTGGACGTCTGACAGCTGTGTGAAATTGATTAAAAAGAGTATAATATGGGATCTTTAAGTATATTTTTGGGGCTTTTTATTGCCTTTAATCAATAGCACAGTTGAGAGAGAGACAGGAAATGGGGAGGCAGAGAGGGGGGAATGACATGCAGGAAAGGGCTGCCCGATGCAGGATTTGAACCGGGGCCGCCTGCAGTGAGGACTAGCCTCAACATGGGGCGACAGCTCTACCCAGTGAGCTAAACAGCGTCCAGAAATATCACTTTTTAAAGGCTCTTTAACATATATTTAGGTGTTTGTCTTGCCTTCCAGCCTCCAAAATGTGAGAATTGACAAACAAATCTGTAATTTTCAGGCTCCTTAGGTTGAAATCCATGTGGTTTTACGAGCTGTTCCCTAGGTTATCTGACAATGATGTAACTAGTTTTTAAATTTGCATAATACCACCCCTACCTGGTACCAGTAGAAGGGGCAGGGCAAGCAGTGGTTCATTTGCATTTAAAGGGACAGACACTGAAACCAGCCGTTCTGAACAGGGCTGTTTAGAGAGGATGAAAAGAGCTGTGATGTTTGATCCTTTTTGACCAAAGCATGTCACAGACATGTCTTTAAGACACCTGGGAACTATTTTAATTTGTGGAAAAGAGGCAGAATATGTCTCCTTTAATATTTATAAATCTGCCATCTTCTCAGTTATTGCTGATGTGAAATGCATGCTGGGACACTTGTCTTGCCCAAGGACTTGAGCTGGGACAGAAAAGTGTTGTAACAAAACACTGTGCATCATCATGTTCACAGTCAGAGTGGAAACTGGAGCTCAGTCAGATCTGTTGTGGCTTTAAAAGAAACTGAAGTAAAAAAAAAAAAAAAAACACACACACAAAAACTGAATTAATAATAAAAACTGTTTTCTACTCTGTGTTTAATGTTGCCTGACAGAGAAACTGTAATTATCTTCAAGTCTTGTTTGTTTCCAGTGAAGTGTTTGGGGGCATTTAAAAAGCACTGTATAATAAAACAACAGCGTGGTGTGTTTGCAGTGGCCAGCTGCTACTGAGGGAACACTGTGGACGAGATGACACAGTTAGAGAGAGGCGGGCTCCTGTCGGCCGGGTACATGCTGACATTTCACCGCTGCTCGCCAGCTGCCCTTCATGTTCTTGTCATGAATTAATTAGTTCCCTCTCTCACGCACAACATGTGGCCACTTCGTCTGCCACCATTTTGACTTCCCGGACTTTGAGGCCGGTGGGGACGGTAACAACAGCGCTGATGTACAGATGTTGCGGTTTAACAACTGGAAGTGAGAAGAGCGATGAGACGAGTGATGTGCTTCTTTCTTTTTTTTAACCTTAGATACAAGTCAAATGTTCCATCTGGAGAGCTGGACGGACTTATTCTGTGTTTGTTATTATCTGGACAAACAGCTGCTGAACAAAAGGACACATCTATAAAACAATGAAAACACACTCGGCACTCGCTCCTCCCGGCAGGAGAACTTGATCCATTAGCTCCAATAAAAATTTCAGCCACAAAGAGCCCCATCAATAAATCATTGTCATGTTTCAGGCGTGTTCGGTGTGTGTGTGGGGGTCGAGCAACATGCTCAAAGAAAGACTGAGCGTCCCCTAGAGTTCTGCAAGGTATTTTTACTGTGTGAACCAGGTCCAGTTGTTCAAAAGGTAATCTGATCAGATTTTGGATAATGGATTGGATCAAATCTTGAATCTTGTTGAAAACAGATTCTGAGATCAGATTAGATCACATAATCCAATCTTGGTTTTAATCTGGATCAAACTCAAAAACTTTTTAGTAGAATCAGCAAAACTTTGATCCAAAAAATTTGGATTATTCTGATCCCAGCAGTTTGGTGGATTCAAGGTGGATTTCAGGAACAAAATGTCATTTAAATTATATTCAAACAATATTTATAAAGTAGTATATACATATATTGATTTATATTTTGCACCTGATTTTTAAACCATAACAGTGATGAGTAATTAAAGTTAGCTTTTCCCCAACTACTGGATAAGTAAATAAAATTAGAATTTTGAAATGTGAAGTCTGACTTCTATATTCACAATGTATTTGACTAATCTGTACTGTATATTTGCTTCTTTTTTTAAAATTATTATATACTGTATATGGGGTCTGGCTGTTTAAAATACATTGAGGAAACAACAAAGAGCACAGAAATCAATACATACACCCCATTTTAAAATAAACTCACTCTGAGTGAGTCCATGCTGCTGTTCTACCTGTTCTCAGCCTTCAGTGTGACACAGTCACATCTAGAGCACTCATTATCTGGATTTGATTTGGTAATCTTGAAAAGTTTGGATCTGGATCAGACTGATCCAATCCAACTTTGCTTTGAACAACTGGGATAAAATTAAGACAGATTAAATGATCCTGGATAGAAAAATGGGATTTTAAAATCTGGATTATTTTGATCCAGATTAAACCTTTTGAGCAACTGGGCCCTGGAATAATGGGTGAAAATGTTCACACTTGTCCTAAACATCCATGGAACAGTTCACACAATGGAAATGACTTCTGTTGCACAGTGATGAGCACTGATAAAAGTCATCACAACACTCCAGTCACATGGTTTCACTGTTTTGTTACTGCTTCCTCATCTTCATGGGTCACATGCTCCTCTGACATTACTCAAACAGCTACCAATATAATACAGCAGGGATCTTCAACGTGTTTAAGGCCAAGGACCCCCACACTGATGGAGAGATGGAGCAGCGATCCCAACTACTGTATATATCGTCTTTCCTCAATGAATAGCCATTATTCCATTAACAGTGGGATCTCATCTAATGGCCAGGGGCATTGTAATGTTAACACACACAAATAAAGGCTGGCCCCAAACACAGGAAAGGAAAAAGGGAAAATTAAAAAAGGGAAAAAGGGAATTAGAAGGCCCAATTCCAATCCGCCCCCTGAAGACTCAGGCCCTGAACCCTCACTGACTAAAGTGACGTCAGCTCTAAGTGACAGAGTGTGAGAGTCTGTGAGGGTCCAGATGCTGTAAACATGAATGGAACAGCACTTACCCACTCTCACGACACGTTACCTTGACAACAAATGTTTTTAACTCCGCCCTTGGACCGATAATTTACTGTACTTTCAATACACACAAGGTGTGTGTGGGGGACGGACTCAAAACAAAATATTCCTAGATCAGATCTGATCAAGTCATCATCAATAATCACAAACTGCACGTTAATACTGACAGTAAACTTCTTTTTTGTTTTTCTTTCTTTCTTTTTTTTTGGCTCCTGTCCATTAACAATAAAGAGACAGCGGAGCTCTCTCTGACTACATGTGTTAATTTACTTTTTTTTTTTTTAACACTTGCGTTCCGACGGCATCTCATGTGTTTGACTTCACAACGCATCGGTGCTGACTTACGGTAAGGGGGCAGTAAGGGCTCATTCACTGACTCACTGACTTGATGATCTGACAATGGAACAGCCCTCACACACTCACGGACTTCCCGTGAACGCGCCTCTAAGTCAGTGAGTCCGTGAGGGGTCGGATTGGAATTGGGCCGAAATAAAGGCCTCTCTCAACTAAAAGCTTGCCTCCAATAAGGGGCTGGGTATCCTGGGCAGTTGCGTAAATAAAGGCCCGGGTTACTATTTGAGGAAATAGTGTATTGTATAAAATTGTGTTTTATATTAAACTGGGCCTAGTGCCATGTCTAAACCTGCCTTTTTATTGTGCATTGAATATTAAAGGACAATTCCGGGCAAATTCAACTTGGGGGTGTATTTTCCTAACATTTTAGGTCTAAAAGAAGGAATCTGAAGATTTTCAGTTTAGTTGCTCCTGTTGTGCGGTAGTTGTGTCTGTTCCCGCATCGCCATGGCAGCAATGAATGGGAGCGGATGCAAGTTCCGCTGCTTAGGCTGTTTACATCCCTCAAAGCCACAATGTTTTTCCACAGACAGCGTCAGATGGCTACTTAAACATGCACCGAGAAGTTTATTTACTTCAAGCAAGCCGACATGTTTGTAAAACTAGATCTAATTCAAAGTCTTGCGGAGTCTCGCGCGAGACCCAAGTTGCCGTGCTCGGTGTGTTCAGGTGCAGTGGGAGCTACCGTTTGTGTCATAAACACAGGAATATCAACTCTTGACTTGCTTGAAGTGTACATTTTTTCCACAGACAGCGTCAGGTGGCTACTCAAACATGCACCGAGAAGTTATTTTTACTTGAAGCAAGTCAAGAGTTGATATTCCTGTGTTTATGACACAAACAGCAGCTTTCCCACTGCACCTGAACACACCAAACTTGAATTAGATCTAGTTTTACAAACATGTCGGCTTGCTTGAAGTAAATAAACTTCTGGGTGCATGTTTGAGTCGCCATCTGACGCTGTCTGTGGAAAAAAATTGCGGCTTTGAGGGATGTAAACAGCCTAAGCAGCGGAACTTGCATCCGCTCCCATTCATCGCTGCCATGGCGATTCGGGGACAGACACAACTACCGCAAAACAGGAGCAATTAAACTGAAAACTGATTCCTTCTTTTAGACCTAAAATGTTAGGAAAATACACCTCCGAGTTGAATTTGCCTGGAATTGTCTTTTAAGCTATTCAAGTAATACACAGGTTCATATGTTCATGTTTTTATTTTAAACTTACAAGTCCAGTGAGGAGGGTGGCCTTGCCACTGCCATTAATAAACACACTTTGTTAACCGATACCACTGCCAATATCAACGATGTCTGTCAATTGTATGATAATCATGCAGAAACCCTTCAAATTGACATTTTAAACATAAATGTGGAAATGATTTTTTTTTTTTAAGGTACAATATGTAAGAATGTGGCCAAAAACGGTTACTGCAGTCAAATTCAAAACACAGTGATCTCGTTTTTTCTCCCAGTCGTAGCGGCAGCTCAGTGGACCAGACCGGAGGCTGAAATGCCACTGACGCCACCGTGACTGGGAGAGAGCGCTAGGTGGCGCAACATGTAAACACGTAAATTCAAAACATAAACATGATTTGCAGTCTGCAAAAAAAGATTTTTAATGCGAATACTCTGGCTGTACTATTGTTGTTGGTGAGTTCATCATGTTATATGAACATTATTCCTGAGTCTCTGTGACATATTAGGAGGATTTTACAGCCACTTGCTTTAGATTTCTTACATACTGTACCTTTAATTGTATAATCAACAAAAAAAGTTTCTTAAATCATGTGCAAGTGACAACAATGCCTTGTAGTTGTACCTGTAACCACACCCAACAGTGACATCACTGTTCACCAGTTCACCTGTACCTCTGAGCAGCCAGGTGACAAGTTAAACCACTGGAGGTCAGCACGGAGAGGACCCTCACGTCTGTTTAAGTGCTCTCAAAGTTAATCCAGTCCTCTTTTTTTATGTGTTAAATAAGTGTAAGAACTCAGTCTCTGATCTTCTGACAGCATCAGGGGTAATCAGGATAACAGCGGCCCATGTAGCAGTTTGTGGAAGATCTGGGACTGAGTTATGATGGTGTGAAGCGGTGTGGGGAGGCCACGCTGCTGCAGCATGTAGTTATCTAGCTGTCCTCATTTGCAGGGACACGTTCTCCTGCTCAGTGTGTGTCAGGTTGTGTCTGTGTGTGTGTGTGTTTGTGTGCTGTACCTCGAGGTTGTGGACCTGCTCCCTCAGCAGCCTCTTCTCCTCCTGCTCGGTGTTCAGTGCCATCTCCAGCTCTGGTCCAAAGCAGTGAGTTATTGGACAGAGAGCAGCCGACCAGCCTAGCGCTGCCTGCTTAGCTACAATCTTCTCTACGCTCTTCTCTGACAGGCCTAAAGGGGGCGCCGCACACAGCAGGGGCAGTCTGTTAGGCCAGACACACACTACACCAGCTCCTCACTCCTAACGCGACGCCTGAAAGCTTATCTCCAGGGGAGGGGGGGAGGGGTCTGATCTGAGTCGGGGCTTTTCTGGCTGAGCTGCAAAGTCAATCACACCTGCGAGACATCACCGTGCACTGCTTTATCACGGTGTGTTCACTGACACGTTTATGGGAGCTCTCATACGTTCTTGCCTTCCTATGATGACAGGATGATAAATTTGATACATAATCACCGTTTTGTTTACAAACAGGAAGTGAAGGGAGCCAATAAAAGGGTGGTGATATGTAACAAAGTGCTGTCCTGTTCCCCACTCAGCCACTTACTTCACTTCAAGTCTGAGTGTTTATGAGGGAGACGGGCACTGGGCCTGTTAGTGTGATAAATATTCAATTCTACAAATCCAGTAGATACCTCTGCCTGTCATTTACCTGCAGCTTAAAGGGATAGTTCGACATTTTGGCAAATTCGCCTATTGCCATAATCCCTAAAGTCATAGCCGTAGGTTCATTATCAGTGCATGTTGTTTTGAGATCAGCGGGGCAGAGACGCAAGCTGCTCACAATGGTCACACAAACACAACAAAAACAACAAACACAATGGTTGGAGGCGAACGGTACAGGTCCTCTGTCCCTTTAGCCTGGCTAACACCAGACCTCATCTCAATGTAGATTGAGATTCGGTCTGGGAACCACCCGTTAATTTTTTCGTATTTGAGGCGTGGTTTACGAAAGCCCAGAGCTGTTTATTGGGCGCTATGAATGTCTATCAAATGCGTCTGTCCGTAGCTTAGCCAATCGTATCAATCATACCCGATGACGTGTGTAGAGCGACAGAAATCCGATGAGGAAAAAAAACGCTAAATGTTGCTCTTTTTTCAAAATAAACTTGCGGTCGGTCTAAACTTAAAACACTTTCTAACGCTGCATCGAAAGGTAAAGCGTCTGCCGCCATGTTGGATCGACAAGCTATTAACAAAGTCGCTTCGGTGTGTCGTCATCGTCTTGCTGCCCCCTCCCCTGTTCTGTGATTGGCTCCCTCGTTGAGGGAAAATTGGGTCCATGGTTTCCGGGCTGACTTGCAGAGCGAATAATTTTGCGTGTGTCCTAATGTTACATAATCATACATGATTATTTCACAGTGTGGTGAATGTGCAGGTCACAGCTTGTCCACCAGAGCTTTTTGGAGTTGTTGGATTGTGTATTTGATGAGTTCTGAGGGACAGGGGACCTGTACCATTCACCTCCATTGTGTTCGCTGAGCAGCTCACGTCTCTGCCCCGCAGATCTAAAAACAACATGCACTGATACTTAAACCTACTCATGACTATAGGGATTATGGCAATAGGTGAATTTTCCAAAATGTTTAACTATCCCTTTAACACAAGATAGATGTCAGAATGTTGATCAGTGACACTGGCAGTAATTGCATTAGAGGTCAGAGGTCCAGAGGTAGTACGTTATAACAAACCTGAAGGAAAGCTGTGCTAACTCCACCATCAGTCATGGATTAATATGAAGATTAGGATGAAGATTCATCCTCAGAGTCAGGTTAACAGGTGTACATTAGTCTCTGCAGCTCTGCCAGATAATCCTGACTTCAGGGCCTATAAACTCAAATGTCATGGGGTGAAAGTCCCGATTTTTCTTTACAACTTCAAATGTGTCTTTGTTTTTTGTTTTGTTTATAGTTGTTATCAGTTGCTGTTGTTCACTCGGTCAGTTTGTAGTGTGTGTCTGCCCTGAGCCAGCTAGCTGCTCTACGCTTCAGTAAAGTACAGGCTGCAGGTTGACCGTAAATTCTCAAATAAAAAACACACTTGGTTGTCCTGTTGGCCCAACACTTGGGCCAACAGGACCAGAAGGTGTTCGATTAAACATTTAGGACAGGTGGGATTACCCGGACTGTAGCAGATTAAAGGGGAAGTTGATGGGGTAGTATTTGAGAATTTACGGTAAGAGGCACCATAAAGAGCCAAACTGGTGTGTTTACATGCGTCACTCTGTGATCAGGGACAAAGTCTCCCAAACATTCAACAGATTTTAGATCAATTCATTGCTGTTACATCCTCTCTGTGACAGTCAACCTGCATAGACATGGTACTTAAAAGCCAGAGAGATAATCCAGCACAGTCAATGTTTAACCAGCTCTCTAAAGTGAGACTTAAGTTATTTGACTGCGATAACAAAAGTTGTTTTTGAAATAAAGGATGTAAATCTGTAAATTGCTATGCAAAAGTTGATTTTATTAGGTGTGATTTGTTGTGTAAACAGACAAATCAGGAGTAAAATGTGTCAGGTTCATTTTCTGAGTGAACGCTTCAATTGCTGATTTTATTGTGATTTTTTCCTGAATTGATTTTGTTTACAATTAGCAAGTTTTTTGTAAATTTGAATTGGCTCAGTTTGCTTCTATTATTTTCTGACATTCAGCCTAACATTAATGTTCTTGTAATGAATAATTAACTATCTGTTTAAAACACAAAACATAAGTCTGATGGCTAAGTTAATAAACAGTCAAATACCCAAATATGCTGAGTTCAGTGTAAAACTGAAGTGTAAAAACTGAGGCAATAGTAAATATTCCTAATCCTAATAAGATTAATGATTTCATAAATGTATCAACAAATAATTTCAGCTCATTAGAACTGGTTGGTTTCTAGGTGCCTGTGCTGAATAAAATCATTTGGAGAAGAAATATTGATTAAACCTCCATTTATGAGGTTATCTTTAAGCATCAGGTTTCAACTGTGCAGGTTGATTTTCTAACAAACCAGTTTGGTCCTTTAAGGATGTGGTGATGTTGTTATTGAGCAGATGAAGTGAATAAAGTCTGTTCACTGAGGGACATGATACAACACTCCAGTGCAGTGTTCATGTTAATGTTAAAGCTAAAGTCTGGTGATGTTTTATATTTTCCTTCAGATAAACCAATCATATGCCCAGATCCACAGCCCAGTGTTAAGTGTGTGAGAGTGTGTGTGTCTCTTGTGAGCCATAGAGCTTTGTCATTACTATAAACAATAGAGAGCCACTTGTTCCTTCATTACTGCAGTTTACTTCAGTAGGAACCACTGAGCCTGGAGCTGGGGGCCACAGACAGAGGGCAGTGTTGAGAGACGTACTAACACACTGTTGGTTGAGTCTAAACATGAAGAATATAGAACACCACCAGACTGATCCTTTACGGGTGACATCATCTAGATTTTTCCCAGAGCCAAACAACAACGATAAAAACTGACTTCATGGCTCAATCATTCATTTGGATGAATGATTTCAACAATGATGAATACAATCTCATGAAATCAACAACATGACGAGTTTTCCTTCAAAATAAAATCTGAACAGTTTGTGTAGAGTGAAGAGAATAAAGTCCGATCAGCAGGAAGCAAAGCTTATTGTGAAAACTCCTGTTGCTTATCATGAGACATTCAGATGGTTTACTGGTCTGCAAATTAATTACATTTCAAAAGTCATTGAGTAGATAAGAATACCAGAAAAGAACATAAATTAATATATCCATTTATTATAGTATAGTTATTTTACATTGTGCTGAACCATTATATGTATTCTTATCTGTATTTATTATTTATCAGTTCATTTTTTTAACTTCCATTAGACCAGAGAGTTAGTGAATATCACATGAAAAAACAGGAGATCTCCTTTTTGGGAAATTCTGTCTGAGTAAGAATCAGTGAGAAGTAGAAACTCACCATGTAGCTGCTTCTCTGTCTGTTCCAGCTGCGTCTCTCTCTGTAAACAACACAGAAGGGATAAAATGGAATGACATATTTAACATATACTCATTGATACAAATTATGAAAAGAAAGAATCTGGCATTTGTCACACTCCATAGATCCAGAATGACTGTAAGTTATGATCATATTTACCAAACACCTCTATGGTGGAAATTTGAGAAATGTAACTGTAAGAAATGTAAATGTAAGTCATAATAATGATACAAAATAATGTATTAAAGGGATAGTTCACCCAAAATTCAAATTTCACTCATTATCTACTCACCCTCATTTGGATGTTTTTTGGTGTGTCTTTTTGGACGAAGAAAGTTGGTATCCATTGACAACCATTATATGGACAAATACTGCTGCGCGGACCCCCCCGTAACTCAGAGAAGGAACGAAGGACTCTGAAAATTCTCACAGCTCTTAGTCGACATGAGGGTGAGTAGATAATGAGTGAAATTTGAATTTTGGGTGAACTATCCCTTTAATACAACGAAGTAAATTGAATTTTCTCTGCAACAGTACTACAGCTGCTGTGCCAGTGTGTTATCATAGCAACACAAAGTAAGACTGTGTTGCAAAAAGAAAACCAATGTTAATCACCTGTTCCAGTCTCTCATTGGTTCCCTCTGCCAATGGATCCTCCCCTCTCCCTGTGACATCAGAAAGTCCATTGGCACTGGCTGACCCATCGGTCTCTGTGGTAGCACTCTGGTTGCCCTGGGTGACTGCCTGCCTCTGAAGCTCTTTATCGAAGCGCTCCTGGAGAGCTGGAGGGGAATCACACCTCAGTATGATACACAGGTCGACATAACACAGCTGTGTGTGGTGGTGTGCCTCAGGGTTCTTCAGTAGGTCCTCTTTTGTTTGCCATTTTGTTTTCGTATAGAGTTTGCATTTTAGACAGATTTAAGCAAGTATTTGAGTAAGTATTAAACTATATAATTTTTCATAAAGGAAACTGGATTAGATATTAAGCAGATTTGGTGCATTAAAAATGTGCTTTTAAAATGATTTGACATGTCTGTTATTATTATGAAAACCTCAATAAGAACAGAAAAAAAGAAAGATTATTGAGCCCCTTAAAGCAGATATCAGTGGAATGTTTTTGTTAATATAAGTCCTAAATAGTCCTATTTTCCGTCAGCAATCACTTACATGAAGTATTTCAGCCTAAACACGAGTCTCTCCGTCACTCTGCTCTGCTGTAACCCGAGGAGAAAATTTTCCTTGTGGGATACAAGTGTTATCCAATGAGGGGAGAGAACGGCATGAAGGGCTGTGTGTGCAGCCAAGGGATGCGCGTGAATGTGGTGACGTAGCACGAGGACCAATTGATGCCTGACAAGGGCGGGGGCTGCTAACTCATGGTGCGTTCAAGGAAACTCGTACTTTGTGTTTTTCCTTCCTGTGAAGTCATACCAGTTCGATCTGGTACGAGTTCACGGGTCGGAAGTTACGAGTGGCCGTTATAGGGAACTTTCACAGACAACAGGACGGTAAAAACACGAGCTACGGGTTACCTGGAACGCTACCAAGTCGTAGTTGTGACTTGAAGCTGTAATTTACGGTTTCAAAAGCCTGCCTTGAACACAGCATTAGCCGAAACGGCCCTGCCACTGATATCTGCTTTAACTTTTCTCAACCATTGACGAGTTAACTCGTCACAGCCTGCCGAACGTTCAGGACCACTGACGGGTTAACTCGTCAAAACCGTTTTTTTTTTTTTTACAGATTATGATAATAGACACTCTCAGGTACCCTGTGTGTGAATATGGTAGTCCTCTGATATGTAAAACTGTTTTAAACTATAATCAAAACATAATGGTTTTTATAAACTGTGTGATCTTGGTTTTGTTTGAGTAATCGGTCTCCTTGAATGCTGCTCTGGGGACAAAGTGTAGCGTGCTGTACGTCTGTCACTACACTGTGCTGCCAACTTTGCGAATCTAGCGACTTTCCAAACCCTCTTGGCAACTTTTTTTTTGTCTAAGGCGACTAGCGACAAATCTAACGACTTTTTCCGGTGCTGTTAGAAACATTTCTGGTTTGGAGATTCGGACCTGAAAGCACGTTATCACAGCTGTTTTCACCGTGCAGCGGAGCGGGCACTGTGCAGTGTTTTTGGAGAAACCGAGCTCTCTTCTTCTCCTTCCTACTCACGGACGAAAGGGCGGAAAAACATGTCGTTTTGTGAGGAGCACGTTGGAAAGTCACTCTTCAACCACGTGAAAACCGTTTGTTTCTAGGTGATGTACAGAGTTCGCTTCGACGTGAGAAAAAAGGTAAACAAATAGCCAAAAACATGCGGTCCGGAGCGGATCTGCTGAGCAATTAGTGTGGTCGCGAAAGAGTTAAACAAATCCTGTAAATTACCAATGTCACATCAATACACACAAACACACACACACACCTTTCAATTTCTTCTGGAGGGCGGTGTTTTCAGCTTGGAGGCGGAGCAGTTCTCCATCAACAGGACTGGAGGCGGGGTTGGGCGGGGGAACAGGTGCAGAGGCTCCTCCCTCCTCCTTCAGGCCCTTGTTCTCCTTCTCCAGCTGTTCAATCTGTGTACACAGCTAGAAAAACCAAGACAGTATAAACACCAAAGACATGGCACATTATTGACACAGTGCGGTGGATGAGACGCAAACACAGACACACCTTGGAGAGCTCAGTCATCAAAGTGCTGTTCTGTAGCCTGAAGTCTTCCTCCTGACTGTGGAGTTTCCCCTGAAGCATCTCATTCTCACTCAGCAGCGCATCCACCTCCTACAGGAAATTGACGTGTGAGTGGGGATCAAGTCAGATTTATTCTACATTTGCTTTCCATGTATAACTCAATAAACATGGGAGATATAACATTTCTATAGCATACCAAATATAAGAGTTTTCTCATACTGATTCACAACAAGGAATTATAAAAATCTATTTAAATAGAAACTAAAGTAAAATGTCAGAAATAGACACATGTGAACAGTAGAGGGAGCCACTGATCAGTGCAAACCTGAGGTACCCATAGCAACCAGATGAGGAAGACTCACCTGAGCTTTCTTGCTCTTATTCAGCGCCTAAGGGAGAAAAAACAATGAAAAATAAACAACAGATGAAAATGATCGATATGAAATTTCATTAAAATTAAATGGTAATTCGCTTTTTTCACACTGTTATTAAAGGGATAGTTCAACATTTTGGCAAATTGGCCCATTGCCATAATCGATATAGTCATAGCAGTAGGTTCGTTACCTTTATTTGTCGGTGTAAGCTGTTTTTAGAACGGAGGAGCGGGGCATCAGGCTGCTCAGAGCTACGCTATGGAGGCTAAAGGAATTTCTTGGTTTCCCTCATCAAACTCATCAAATACACAATCCCAAAACTCCAAAACGCTTTCATGGACAAGTTGTGACCTGCACAATCACCACGCTATGAGATAATAATGGAACGTTATGAAACGGAGCCGTTTTCGAGGTAAATACAGGGTAAATACAGAGTCTGCTTGCTGAAAAACTGTCCCTGAACGCAACGCGCATCAGCGGTTTTGCATGAATTTACCTCTAAAACAGCTCCGTCTCGTAACGTTCCATTATTATCTCATAGCGTGGTGATTGTGCAGCTCACAACTTGTCCACGACAGCCTTTTGGAGTTGTTGGGTTGTGTATTTGATGAGTTTGATGAGGAAAACCAAGAAATTCCCTTAGCCTCCATAGCATAGCTCTGAGCAGCCTGCTGCTCCGCTCCGCCGTTCTAAAAATTGCTTACACCGACAATTAAAGGTAACGAACCTACTGCTATGACTATAGCGATTGTGGCAATGGGCCAGTTTGCCAAAATGTTGAACTATCCCTTTAATTTAAATACCATATAACTATTAATATAACTAACCCAAACTATTAATTTAATTAATAATAACTGAATGGTCGTTACCTTCTGTGCTTTGATAAAATCTCTTTCCAGAACCACATTCTTCTGACGGACGGCGTTCAACTCTGAAAAACAAACCAACATGATCAGAACTGGACAAATACCTCTTTTTTTTTAACAGTATCCATTAACAGCTTGTAAAAACTCATTTCTCTGGATGAAGGTTTCAAACAGCTCGACCTGAACCGACGAGGTGTTTGAATCGTACCTGAAACCAACACATGAATTATTTCCTTCATTAATAATTACATGCAGCCGTTGTGAACTGGAGGCTGTTAACAGGAGTGTTATTGACTTACTGTCAGTATGTCCTCTGCCTCTTACCCAGTGCATTATATAAGTTTCAGTTCATAACAAAGACTATCCATACTTTTATTTATAATGCCTTCATATTGATTAATGCTTCTAGTTCCAGTAATCACTGTCTGTCTTTGATTGAATAATATGAGATACCGGCATCCATATAAACTATTTAACATGATAAACTAAATATTACAATGGAATAAATTGATCTATTTGTTCTATTCAGTCTCATACTGTAATAGAATGTATCAACAGTAGCCAGGCTCACATGTCATTCTGATTCTCATAATTCTGAATGAAGATTTCATGTAAACTGTTTACATGTGATGTGATCGCTTCCAATGCGGAATTGATCACCTAATTTCTCAGAACAGATGTTTTACAGGCTTGTGACATGCCAGGATTAATCAAAACATCACATGACTGATCAAAGATGGAGATCTATTGTGTGATCAGCACAGCAGTTGTCATTGTTTTGACACGTCAAGGCACTTAAAAAGAGAAGGAGTACAGGAGACCACATCTGCATGCTGTACTTGGAAGCCGCCATATTTGCAATTGAAGTCACTATGCATTTACATCAATACGGAGAACGTAACCAGACAGCATTCCGTTTCACCGCTTAATGTGAACAAACACTTTACTTGAAGCATCGTCATAACAGTGTCATGACACTCTCATAACAGTGTCATGACACTGTTATGACCATGTCATAAATATTATGTCAATGTCATAAGCGTTTATGACTGCTGTCATTAAGTGCCATTCGGTTTTGCAATGACAACTTGACATTGTTTGGGTTGTCTTGATTATGACAACTTGACATTAATCAAAGTGACATGACCAGAAAAGGGCTTTGTCATGACAACTTGCCATTAAAGAAATATTTTCTGTTTAGTTGACATAATGATTATTAATTATTAAAGATTTGTTCTGTAACCTTGCACATCTAATTAATAATCATTATGTCAACTAAACAGAAAATATTTAATTAATGTCGTTGTCATGACAAAGCCCTTTTTCTGATAATGTCACTTTGATTAATGTCAAGTTGTCATAATCAAGACATCCCAAACAAATTTAATGTCAAGTTGTCATGACAAAGACCATTTCTGGTCATGCCACTTTGATTAATGTCAAGTTGTCATAATAAAGACATCCCAAACAATGTCAAGTTGTCATTACAAAACCGAATGACACTTAATGACAGCAGTCATAAACGCTTATGACATTGACATAATATTTATGACATGGTGTGAACGCACCTTTACATGATATCATTTTACTATTGATTGGTTTGGGAGAAGGAATATCCTACTGCTGTGAAACCAAATGAAACATTCAGTTTCCGCATGTTTATTCTGATTGAGCTGTTATGGAGCATTTTTATTTGGTTTGGACATCTAAACCGATTCTAATTGGAATATTTGGCCCTCTGTAAACACAGCTAATTAGGACAAAAAGTTCATATCATCATCTTAAACCACTAAGTTCTGATTGTGTCACAAACACCAAACAGGTGATGATGTTTTTATATTTACATGGGTATACAGAGGTGAGATTACAATGGTATGTGTGACTTTAAATACTTTTTAATAAAAAAGGCAAAAAATGGCAAAAAATATATTTAAAAAAAATAAATAAAATAATAATAATAAGTCAGAACCTTCCAAAACCAAACCATCTGTCAGCTGCAGCCAAGGCCCTTCTACTCCTTTTACTCCCAGTCCTATGTATGTTACGTTTATGCAAACATCACATTCATCAATTTGGGATTGAAACTGAGATTTTAAATCAAAACACGATAACATCATAATATGATAACACCGGGCTGAAATTGCATGTGGCAATTAACACAACTCAGGACTGGCACAATAAATGAAACCCTCCGTGGGTGTTGCATTACTTTAAGTGAAGACTGAACTCTACCTGACACTCGTCTGTGTGCTGAAACCAGTTTTTATTTCCTGATGAATGAAAGCAAGTGGACAAACTGCAGTTAGGACCAGACAGGACACTGACAGGCCGATCTGTATCCATCTGTTTCCTACCTTCAGCTCTGATGGATTAGACTTCAATTCATATCTATCTATCTATCTATCTATCTATCTATCTATCTATCTATCTATCTATCTCAGTTAAAGCAGAAGTAAGCGATCCGGTCGTTTTGGCTAACTTCCTGTCAGTAGATGGAGTTAGCAGTCCCCGCCCTCGTCCCTACGTCACCACATTCACGCGCATCCCTTGGCTGCACACACAGAGAGGACCGCCCCTTTATGCCGTTCTCTCTCCTCATTGGATAAAGGTTGTAGGATACAAAGAAAGTTTTCTCCTCGGCTTACAGCAGAGCAGAGTGACTGACAGACCCGTGTTTCAGACCAAACACTCTATAGAAGTGATTGCTGTCAAAAGATATAACTATTTAAGACTTATATTCACACAAACATTCCGCTTACTTCTGCTTTAAACACAGACGCAGCTGCCACAGTGTCACAGGTTATTACAACAGCAGCCTTGGTCAAGTCGGTGTGTTACAGAGTTTTACAACTGCTTGGATGAAACTTTCTCAACAGCTTCAACCTACAAATGTTTCTTCACATGGGACTTACACACATGAATAAAACTCATGACCTCGGAATGCACACAGCCTTATGGAGTCACAGCAAAACCATGAAAAATAATAGTTAGTAAAAAAAAAAAAAACATAAATAAAGAACCAATTAACTGTGAAAATGTGAAAATATAAGGAGAGATATATAAATAAGAAAAATGCTTTCCTAATGCTTTTTCTTTCATTTATATATTAATGTTTGTATGTCCCATAACTCCATATAACTCCTGTGATCTGAATCAGTTCAACATGTAGTTTCACAGTATTTCTCCATATCTTGACTCATAATTAGTCATGGCCTGGACCTGCTGCACAGCAACATGTTTCTTTCCTCTTCTTACAGTGGAATGTTGTAATGTCCTCACTTTCTGTTCCTGTAGTGTAAAGTGTGCTTTGTGGTTCAGGGTAACAGAAGTTAGTTGAGAGATGACAGATATTAACATTGTGATCTTTACAGTAAAGCTGCGGTCAATGAGGAAAAACAAAAATAAAAGTAAACGTTTCCTTGTTGCTTCAGCTCCGTCTCATCTTTTTGATCTGAATTGATTTGTAACATTGTGAGGGTTTCACTTTGGAATCTGGGCTTTTGTGATGACGTTCCTCTCTCTCACCTCGCAGGAGCACACATCATTTCATTGTATATTTTCTGTTATTAAACAGTGACAATAAAGGCAACCTTGAATCTTGAATCGGATCAGATCGGCTGCACAAAAAGATAGAGGGCTCCAAACAAATGAAAAAGTAAACACAATCTGTCAGAAAATAGGGATGACACGGAGCAAAGATTGAGCCCAAATGACATGAGATCCACCTAGTGAGCAACTGGGATGTTTCTTTTTACTTTTCACTGAAATAAACCAAATAATTGATTGATTGATTCAATAGAAAATAAACAACAGAGGAGCTGCTAAAAAAAAAGTAAACATGTAAAGCACAGAGATGTTTTACCTGCTGTGTTCTTCCTAAGATCATCAGACAGCTGATAGTTCTGAGTCCGCAGCTCCAACAGCTGAGCCTGCACACACACACACACACTTCACATTATCACCTTGTATCAAATTTATCACATGTAATTACCTTGATTTCCCTCTGCTCTTTAACCTGAACCACTAACTTCAGATGAGGAGTGAAGACTCCTCATTCAGCTGCTGAAGCATTTAAACTTTAAATTACAGCTCAGTGTGTTTCACCACACTTCAAAGGGGGATAGATGAAAACATACAAACTGTTCAACAGAGATGAGAAGAGATGAGATGAGATGACAGTACCATCCTGAGCCTCAGGGCTGATCCCACATATTCTTATCAATCTGCGTCAGCTACAATAAAGCTTATCAAAATATGATCCTTAATTTTTCCTGTTTTTTTTTTATTTGTTTCATAATTAAGACATTGTAAATGATAACAGATGATAAAATAAATGTGCTAGCAAAATTTAAAAAAATAAAAATAAATAGGGCTGGGAGAAAAAATCGATTCACATAAATATCGCGATATCTTTTTTGACGATTTTTAAATCGATTTTTTTTTTTTTCAAAAATCGATTTTTTTTTTTTTGAAAAAAATGTTTTGGGAATTTTTTTTAAATATTGTGCAATGTGCATTTGTTAGCCTTTTTTACATACAGAGAGTACAGGTTTTGAAAAGGGTTTAAATTCACTTTATAATGGAGTATGTTAATTTATAGGCTCCTACAGTATTTGTGTGCAGATAAATGTTAAAAATGCAGACTAAAAATCGAGAGAATCGGCAATATCGTAGAATCGCAATTTAAATCGAATCGCCATCCAAAAAATCGTAGAAGAATCGAATTGGGAGAAAAGCATATCGCCCCAGCCCTACTAATAAACAACACCAAATATTCCGTGTGAGATGCTGCCAGATAGAAGCCTCTAAGTGGGTTCCTCCAGTTAAATAAAATACACCTGGCTGCTACAATAAAACCTGACAGATTACACTCTAGTTGTTTGAGCCACTATTCAAGGTTTTCTTTTATTAGTCTCTTTCAAAAAAAAAAAAAAAAAAAAGCCAAAATCCAGTTACTGTACTCCAACCAGACTCTATACTCGACATTTTGCGTCACGTGAGAATTCAAAAACTGGAGAAATATGCTGATTTTACTGAACGCTGATGGTGAATCTCATCAACTGTTTTGTTCAGTGAATTTTGAGTCTCTTTACAAACCTCTGGTTAGAATAAACCTGGCCTGTGTGTGTGTCTGGCTGGTTAGTTCACTCTGAATGGGGTCAGCTCAAAAGGGTTTCTCAAAGATATTTCACGCTGGTCGGTAGAATCAGTCCAGTCTTCATTTTATCTAAGCCACAGTCAAAGTCTGTCATTGTGAAACCAGACCTTCATCTGATAAGTGATCTGACAGAGAAGGTGTAAACATATGTATGTACATAACTTGGTAACAGTGGTCACAACAAGACGTGCATGTTAGCACAATGGTGCAGGGTTACGCTGTGTTCACTACAGCACTGACTGACAAGTGTGGAATGTTAGAGCACCAGACATCTTTGTTTCTCAGTCACTATTCATACAGGCAGAGCGTTTGCAACTTAATTATACTAAGAAATAATTAGTTCTTATGACACTGGAGATGCAAGATGAAAAAAAAACAGTCCAGGCAGTGAGTTACCCCGCTGACTGACATGACTGTCTTCTGTCCTTCAGTCTGGACCAAATGAATCAACCTAGAGATGTGACAGCTGCCTAACATCAGGGAAACTAATGAGCAGACACCATGATTATTAAAAAAAACAAAACATATATTTGTTATTTCAGTTGGAATGGTCATTTTTGTATTTTGATTTTACTAAAAAATTGACAGTGATGTTAATTCTTTTTTTTGCAAACCAGGATGTCTCTGCAGCACCACGGTGCTTATGGTGCACAACAATGTGACACCATCCTGCTATTTAGATAGAACAATTTTGATTCTATTACTACGCTAATTGAGCAGCGCTAACACACAAACACTAAGGAGAACTTGAGATGTGTGTGTGTCTGTGGCACAATCACGTATTGGCATTGGTTTAATAACATCATACACGGAAGCAGAGATGGACAGAGTATTCGACCCCAGTACTTGAGTAAGAGTACAAATACTACTGGTCAAAATTTACTCTGTTACAAGTAAAAGTAGCTCAGTCGACATGTTACTCGAGGAAGAGTAAAAAAGTACTTGCTTTTAAAGGTACTTAAGTATCCAAAAGTACATGATTTTAAATGTACTTTAAGTAAAAGTAAGAATAAGAGTAAATTTCTTATTTTTCACATCAATTAATTACTTTTTTTTTTTTTTTTAATGAATATAAGGACCTTTTAACTCTTGTTTCTGAGAATTAACTCTTTGAAAGCAGCTGCACTGATGTGCTGCTTTTAGGGGTTAGGGTTTCCTTCTTTGACAAACACAGCTTGTGTCCAATAGGATTTTAGAAAAAAAAAAGAAAGAAGTAACGAGTACTTTTCAGCCTTCCTAGAAATCAACACGAGTAAAAGTAAAAAATCTTTTGTCTTGGAAATGTATTCAAGTAAGAGTAATAAGTAGAGAAATCTAATACTTAAGGCTTAAAGTACAAATACTCAAGTAAATTTACTCCGTTACTGTCCACCACTGCATGGAAGGATACGGCCTGAACTATAAAGGAATCAGACGCTGCATTACTCAGTAAATATGCAGTAGTCTAAGTTGATGTGCAGCACAGCCTGCAGCCTCCATGGTGGCCACAGAGCTGGCTCACCTGGCTGTCAGACACCACAGCCTGCAGCCTCCATGGTGGCCACAGAGCTGGCTCACCTGGCTGTCAGACACCACAGCCTGGCTGCTGAGGCTGCATGGGCTCTGCTGCAGGACTGGTGGTTGCATCCAGGTGTGCTGACTGACCCCCAAACAGCAGCCCTGTCTGCAGTCAGCATGCTAACAGGTGTCGGTGCGACAGCAGTAAACAGACTCCTATTGCTCTTCTGCTCCCTCCCTGGATGTCAACTTGTTTATTTACGTGACTGTTGCTGTGACGTTACGGTGTTGTGGCCCTACTGGTTCCTAATTTAACTGGTTACGGTGCTGAACAGCTGCAGATGTTTTGCGCTCCCTCAGCAGATTCGTCACAAATTCACAAACATACACAACATATTACCAGCGAGTTTCAAGCCACAATTCACATCTACCGCGGCGAATATGCTGCTGTGAGTGAGCACTAACAGTTACGTACCAGCCACATGGAAAAAAAAAAATAAAGTGGAGAAAAAATAATCTTCACATATTTGCGTGGAGCGGGACTCGATCTCGCTTCAGCAAAACCAATTACACCACTAATCACCTGCCTACCTCTGTGAGCCACTCAAGCTCACAGGTGTCAGCCGCTTCACTGGATATCAGTCAATTACGTCACTACAGGTAACGTTTTGACTCGAGCTGATCTGAAACAACTTGTTACCATCGGTTTGCCTTTGAAATACACGGACAATGCCTCAGTGTTTATTGTTCTCTTTCCTCCAGTCTAATCGACATATTCAGCGCTACACTTCTCTCCGCCCAACACTACACACTATGACAAAGCCTGTCGTGTTGAGAAAATGATGAACTAGCTCGGAAATACTGTCAAAATACGCTGAACAATATGTAAACAAAAGCGAAACACTTGAGCCACTGCATGTGTACATGGTTGAAAAGTACGACTTGCATTTAATCGCATTACTGTATTGCGAATGTTTTGTGTACTTACATTTCTTTACACTTCTCTACAGATCTTATAAAACGCACAACGTATTTATTGGCGTGCATTAAAAGAAATGTTCACTTCAAGTCGCCGTGGTTCGCGGAAGAGATGTTACCTGAGTCTACCTGTTTCGATCTGCCTGATGATGCGTTCAAGGGAACAGGGCAGCGTCGGACGTCGGCCATTTAGATCGCCATGGACCCAAAACTGTTTAGTTCGTCAGTTTTTTCTGTGAATGTCAAACTAGTTTTAATTAAAATGTATACCTTTACAAAGGGCAATGATAAAATATGTCGGCACACGAAATCTAAAGCATCAGACCATTCTATAAACACATTTCAAACAATCGACTCACGTCCGACGCTGCCCTGGTCCCTTGAACGCATCATATTCACCGCAGCCAGAAACAGCTAGACTCAGAGCTAACTTCACCTCTCTTCCTCGAACCACGGCGACTTTAAATGGACATTTCTTTTAATACACGCCAATAAATACGCTTTGCGTTTAATAAGATCTGTAGAGAAGTGTAAAGAAATGTAAGTACACAAAACATTCGCAATACAGTAATGTGATTAAATGCAAGTCGTACTTTTCAACCATGTACACATGCAGTGGCTCAAGTGTTTCGCGTTTGTTTACATATTGTTCAGCGTATTTTGACAGTATTTCCGAGCTAGTTCATCACTTTCTCAACACGACAGGCTTTGTCATAGTGTGTAGTGTTGGGCGGAGAGAAGTGTAGCGCTGAATATGTCGATTAGACTGGAGGAAAGAGAACAATAAACACTGAGGCATTGTCCGTGTATTTCAAAGGCAAACCGATGGTAACCAGTTGTTTCAGATCAGCTCGAGTCAAAACGTTACCTGTAGTGACGTAATTGACTGATATGCAGTGAAGCGGCTGGCACCTGTGAGCTTGAGTGGCTCACAGAGGTAGACAGGTGGTTAGTGGTGTAATTGGTTTTGCTGAAGCGAGATCGAGTCCCGACCCACGCAAATATGTGAAGATTATTTTTTCTCCACTTTATTTTTTTTTTCCATGTGGCTGGTACGTAACTGTTAGTGCTCACTCACAGCAGCATATTCGCCGCGGTAGATGTGAATTGTGGCTTGAAACTCGCTGGTAATATGTTGTGTATGTTTGTGAATTTGTGACGAATCTGCTGAGGGAGCGCAAAACATCTGCAGCTGTTCAGCACCGTAACCAGTTAAATTAGGAACCAGTAGGGCCACAACACCGGCACTGAGCCCACTGGTAAACACACACCGCCTCACACCCCGTGACTCTCATCAGGGCGAGTGTCCCGTGGCTGCGAAGTACATGTCAGCTATAACCGACGGACGGAGAGAGCAGTGTTAGCAGCAGGAAGCTAACTCCAGGCTCCCTCTCTCTGGTTTCTTTTGGTCCTTCCGGAGGAGGAGGCTAAGCTAAGCTAAGCTAAGCTATCTCTGCAGACAGCGAGCTAACTGCAGTGCACAGCCACAGAGCGCTGCCTCTTGTCTCGTTTATTGTCCATCAGAAAAGATGCCAGCTCAAACCAACCAACACCTCCCTGACATTATTACATTAAACCCGTGAGCCCCCCCTCCCTCCCTCCCACCCCGGGCTAATGCAGGACGCTGTCAACTACTTCCACCCCTTTAACGACTAACTGTTAGCATCGTCGAGCTAACGCCCCTGACAGGTGTTCCCCGGCTGTGACAGCTACCTGTGCGGGAGCCCACCGACCTCAAACCGTCGCCGTCGTGTTTTATTTTTGCTCACCTGCATCCGATGGAACTCCTCCTCTGACAGAGCCTGCGACAGAGCCATGTTTACCTGGGATGCTTTGCTAGCTAGCAGGCTAAGCTAGCGGGGGGAGACAGAGCAGCTAACAGAGAGGAGAGCAGCATAGAGGTGGAGACGGGACAGAGCTCTCACTCTGACGCTGTTTCCGAGGACCGGGGAGGAGGGGGTGAACTAACACAGTGTTGTGGTGGCAGGCAGTCCGGGAGGACTGTCAACCTCCGGGTGGGTCCACTCCATAGACAATGGTGGTGGAAGAAGTGCAGAGAGTTAAATATCATTTTCCAGCCTGGCTTCAATAAAGTAGAACATTAATCAGTGAAAACATCATCATCTAGAAATAATTTGTATCATTGCAGCAGAGACAGGTAGCCTAGATTTTTCTCTAAATATGAGTATGAATCCTGCGAAAGACGATTAGTGCCACTGTGGGGGGAAAAAACTGATTTCTGACTTTTCTTTTTCTCAGAATTCTGAATTTAAAGTGAGAATTCTGAGATCAATGTCAGAATTCAGACTTTTTTTCCCTCATAATTCTGGCTTTAAACTCAGAATTCTGACTTTAATCTCGTTATTCTGACTTTATACTCAGACTTCTGACTCTAAACTCAGAATTTTGAGATAAAAGTCAGAACTCACTTTTTTATTTATCATTAGTGGCCGTAATCCTTTTCCGCAGAACAAGCACCATTAACATCTTTGATTTGCTTTCATGGCAATCTCCTAAATCTGTTTCTTGGTTGCTTAAAGATGTCATAAAGTTAGAAAAGATTGCCACCTCAGCAAAATTTGTTTCATAAATTAAACTCATCATTCACACATGTTGTGCTCTCAGGAAGGAAACACGTACCACTCTGGCTCTCACTTGCACATTACAAATCAATGACGTCATCAAGTTGCCATCACTGAACTTTTTTCATAATGCCTTTCAAAGTACGTCTTCCTCGTTCTCCCATATTCAGAAAGAGAAATAGAGAGTGAGGAGCATAATTACCTCCTGTTCAATTATTAACTAGCACAAGTTAAATATAGAGACAGAACTGAAACACACAGGCAGAGGTAAAGAGAGAACTACGAGAGAGAGAGAGAGAGAGATATTGTAATGACAGTCATGCCAATAAAGCTTGTGAAATTGAAAAAATTGAATTGAGAGAGAGAGAGAGAGAGAGAGACTTATTTCAATTTCATTCTAGGCTGGTCCGACGGCAGCCACAGCTCTGACAGACAGAGTCAGAGGAGGTTGGCTCAGGTGTTGCTTGTTGGACGAGAACTGAGGCGACATGGAGCTGCTGCCCTCGGTGCTGTCCACCCTGAAGTCACTGGATCCTGCCACTCTGAACCAGGAGTACAGTGTGAGTGTCTATTTCCATACCTCTCTCTCTCTCTCTCTCTCTCTGAGTTCTACAGTGTTCTGGTGAGGATGTCTCAGAGTTTTAAATTTAGCCCCACTTAACATAAGTTTGCAGGTTGTGGTTAATGTTGTTTTTTTTAGTGTGACTTGTTCACAAGGTTGCAGAGCAATTCTGAGACACCAACATGATAAGAAACATTTAACAAAGCAAACACATCTCATTAGAAATCATTTAAGCTGTTCTACCTTAGTTTTAAAATTGGTTTATACAAGTCAGGGTTAAAGGACACTCACACACACTTCTGTGCTGTTGTATAGCTTCTCTCTTTTGGATCTTCGGCCAAACACACATGTTGAGAAGATATCATTTATTTTCCTGGAGAACCGCTGGTGGTGTTTGTGCCTGTGGTTTGACCGGTGTAACGATTTACATGAGCCGCAGCTTTAATCTGATAAAGTGACCTACATGAATGACATCAGGGTGAAAACATGCAAAGTGAAACAAGACTTGTCTGTAAGAGAGACACCACGCCACCCAGAATGGTAATACTTTATACTTTTTCCTTTTCAATCCACAAATTTTATAATGAATCTTCCTTGTCCCCAACAAACTAAAGCCTGTCCTTTTATCTGTGAGCATTTCTTAAGCACCTGGCCCCTCTGCCTCCCCAATAATCTTATTCTGCACGGACAAGCCTTCATCACAGTGCATCCTTTTTTTTTTTTTTTATTTAAGGAGGACAATGCACATTAATGGACATAATAAAATGTAAAAGTGCCAGTGTTAGCGCAACGGCTAGTGTCCGACTATAGTCCTCCTGGCAAGGTGTTAAAAGCCATTAAAATAAACACAAGGACATAACAACATAATTCATAAAACAGGAAAAACACACATGTATCCAACAGAAACCAACTGACAAAAAAACTACAAATAGAGACAATTAACATGACGCTACTATAAAAAAGAAAAAAAACAAAAAAAAGACTATTTATGGATGGATAAAATGGATGAAGATGCAACAATGCAAGAAGTGCTAGTGCGCAATAAAAAACTGTTAGGGATGGATAGATGAAATGGGGGTGCAGCAATGCAAGAACCAGGGCAGGGTTATTTGTTGGAGTTGTGCTAAGATGGAATAAGAAACACAAACAACAACAACATACAATGTAATAAGGTGCTACTCAAGTAAAAGGTCGCACTGTTGGGGTTTCAGTTGGCTGTCAGAGGTGAGTAGATGGAAAGGAGTGCAACAATGCATCCTCTTGATTTGACTCACTTAAAGTTACCATTTTTATTTAAAGGTTTGGAGAACGTCTGTTTAGCCTGCTTATTTTATAAACAATCATAAAATCTTATTAGATGAATAGATTTGAACACTGATATCACAGAACTAAAACCCATAATATTTACCGACAAATTTTTACTTCCAGCTTATTGCACAAAAGACTTTAGACTTTAACTCAGCAGCTTTTGACACAGCTGATGCTTTTTTTTTTTTATTATTAAACTGCCTGGAGATGTGTGTCAGTTTCCTCCAGCTTTGCAGCCCTGTGGTGTTCCCCAAGACTCCATCCTCGGACCCCTCCTCTTCTGTATTGATATCCAGTACTCTGGTTATCCACAAGTCTATGTCCCATTTCAGAGCACAGGAGATGCAACTTTCATGATCATACACCATTTTCTGTCTGTCTGAAATCAAATGCTGGATATTCCAGAGCTTTTCTACAGCTAAAAAAATTTATTCAGTTAATGTTTGCAAAAATTGAGAGAACCTCTGGTAAAATAAATGACTGAATGAATGAAACAGGAAAGAATTCTTGTTTTAGACACATTTTTCAGCAACACAGTGTGTGTGTGTGTGTGTGTGTGTGTGTGTGTGTGTGTGTGTGTGTGTGTGTGTGTGTGTGTGTGTGTACTATGCGTGGGTGCGAGCTGCAGCAAACATTAAATTTCACACTGTCATAGTGTAAAACTGAGCTTCTCAGCACTGGTGTCCCCTTTTGTATAGCTGTCGCTTTCTTTTTGTTTTTATCTGTGACCGTCAGTGTAAATGTGTGAAGCTCACTGTATGCTCACTGTTTCACACTGTGACACTATTTGCTCTCTGATTCACCCCCAGACACAGCAGTAAACAGAAAAGGACCGATGACAAATCCTTGTGGGACACCCACATAAAATACAGTTATTTAGAACTGCTGCTCCTCTCACTGAGACCTGATACAACTATTTCCTGGATTGTTTAACAGGATTATTATAATAGATTTTCCATCTTGTGGTGGAGTGCAAATTTTAAGCAAAGTAAAATGTTATTACTGTTCACACCCATCCACTACCATTACGCGAGCATAAGTGGAGAATGAAATGTGTTTTATATTGCACTGTCTGTTCCAGAATGATTTAATTAAAATTGAATTGAATTGAATTGAATTGAATTGAATTGAATTGAATTGAATTGAATTGAATTGAATTGAATTGAATTGAATTGAATTGAATTGAATTGAATAAACCATATTACTTCCGAAGGAAATTCTTTGTGCCAGCCAACACAATAAATGGACAGAATAAATGAATAAACCAACAAGCAGACAAACAGCACCTTTAAAAAATATATCTAAAAATGCTTGCTAATACTAATGGATAAAAAGGTGCTAAGAAGTGTATAAAAACAAAGTGCATAAAATACATACAACAACCTTACACTAGTAAATTGTGTAGCCTTTGCCCTGGGGATAAATGATCCGTTGAGTCTTTCAGCTGAACAGTTTCTCTGATCTCTGAGTTAGAGCAGTACATGTTCATGCGAGCTATTTTTTTTTTTTTTAAATTAGACTGAACGAAGCATCACTGGGTTTAAATCTGGTGTGTGTTCTGTCTATGTTTCTTTTTTAAGCAATTTACTGTAACAGATCTAAAAAAAAAAAAAAAAGAAAAGAAAAGAAAGTGCAGCAAACTGTCATACACAGTGGCTGCTTTCTTGTCCTGTTGGTTCAGACTTAAATAACTAGAGGTTCTGAATAGACATTTGTGGCTTAATAGAAACAGGTAGAAATAAATTGCATGGTCAAACACATTACACATACACACACACACACAGAGGAAGCCCTGTCTACGTGTTGTTTGTGGCCGTAAACTGTGTGACTGAGTTTGAAAGTGGTTGAAAGTCAGTGAGTGGACAGCAGCTTCCTTTTTTTGAAATTACATTTCAGCTTTTCATGACATGCACCAGCGAACGTCCCGGGCCACTCTCAAACCTACACCGCTGCTGTTAAGACACGGCTTTTCAAAACCTGAGAACCTGAGAACTAGAACTGACCCACAATCAGGCTTTTTAATGAGTGGTACGCTAACCCGATCTGGAATCAGATTTCCGAGATGTGATCTGTGCACACTGGAGCAGGGAGGCAAGGGTTATTGGGTCATACAACAGCCACAGGAATAAATAATGCACACATGCAGAGCTAAACGTGGTTTGTATATTTTAACAGTTTACATTCAGTGGTGTTGATCAGGCCAGCTGATTGGCCGAGGTTCAGACGCAGATATCTGTATTCATTTTTAAAACTTCCGGCACAACCCGCACTGTCTTTCTACCTCTCACCAGTAACTCTTCTCCCCTGTTTTATTTTATACCACATGTTCATCACCTCTCCCCAGCTGCTGTTCTGAAGTCTGTTCTCTGTCAGTGTGCACACGTTGTCCCACATTACATAATTATCATTTCCTATTTCCTACAAACTGTCACATTTCAGGTGCTGTAACAACCTGATAGATCCAGTTACTGTCAATAACACAACAGGTGCTTTGTTCAAAAGATACATGTTTTTTGTACGTCTGTGATGGCAGTATTAAATACTGACTATACTGTATGAGACTGCTTTATATCAGACAGTGTGTGTGAGTGTGTGTTTTAAGGTGGGTCTGAACTGAAGGCCTCCTTTGTGTTCCTGTGTCGTATAGTGGAGGTTAGTCAATAATCCTGCTTCCTCATTCTCTCCCAGGTTGGTTCATTATTAACTCAACAGAGCTCAGCAGCTTCCTTGTTGTTGTTGTTGTTCCTGAAATGACTCATCCAGTCAAAGTATTGAGACTGAAACATGGAGCTGAGACCGAGCTGCTGAGCCTCAGACTCGCCTCAGCTTTCAGTCAAAGTGTTGATTTTATCTCCTTCGAAAGAGTCGACTCCTCACTGTTTACACTCCTCCGTCACCATCAACACACACTGTCATCTATTTAGACTCCATGTTACACGTCATCCTGCTGCCCTAAACACACTACAGCACTGAATATGGATTAATCACCACTGGAAATATGTGCTATGGTAATTATGGTAAATACCAAAAGACGACGTGAAAAGTGCACATGAACACCCTCTCATGTGGTATTTTCCACTGGGCAACTCATAGAATTTTTTGATGCCCGAGCTGCAGAGATGAAAATAACCCTTGACCTTTTCAACATGGCGGCGAGCAACGCAAGATTTGTTAATGGTAAGCAAGGCAAGCCTTTAGAAAACAGTTAAATCTCCATGAATATTAATATTTAAAAATTGTTTTACCCATGTAACAAGTCTGAATCTGTGTGTCCACCATCTTTATTTTCTCTGTACAACAACAAAAGCACATGAACACAAATACCAGGTCACAAGTGGAAAATACCATCTGTACCATAGCACATGAAGGCAGCATATTGTAACATGACATCACAAAGTTAGAGGAAGCCTGTGGACTGAGGCTTTGATACTTTCACAGTATGAATATAACACCTAGAGCTGTGATAATACATAGGACATCTACCCTTTTACAGTTATGGACCTTTAAAATAACTGACTGCACCTGGAAAGGACATCAAAGACTGTGGCACTAAGGTGGACATGAGTTCAGCAGAAAAACATATTGATAAATAAATGAAGTCAGGCATAAAGAAGACAAAGCGTCTACACAGCAAACAGAGCATTTTGACTGCCACTGACCACAAGCTTCTGCCAGCAACGAGCTAAAACAGGAAGCAGGACATACACACACATGCTGTCAAAACCACCGTTTGTGTGTGTAAACAGACAAGACAAAAGCAGTGTGAACTGTGTGAAAATGAGGATGTGAATTTAGCTGTTTCTGAGCTCTGGAGTTCAGCTGTCCAGAATGAAACCTGGTTCCCGGTCACACCAGGTTGTGGTGCAGGTTCGTCTCCACAGGAAGCCGCCGTTGCTCGCTGCTGCGGCGCTGGATAAAAATAAAGAGTCAGAGGAAGCAGCACATCACATCATTTTCAGGGTGCTATCATCAACGTCATGATGACCCACATAAGGCATTAGAAAGGCCTATGGTCTACTGAGTAAACAGCAGCGTTTCCGCCGAAGAAATTGTAGAAAATCCACATTACGGTGGTTATTTCACTTCATTTTGTCTCTTTCATCAGTAGATTTCTCCTAAATTCACCGAAAGTTAACATGCTACTGTGACACACTGCCTGTTCAATCTAAAAATTGGTCATTTATTCCGTATCCGCAACCAATCGTAAAAGTACAATTCTTTAAAGGGATAGTTCAACATTTTGGCAAATTGGCCCATTGCCATAATCGCTATAGTCATAGCAGTAGGTTCGTTACCTTTAATTGTCGGCGTAAGCTATTTTTAGAACGGCGGAGCGGAGCAGCAGGCTGCTCAGGGCTATGCTATGGAGGCTACTGGGATTTCTCGGTTTCCCTCATCAAACTCATCAAATCAATCCAAAACGCTTTTGTGGACAAGTTGTGACATTCACCACGCTATGAGATAATAATGGAACGTTACCAAACGGAGCCGTTTTTGAGGTAAATACAGGGTCAGAGCCGGTTCAGACCTCCATGGGGCCCTAGGCAAAATTCTGCTAAGGGGCCCTCCTAACTGAACCCCAAAAATTTTCAACAGTCGCACCTGACACCCAGTGTTTCCACGCATCCCCCCTTTAAACGTATTGCAGTGTTGGTCTAACTAAGAATAAATTCGGAACAAATCAAATCAAACTAAATGTAACAATCATCAACATGTTAATGTTTGAAAAAACTCACCATTAAATAAATCTCTAGATAAAGCGACCATTAATTCAGCTCCATCAAATTGGCTGCACTTGTTTTACTTTCACTTCAAATGTAGGTAATTATGTAATTATTATTTATTATATAATAATTATTATTTTTAGCACCATTGTCATAATATTTCACAAGTTTTGTTTGATTCTGCATCTATATTTGCATGTAGGCTATCCAAGCAAACAAAATTCAATCTTAGTCAATATTTATCCATTGCTTTCCATTTTGTATGTAGATGTAACTACACTACAACTAAAGTTATAGAAGCCAGCAAGACGCACACGGAGACCGGGGTTCACCCAGGGCCCACCGCCCTGTTAATGCAGGTCAAACACGGACTAGTCCCTCCCTCCCTCCCTCCCACCCGGAGAGGAGAGTTACCTGACTGCTGTTCCTGCAGGTCATTGTCAGCTGTTTCTTCCCCCTAACTCCCCGAGGGATAACTCCGCTTCATCGTGGCGTGCTAAACGCTGTCTTGCTAGGAATCCGGTAGGCTACACGTGCGCGACGGGCAGTCACGTCGTCAGTTTTTTTTGTTTGTTTGTTTGTTTTTTAACGGGGCCTCTGCTATTTTGCGGGGCCCTACGCAACTTGCGTAGTGTGCGTATTGGGTGAACCGGTACTGTACAGGGTAAATACAGAGTCTGCTTGCTGAAAAACTGTCCCTGAACGCAAGGCGCATCAGCGGTTTTGCATGAATTTCCCTCTAAAACAACTCTGTCTGGTAACGTTCCGTTATTATCTCATAGCATGGTGAATGTGCAGCTCACAACTTGTCCACGACAGCGTTTTGGAGTTGTTGGATTGTGTATTTGATGAGTTTGATGAGGGAAACCAAGAAATCCCATTAGCCCCTGTAGCGTAGCTCTGAGCAGCTCACGGCTCTGCTCCGCCATACTAAAAATAGCTTGCACCGACAATTAAAGGTAACGAACCTACTGCTATGACTATAGGGATTATGGCAATGGGCCAAACATGGCGGCGCAAGATGGTGACACTCTCTAAAGCATGACCCTTGTTATATACATAAAAGAATAATTATAAGGCTATGAGGCTTTTTTTTCTTTTTCATGCCTTTATTAGATAGTACAGTTGAGAGAGACAGGAAATGGGGGGACAGAGCGGGGGAATGACATGCAGGAAAGGGCTGCCCGATGCAGGTTTCGAACTGGGGTCACCAGCAGCGAGGACTTTAGCCTCAACGCATGGGGCACCTGCTTAACCTCCTGCGCCAATTGGTGCCCCATGTTTCGGTTTCTTATTTGTAAAAAAAAAAAAAAAAAAACCCCATCTTGAACACCATGTATAATTTTCCTTTCACTTCACAATTATTCTTATCCGGTCTGGCCCCACTGTATCTCTCTGAGCTCCTGCTGCGCCACACCCCAACCAGAACCTTAAGGTCATCTGACCAGCTACTTCTGGTGGTGCCAAAAACCAGACTCAAGTCTGGTGGTGACTGAGCCTTTGCAGCGGCCGGCCCCAGGCTCTGGAATAGTCTCCCCCTCCACATTCGGTCCTCCCAGTCCCTGGAGACTTAAATCCTCCCTAAAAACCCACCTCTTCCACCTGGCCTATTAACTCTCCCTTTTAACTTTTTAACTTTTTAATTGTTCCATGATTACCTGCACTGTTTGTTTTTACGTCTATTTTATTACTTACTATATTGATGTTGTACCAACCTATTATTGCTGCTGCTGCACTAATTTATTATTATTATTATTATTATTTTTTTAATAACTTTTTATTGGTTTCCATCAGAAAACATAAAAACAAGACAAGAGCAGAGAGGGCTCAACAACAACAAGGCAAAAAAAGGAAATTATATATGTATATAAATAAAAATAAATAAATACAAAAACAAACACAAGACAAGAGAAAAAAAAAGAAAAAGGAAAAGACCCCACCCCACCCAAGGCAGCAAGGACACATCAGTACAAGGGAAAACACACAAACATACAAGGCTCTAGACATCAGTTTGGGGGCACAAAAGGTTCTTAATTTTTCCTATTGAAGAAGTCCAGGAGGTAATAGTGGCTTGCTTTGCGTTGTGCATTCTGGCTACTGACAGCTCCATGTACATGGACTTATTATTTATTATTATTGTTTTATTTAACTGTCTACCCTTCCTATGTGCAGCACTTTGGTTGACTGCTGTCATTTTAAATGTGCTATACAAATAAACGCTGACTTGACTTGACTTATGCGCTACTTTCCCAATCCCAATAAAATACATTTAAGTTTGGGGCTGTAATGTGACAAAATGTGGAAAAGTTCAAGGGGTAGGAATACTTCAGCAAAGAACATCTCCATCCCATCTGGTTAAGAACCTTAACAACCTCAACATTGAACCTGATCTCCAAAACCTTTTATGGACTTACACAATATGACCTGGTTTCACTGTTTGCTTTTGATCAGTTCCTCCATCGTTATCTTGATTACACACTCCCTGATGCCATTAGAAGACTGAGTAGCTCTTTCACTATTAACTCACCTGTGTGAAGCTGACACCTGTACCTGTGGTGGCTGTTCTGGTTAATGTGTCACCAGGCATTTAAATAGTTTTTAAATGACACGGTTGCTTGAAGTCATCACCATCAACATCCACCTGATGCCCTGGCCACGAGAAGGGAAGAGAGGCCTGACCTCACCTCTCATTGCAACTTATCACTATCATGAAAATTATTCTACACAAAGGAAAATGATTACATGCATCTCTTTTACAAATTTTTTTTTTTTTTTTTGTCCCTTTATTTTCAAAGTCTTATTTCATTATTACATGTATTGCTCCTTTCTCTTATTATCTATTCATTATCCCTAATATTATCATTATTTGTTTATTTTATTTTCTTTATTATTATTACTGTCACTATTACCATATTCTATACCATATTGTATACAAGTAATAGCACTCCACTTACCTCTCATCCACGCACACACACACACACACACACACACACACACACACACACACACACACACACACACACACACACACACACACACATACACCTAACACTACATTCATGTATCAACGTGGCATGTCTTTTCCTGTTGTTGTCTGTACTTATGTCAATTGTTTTTATGTTTGTCTATGTGGTTATATGTGCTTATAACGTTTCTGTCCCTCAAGTCACCTTGTCTATCACTTCACCAATAAAAAGAAAAAGAAGGGAAGAGAGGCCTCGCTAGTAGTGCACGGGCGGGGTCTTTAGTTGGTCCCACTATGCCCATTACTTCAATGAATGTGATATATGTCCTGACCTGAATCTGTCCTAAAACCTCTCTATGTGTATGACAGGTGGTGCGTTCACAGACTCTGTCAATGAAGAAAGACCTGGGTTTGTCCACTGAGGCCGGAGCGCTGAAGGAAAACATCAAGAAGAACAGATACAAAGACATCCTGCCATGTAGGACCATGCTGCCTTCCCTGTGTCCTCACTCCCCTCCCTCTGTCCCCCGTGTGTCTCTTCTGACATAAAACAACCTGCACTTTTTCAAACCCAAGGCCATAACCATGGAGTCAACATTGGGGAGGACCAAATTTCTCTCTTTCCATATACACTGTATCGTACTTTCCGGACTATAAGCCGCTACTTTTTTCACCTGCCCCAGTGTCCCAGCTCTCGTCTCTGCTGCACCGTGACACAAACGCGTTCCATAACCCGCAATCTTTGGTTTATGACGGTTAAGACTACACACTGCAAAAACTCAAAATCTTTCCAAGAATATTTGTCTTATTTCTTGTCAAAATGTTAATTTCTAGTCCAAACTAATCTCTTTCAACTTAAAATAAGACTCATCACCTAAGAATTAACTTGTTTTCAGATCATTTTCACTTGTTTCAAACAAATTTTCACTTGAAATAAGTAGAAAAATCGGCCAGTGAAAGCCAGTTTTTTGTGCTTGTAATAAGGAAGAAAAACTTGCTCCACTATCATTTTTTTCTACTTATTTCAGGTGAAAATATGCTTGAAAGAAGTAAAAACTGTCAAAAACAAGCTACTTTTTATGTGATGAGTCTTATTTTTTAGAAATAAGACAAATATTCTTGGTAAGGTATTTGAGTTTTTGCAGTGCACAAACACACACGCCATAACATCCTATGTAGCCTAACGTTATCCACCGCTCCATTTATTGATTTTTCGCTGGCTTAAATGCACATGGGCGAGAGGAGCTTAACCTAAACAGCTGAAAAGCGAGCGGACTTGCACAGTTCCACACATCTTCCGTGTACTGTCTTGCTGTGTAAATATCTCATGTTACAACATGAAAACCTGCTGCTTATATTCAAGTGTGCCCTATATATGTCTTTACTTTTAAAATTTAGCTGGTGCGGCTTACAGGTGTGCTCTATAGAGAATGTGAAGTTACGTCACGCCGTGGGACGTTGGGCGCCATCTTTGGAGGATCGCGGATGTAAACACTTGCTCGTCCCCCTAAAAAAAGTTCCCCAAAGTTGCTTAAAAGTAATCATGGTGGGACAGTACTGCTGCGTAAAAAAATACCACAGTAGTATATGCACTAATACCAAAAACGAGATAGTTCACGATGTCTGGATCAGTCAGTGGAGGGAGTAAATCTGGGTCTTGAATCCAGTCCCTTAACAGCAAAACGTAGGGATCGACACCGTTAATAAGTTGTAGTTTTTCTGTGTACCTTTGTTTCTCGTTAAATTTGAGTTTATCACGATACGTTCCTCCTTTGTTTCCCTTCCCCTTCTCCATTTCTTTTTTTTTATTTTTGTCCATCTTCCTCATCTCTTTTTCTTTCTCTTTTACTTCTTGCTCGTTTTCCTCCGTTTTCCCCACTCTGTTTACGTTTGCGTTCCTCCAAAGATGGCGCCGACCGACGTCCCACAACGCCAGGCGTGACGTCAGCTTCACATTCTCTATAGTCCGGAAAGTACGGTAAATTCGCCAACACATGGGATACTTTTAAATTTTTAAATTTTAATTTTTTTAATCAGCCAGCTATATATTGGGGGGGATATTTTGAGCATATCTGAATATTGGGGGGGATGCCCCCCCCCCCATGTATAGTCCTATAGAAATTACAGCCTTGTTCGAACCTCTTTTCCAGAAAAACATAACTATATCCGGGAAAGTACAGTGTATTTAATTACATTTAATGACACATTATGTTCTCACAGCATGTTATCAGGGATGTTTCCGTGGCTGCTAATGCGAGGAATGATTTTGTGTGTGTGTGTGTGTGTGTGTGTGTGTGTGTGTGTGTGTGTGTGTAGATGACCAGTCTCGGGTGGTGCTGTGTCCACTGACCTCAGACTCTGACTCTGATTACATCAACGCCAGCTTCATCAAGGTAACAGCAGCTCCTTCTCCCTCTTCTCCATGTCATCATCTAATGAGGACCAACAAGAAAATGAACAACAACTTCGACAATGTTGAGAAAAATAATGTCAGGGCAAATAATAGAAGAACAACACTACAACATACACATGCGTATGTTCTATGTGGTGGGTAATGCTGGTGTTTGTCCTGCAGGGGGTGGCAGCAGACAACAAGTACATCGCCTGTCAGGGTCCTCTGAGCTCCACCGTCATCGACTTCTGGAGGATGATCTGGCAGCATGATGTCAAGGTCACTCAACACACAAGATGGGGCGCTATTGTCCAGTTCATGTCCAGGAATTAGTCTGAGTCTTACGTATACACAAATCAATACAGCGACTCTAATTAGCTTAATTAGTAGGACTGAAATAAAATCAATAATGTTCATCTTCATCATCATCAAATCAGATCTACAATTTCCACTCAATGGGGCTCTGACTAATGCCTGTCCTCTGTGTGTGTGTGCTTGTGTGTTTCAGGTGATAGTCATGGCCTGCAGAGAGATAGAGATGGGAAAGGTAAAACAAAACAAAACAAAACCATGAGAAAACAAAAATGTTGTTCTTTACTGTTGATTCATTTATTTTGCCCGAAAAGAAAAAGCTATGAAATGTTAACTTTAAAGAATCCTGGCATAAATGGGCTTCCATACTCAGACTACAGTTCCTATTTCAAATGGCTCAAATTGGAGATAGAAATATTTCAGGCTTGTATTCCATTGATACATCTCAGTGTGTTGTGTGTCTTCCTTTCCCTATTAACATGAAACGTGGTGACATTTTGTCCTCTGCAGAAGAAGTGTGAGTGTTACTGGGCTCCAGTTGATCAGTCTGCTTCATTTGGACCATTCACCATTGACTGTGTGAGGACAAACAGCAGAAATATGCAAATGATCATAAATTATAAAAAATACTTTTTTAAATGTGATGTTGCTGTTTGTTTCCAGCAGGGGGAGTCAAATCTCAATGAAGACGTAGTGGTCAGAACTCTGACTGTCACACACCAACAGGTATATGATATGATATGATATGATATGATATGATATGATATGATATGATATGATATGATATGATATGATATGATAGATTTAGGCCACTACTTTACTTTATAGACTACTAATTCGTTTGTGTTTTTCTAGTTACTTATCAGAGTAAGATTTTACATGAAAAAGCAGATGATTATAGCAAAGCATCAATCCTTGGGGCTGAAAGATAACACCAACCCAACAAGTTGTTGTGATCAGAGGCTAGCTCTGAATGCAAAAATGTTGCAACGGTGCGATCTGAATGTCGAACCTGAAAACACTGGAAGATCTCTGTTTCCCAGTAGCTGTGAGGTGGCTGCTTCACTGTCGCTCACTGCTGCAGCACATTAGCCCTGGGCGGTGTGAAGCCGGGCTGGGGCTCATTCTGCAACGGCCACATTTAAGCCTATAGCATATTCATAAACTCTCAAGAAGAAGCTATGAGGTTCTCCATTTGACAGATCACCAAATGTAACTTAATATAAAACACCATACTTATATAAGTCACCTTACATTTTAGTTTGATAAGTTATGGATAATTGCAGGTGTGGCTGCTAGCTGTCAGTTAGCCATGCTGTAAGCCATGGGCTCAGCTGAATCAGAGTCAGGTGACCCTGTGTGTTCTTTGGGAGTAGGCTACTATCTGATAACATGATGTGAGGAAGGGAAGTCCTATGGAGGTAGATGTATCTCAGTGTTAGTTCTGCTTCATTCTAGGCCTACAAATACATGAAAAGCATTTGTGAATATCTTCCAAACTTTTGCAACTTTCAAACTGGTATTGTTGAATCAGTTTTCTACTTGTAAAGTGAAAAAGCTCTTGTGCATCTGAACTGTAAACTACACTTGTAGATTAGCATTTAAACAGACTTTTTAGCAAAGAGAAACTAGTCAGCAGGTAGATGAAAATGATAATTAAAGCCTTTCTACAGCATGTTGGGGTGTTTCTGTAGTTACTGTGTCAAGCCCAGAACTTAAAGAATAAACCCCGTCCTCCTCTTCCTCTTCTTCCTCCTCCTCCTCCTCCTCCTCCAGGACAGCCGTTCACTGATTCACTATCAGTTCCTGTCATGGCCGGATCATGATGTTCCCTACGAGGCTGCAGGAGTCGTGGACCTGCTGGAGAAAGTCAGGGACAGCCAGAGAACACACACCTCGCCTCTGCTGATACACTGCAGGTACATACACAGACACGCACATGCACAAAAAATGCTCACAGAAAAATACACACACACACACACACACACACACACACACACACACACACACACACACACACACACACACACACACAAAGTCCACCCGCCTCTAAACGGCTGCTAATTCCACATCATTACTGAAACTTGCTTTTGCCAGTGGTACAGATCGCAGGTCAGATGGTCATTAACATGCAACAGGCTGTATCACACATATGGCAGATTATCACACACACACACACACACACACACACACGCCCACAGCCAGAAAGCAGGAGGCTGTGAATATGTAGCAGGTAACACCTGCTAATGATGGCGCAGTTAACATGCAGGCTGCATCTGTTCATATGTGTGTGTGTGTGTGTGTGTGTGTGCATGTATTTCAGTGCAGGCTGTGGGAGGACAGGAGTCATCTGTGCTATTGACTACATCCATGACCTGCTGGTTACCGAGGTAACAAATGATAACACAACACGTGACCATGTAGAGAAACACTTCAATCAGTTCTTCTTCCACACTCACAGTGGAAGTTCCAGCAGTAGTCCTCCACCAGCACCACCCATCAGGATCCACATGTATTGATCCTAATAATCCTCATTTTTACTGATTGTTAGGCGAGACACCCCAGGCAAAAACACTGTTTTTTCATGCACTGATCAATTTTGAGATTTTTGGCTATTTTTCTTCCTTAACATGTATTCTCTCAGAAAAGTCAAACAAAATGGTAGAAAATCCACATTAAGGTGGTTATTTTACTTCATTTTGTCTCTTTTGTCAGTAAATTTCTCCTAAATTCACCAAAAGTTAACAGCTACCGTGACATATTGTGACCCATGTCATGTCAGGTATCATTGTAAAGCTCTCTCTCTCCTGAACAATGATGTAGGCTCCAAAAATTGTCATTTCCTCCGTATCCACAACCAATCGGAAAAGTATGATTCACATTAACAATCTATGGAATTTTACAGTACAAGTCTTTAAAGGCCGTTTTCTCAAAATGAGTTTTTCCTCAGACTCTGGGTGCAAAATCTCCACTTCAGCAGCACTTACAGACACCAAACCTTCCAGTTTTATTCCTGTCTATATTCTGAAGGTTTTTACAGAGGGGATTGTTGATATATCATTCACAGCCTGATTTATACAACATTTTATTCCTAAAAACATGGCGAAATTAAAAAAAAAAAAAAATTCCCTCTGTAAAAACTTCTGACTCTAATATGTCAATAAAATAAAACAAGAATTTTGAAAGTGACTTTATTCATTTTTCAGATTTTGGTTCTGGAAATGTATGCAAATTAGCGCATATTTCATCAGATATTGCCTCATTTACACATTTAAACATAAAATTTGACAAAACTTGTAATACAAAAAATATTTGTCTTAATGTAAGTGATAAACTTGGGAAATTTCATGGTGATATTTAAAATTTTTACCCTATTCACCTGCAGTGTCTCCCCTTAATGATCATATTGCACACATGCGTTTCAGTGTTATTGATTGTGCGTTTAAAAGATGAAATCCTCTCTTTGAACTGAATTGAATTCTTGTTCATTGGGCAGTTCTCAGTGTGTCTGTGTTGTTCTGTCTGTAGAAACTCACAGACTTCAGCATCAAGGAGGTGGTCCTGGAGCTGAGGAGGCAGAGACCCTCTGCAGTGCAAACTAAAGTAGGTGGTTTCTCCCTTTGTGATCAGTCCTGACCCAAAATCACGCATCAAAAGCACCACAAACACACCCGAAAACACACTGCACACTGGGTCCTTGTGTGTGTGTCCATCAGTCTGGAGGTCATGATTCTTTTATAGAGGTCAGGAGTTCACCGTCTCATAATCATAATAAACTAAATTAGATTTAGACGCCGTCAGCTGCTGTGAATGTATTTGGCTGGACAGCGACAGTGGGACCAGCCAGAGCTGAGTGATTGAGTTACACCATCGGGTTTGCTTTGCTTGGCTGAGGGAGTTTCCCCATGGCGGTAGCGCTTTCAAAATGATTTGGTACAAACAGTTTACATCTGCAGTGTTGCAGACTAAGCACTTTCCTCACGTCACCAGCTTCAGACACTGTGCTCTTCTAACGTTTTCCATTAGTGATCATTTTGCAGTAAACCCATCTGAAGTCTTTGTCTTCATCTCATGTGTTGGGGACGCTGTAGTGATGAAATCAGTATTTTAGCAGCAGCTCAGAATAAGCCTGTCGATGAGACCTTGTCCTTTGTGAACACGCCCTACTTGCTGACACGACCACAGGTGAGAACAAAGACATTTATTGGCAAAAAAAAGGCAAAAAGCAAAAAGGTCTCCAACAGTCTACATTAAAGGGATAGTTCACCCAAAATTGAAATTTCACTCATTATCTACTCACCCTCATGTGGACTAACGGCTGGGAGAAGTTTCAGAGTCCTCCGTGGCTTCTCTGAGTTACAGGGGGTCTCAGCGTAGCAGTGCATGTCCATATAACGGTTGCAAATGGATACCAACTGTCTTGGTAACAAAAAGACACACCAAAAAACATCCAAATACCTCCATGCTGCTCGTATGTAATGTTTGTCTTGTATTGAAGCCCCGAAATGCGGAATTGTCCCGAAAAAAATTAAATAAGTCTATATTTCAAGCTTGTTTTGTAGTGGAAGCTTCTCGGAGCTCCTCTTCCCGGTTTGTCAAATTTGGACGAACTGGGAAGAGGACAGACCCTGGTTCGTCCAAATTTGACGAACCAGGAAGAGGAGCCTCCGCTACAAACAAGCTTGAAATATAAACTTATTTAATTTTTTTCGGGACAATTTCGCATTTTGGGGCTTCAATACAAGACGGACATTACATACGAGCAGCATGGAGGTATTTGGATGTTTTTTGGTGTGTCTTTTTGTTACGGATACAGTTGGTATCCATTTGCAACCGTTATATGGACATGCACTGCTACGCCGAGACCCCCTGTAACTCAGAGAAGCCACAGAGGACTCTGAAACTTCTCCCAGCCCTTAGTCCACATGAGGGTGAGTAGATAATGAGTGAAATTTCAATTTTGGGTGAACTATCCCTTTAAGTCACATGAAGGAACATAAAGGGTCCATCCATCCTCTTCCTCCGCTTCAGTCTCAGCAGAGATCCCCTGAATTCCCTCTCCTTGGACACTCTCTCCAGCTCTTCTGGGGGAATTCCAAGGTGTTCCCAGGCCAGCTGAACGACATAGTCACTCCTGGGTCTTCACGGGAGCCTCCTCCCGGTGGGGCATGCCAGGAACACTTCCCCAGGGAGGCATCCAGGAGGTATCCGATATGTGGTCTTCCTAGGTGACAGAGCTCCTCGCCCTACCCCTAAGAGAGCACCCTGCCACCCTGCAGAGGAAACCCATTTCAGCTGCTTGTTCTTTTGGCCATGACCCAAAGTCCATGACCATAGGTGAGGGTAGGAACGTAGATTGGCTGGTAAATCAAGAGCTTTGCCTTTCGGCTCAGCTCCTTTACCTCAGCTGTCTGGGTTTCCAGTCAAAAGTTCAAGATAAATCAGAAACTACACAGAAACCCCCCCCCCCCCCCCCCCCAAAAAAAAGGATGAAAAACAAAATCAAGAACTCAGAAGGATTGGAACACGACAGAAAAACACACCGACAAGATGAACTAACAACACAGGAGGGAACACACGGACTAAATAGACAGGGGGTTAATTACAAAACAGAGCACAGGTGTGAGACACACAGGCAACACTAAACACAACAGGGCAGGAGATTAGAGGAAAACCAAACTACACTCAAAAGGAGAAGGCACACAGAGCACATGACGATATGTGAGCACAGAGAGGAGAACATCCACCCAAGCTGGAGAACCCCGAGAGAACAGGGAGGACATCCACCTCGCTGTGAGGGGACAGTGCTAACCACTGCACCACCGTGCCCCTCCCCCACATACAACACAACACCGCATCCACACAGATATTAGATTTGACTTTGCCTCGATTGTCTTCTTTTCCTAAATTACTATGTAACACACATATATTATGTTTAAAGGGATAGTTCAACATTTTGGCAAATTGTCCCATTGCCATAATCGCTATAGTCATAGCAGTAGGTTTGTTACCTTTAATTGTTGGTGCAAGCTGTTTTTAGAACGGCGGAGCAGAGCCGTGAGCTGCTCAGAGCTACGCTACGGAGGCTCATGGAATTTCTTGGTTTCCCTCATCAAACTCATTGACGTGAGCTCTGCATGGTGCATGATATTTCCTGGCTTTCGCTCACCAAACTCATCAAATACACAATCCAAAAACTCCAAAAAGCTGTCGTGGACAAATTGTGACCTGCACATTCACCACGCTATGAGATAATAACACAAGGTTACCAGACAGAGTTGTTTTAGAGGTAAATTCATGTAAAACCACTGATGCGTGTTGCCTTCAGGGACAGTTTTTCAGCAGCAGTCTCTGCATTTACCTCGAAAACGGCTCAGTTTCGTAACGTTCCATTATTATCTCATAGTGTGGTGAATGTGCAGGTCACAACTTGTCCACCTAACAGCAGCCGCTACAGACAAAACAGAAGCAACATTAATAGCAACACCAACATCAACAGAAAAAAAAAAAATGTACACAAGACACAATAACATCATACACATTAAACACATTAGAAGCCATGCACAAAAAGCAACAATACTAGACAATTAATACACTGACAGAAAAAAAAAGTGTTTAAAGGAGGCATAATTTGAAATATTTCTAATGTGAGTTGGAATAGAGTTCCATTCACGAGCAGCCCTAATAGAAAATGCAGACTGGCTAAAAGAACTTTTTCTAAACGGGACAACACAGTCTCCTCTAGTTGCACTCCGAGTAGATGTTGATACCATTTTTATAAACGGATTCAATGCAGGAGGCACAATACGCAATAATAAAATACTCAAGTCCCTGAATCAGGAGTTGTGGAGTAATACAGAACTTTCAACTATGATGACACATCTGTGTCCAAAGTCAAATCAACATCAGAACAGACTGGGTGAGCAGAGCGTGAGAACAACACACAGATATTGATCTCTTTGTTGTCTCCTCCACAGGAACAGTATCAGTTCATCTTCACAGCCGTCGCCTGTATGTTTGAACGAGCCCTGCAGCCGAAGAGTCGGCAGCTCTACAGTAACCTGCCTCAGGTAAATCCCACCGACAGAGTGACGTTCAACGTCGCTGCAGCTGAGCGCTCACACAAACAACATATGCGGGATGGATCAGTGGAAGAGGAAGTAGACAGAGCACAGCTGCAGTAAGAGGAAGTGTTGGGTAAATCTGACTTCCTGTATGTAAATCCACTGCTGCCTGCAGTTTGTCAGCAGTGTTCACACAGACAGAGACAGCAGTCTGCTGATGAGAGTTTAACAGGAACAAATCTACCAAACCAAACCAAACTAATGGAGGACACCCACTGACAGGTAGGTCCACGGAATGAGCAGCGCCATGAGAAACATCAGATTCACCTGCAGACACTCAGCCAGGGATCTTTAGAGTATGTTAATTGTCACTGTGGTGAATCCTTTTTGTATCTATCCGTCCACACCCAGCGTGAACAACTGCTGTTTTTCTCTATCTTTGTTTAGACATGTCTTTAACAAGAGGATTCATTCACAGGTTACGCAATCAAAAAGGGAAACAATGAAATTACATTTTTACTATTTCGTTAACTTAATTGTAGATGTGTTGAAAGTAATTCAACACACTTTATTTGGGTTAAACCAGCTGTGATGAATTGATATAGATTATTAAATGAATTAATCATACATGATGATTCACTTATAATTCATAGATCACTCATAGATCAGAGCCATTGCTGTGTTGCCAGGTTGTGAAAAAACCTCCCCCTCTGACATTTTTATCACTTTAAAGGAGCTATTTGTAAGTTTTGGTGTTGTTACATAGCCAGCGTTGGCATTAACCACTGCCCAGGTCTTTGTTGTGTCTCCATAATATGTGTTCTACGTCTTCAAACTGTGAGTAGACGCGGTCTGACTGGACCAGAGCTAACCGGTTAACATGCTAACTTCAGTTGCTGTGTTTGGCCACTTGTCCTCTGCAGGACATAAAAAGCCAGATCTATTACTAAACAGGTTATTACCATGACTTTATAGAAGATTTTATCTTTATTACTTTATGAATGAGTCAATGTCAAAAAATAAATCCTCTAGTAGTCACAGCTGTTAAACACTTCATTTATTCTTGATGTTGTTTTCTCGCTGAATCACCATTACACAGGGCTTTACCCAAAAAAGGAAGAAGCCATTGACAGAGAGAGGAAAGGCCTACTGAAATGTAAACCAGGCTGTGACAGTGGTATTGTCTCAGTGAAGTTGTGGTTTAGACTAAGCCACCAGGAACCACATCTGACATGAACTAGCTAATAGGTGATGGGTTACTTACCTCACAAATCTAAACAACAGAGGAGACAGACTACAAGCATCTATATCCATAAAACCAACATTGTCTCATACTATTTCTTAACCTGTCTCTGTGTTGACTTGCCCAATACAACAGTGACTATAGGCTATATATAATATAGGCCTAAATGTTATGGATAAGACAGATGGATGAACTAATTTAAAATATTTATTCATTGTGAAACCACATTACAGACTTGCTGCTCTGTTTGTTCTCCCGCTGCAGAAACCAAACAACAAAACTGCGACAGCATCTGTTTCCAGGTCCAAGAGGTACATCTATCTATCTATCTAGATATCTATCTATCTATCTATCTATCTATCTATCTATCTATCTATCTATCTATCTATCTATCTATCTATCTATCTATCTATCTATCTATCTATCTATCTATCTATCTATCTATCTATCTATCTATCTATCTATCGTCTGTCCGTCGGTCCCTCCCCCCATGTCTCACCCCAAGGTGTTAAACTAACACCCTACCAATTCCTCCATCCCTCCATTCCCATATGTTGCCATGTTACCATGGCAAAGGAGCAGACTGAGGGCAGAGGAGGAGAAGAGGAACAGAGGGTTCGGAGAAGAGGATAAATAAGAGAGAAGAGACATTTAAGAAAATTGAGAAAGAAGTGATAGAACAGTGAGAAAGAAGGTGGTAAAGCAGGAGAAGAAAGGAAACAAGAGAGAGAAAATTTAGAAAGAGGCTGAGGTGAGAAGACGTGGGGGTAAAAGGAATAGTATAAATAACAAAGATTGAGAGAAAGGAGGAGGAGGTGAGAAACGAAGGAGGAAGGATGAAAAAAATGACAAAAGAGAAAATAGGAAGGGAAGAAATAAACAAAAAAATAAAATGAAAAACAAATCAGATAATCAATAATCATCCGCCTATTTGGTTAGACCAAATGTGGTTACTGCCGGTGTAACCACGACGACTAAACTCAAATAGCCAAACAGGAAGCTGAAAGTCAAGAGACTTCCTGCTGAGATGTAAATATGTGAAGGCGGTGGGGTGTGAACGTTTCACACTATCCTCAGCACATCTCTCTCTGTATGTTGAAATGCATCATGGTAGCTGTAGTTCAACCCCATACTAAGACTGTACACAGTGGGCACAGACTCAGTGTCACAGTACACCATGTAACGCGGCTGCTCAGTCCATTAGAGGTAATAACTAATGCTAAGTGTAAAACCAACTGGCTGTGTAGTGTTCACTGAATTCCTCCTGCTCCCAATTGGTTTCCATGTCAACCAGTGTGGCAGTGAATAGGAGCTGTGTCACATCTGGTCAGATGTAACAGTCTGGAGGACAGTTTGAGTCTCTCTCAGTCATTAGTCTTTGGCTCGACCAAGTTATCTCTGAGGTGTTGGTCAGAAGACACACACACACACACACGCAGGCAGGCGGCAGAGAAACATGTGTTTTCATTAGGGTCCTGTTGTCTCTGGCACATGGTCTAAATGCCTTGTGTGTTTCACTTATAATCCAATGAAGCTGCAGGTTAAAGAGAAACAAGCTCCACCACAGACTCTGACTGACTGGTTACTGGTTACGGTTACTGTCAGACTTTTTATGTAAAGATTGTGCATGGTGCATCATGATTCATTTATTTATTTTTATTTTTGTAGAGGGTCAATTTACAATATTGAGCATATGTTGTGCCAGACTTAGCTCAGAGCTCATTTGCATCTGCAGTCCCTTGGCAGAACGCATTAAAAAAACAGGGTATGGAACAGTCTCTTGCTGATGATATTCTTTTGAATTTTATTGATTCTACTGAGCGGAAATTACAGTAATACAGTCTTGTCGTGGGGTGGGGCAAAACCATTTAAAATCGTATAAGCCTAGACTAGGCACAATTTTGAGAATAACCTAAAGTTTTCAAAACTCAGAAGATGGTGTTTTTCCAGTATCCGATAGTGATGATGTTGCATTGATTTTTTTCCCCCCAGAACTCTTAGAGTTTGTTTTTACAAAGACTGTGGAGGTTGAATTTCCCCAGTTTGCCTCCAGCGTGTAATACGGTATGATATGTGGCAGAGGATCATGATGTGCATGTATGTTTTGGCAGCATCCACGGAAAGGCAATTTCTGAAATTCAGCAGTTTGTATTTGATATTTTTTGTCCTTTTTTGACATGTGCCTTATACAATTAATATATATTATTATAATTATAATATTACTATATAATTATTATAGGCCTATTATATAATTATAATAATAATATATTAAAGTCCACATTTATGTAGCTAAGTATAAGATGACACTGATTTGAATTCACTCACAATTTCAATCTTTTCTTAGTATCAGCTATGGCTGTTTAGTAACTGTGGAGAAAAACATGACTTTCATTTAACTTATGTTGAGGCTCAGACATGACTGGTCAAGCCACTCCATGATCCTCTCCATGGCAGTGGATTGCCTATTTGCTGCTAGTTCTGCAGTATTTGTGCTGTGTGTTTAGAACAGTGTCATCAGCATACATTTGTATCTTTACTCATGACACGACTCCATGCTGTTAAAGGTCATTGATAGAGACTTAAGAGAGGGGGGCCCAACACAGAACCCTGGGGAACACCTATTGTAGAGTTCATATTATTAGACCACAGACACTGACACACTGTGTCTTCAGACCACAACTACTTTACAATAGCAGGGTCTACAGTTTCTTTTATAGGTATAGTGAACTGATAATGTTGATATTTGTGTTTGATATCAAAATTAAATTAAGGTTTAATATTTTAAAGCAATAATTTAAGATTTTTACAAATAGAGCTGGAGTCAGGATGTGGATAGCCTATGTTAGCATAAACCCTGGAAGTATCAGGAAATAGCTGGGTTTGATCTGATCTCAGATGCTAACGGTATGTGTTAGCAAGAATGAACTGGTTGTTCTGGAAACAGCAGTATGAAGAGCTGGGATTTGATAAAGGAGTTAGTTAGCTCTGGTTAGCAGTTTGTAAGGTTGTGCTGGTGTACGACAGTCATCAGAGCGATTGTCATTTTCTTATGCCTTGAAAATGTCTTGCTGATATTTGACCTTACCCATTGAAACTTATCCTTAGTTAATCATATTGGCTAATTATACTGGCAATTTCAGAAGGTGAAGATAGGACCATCAGATTATGGTTACAGCTAACATTTATTCCTATCTGTCTCTCTGACTGTTTACAGAACATCAAAGGTGATTGACATGAATGACACTTATGCTGTGGTCAACAAGCCCAAACAGCCCCACCCACCTGCAACAAGCCCCACCCATTCCATTGTAGCCCCGCCCAGAACCAGCAGGTAAAGACACACCTTTAAGTTGCATCCATTTTAGGTCATCTAGTGTTTTTTGTTGTTGTTGTTGTTGTTTTACCTCTGAATGTGTGAGCACGAATTTGAAGCCAGTCTCACAGTGAACTGTCTCCCTGCCATTAGGAGCCTGCCCCCCTCCCACCACTATGACAACGAGTCCGAAGGAGCATCAGCGGCTCCTGTCTACAGCTCCGTCAAACCCCGAGCTAAACCACAAAGCATGCTAGGCTCTAGCACGGCCATCTATGATATAGCAACATCAGCCAATCAGAAGCCGGGGGAGGGGCTATCGGCACCACACAATGGGGAATATCAGCTAGTGAAAGGTAACAAGGAGAGGAAAGACTGTCACATAAATAAGGGAAGGGAAGGTGGATGGGTATGACAGGTGGATAGAGGTTGGAGGTGTGTGTGTGTGTGTGTGTGTGTGTGTGTGTGTGTGTGTGTGTGTGTGTGTGTGTGTGTGTGTGTGTGTGTGCATAAGAATGAAAAAAGAAATGAGATGTAGATGAGTCAACTGACTTTTGTCTCTTCCAGCTAAAGGACCTTCACAAATAGATGATGATGATTATGAGGAATTCTCCACTTCAGTCACAGACATGTCCAACTTCTGCTCACCTGGAGGCATCGGTCAGTACACCTGTACACCTGCTGTCACCTTCACCATACTGTCCTTACCTCAGTCCTGACCTGTACAGACTGTCCTCACCTGTGAATGAATGAATGAATGAATGAATGAATGAATTTCGGTCAGGTCATTCAATGTTAAAAGTCCAACAGAAAACATCAGTTCAACTAGAAAAGAGCCAAACCGAAAAGGCATTGGCTGAAGCTATCGCTTATTTTCGCCTACCCTTCTTACATGATCAGCTTATTCAGATCACATCATTCAAAACATCAAACAGAAAATCATATCGTTTTGCACAAAATCCCAAACATAATTCCATAATAGTGTCAGCTACATCAACCGCATCTCTCATATTTTTCAAATACCTTATTCTTAAACAAACGTTTGAATTCATGAATTGACTGGCACATCTTCAATTCGTCATCAAGTGCATTCCATATATTTACACCCCTTACAGAAATACATTGATCTTTTATTTTAGCCTTTAGTATTTTAGTGGACTTGGTTTTTTCAATCATACGTTTCCCTCGGAGCTCATATCTACATTCCCTTTTTTTAAACATGTTCACAATTTTACAAGGTAACAAGTTGTTATACACTTTGTACATTATCAATGCTATTTTATAGTCCACTAAGTCCATAAATTTGAAGGCCCTTAATTTAATAAATAATTCATGTCCCCTCAGTCCTCACCTGTACAGATTGTCCTCACCTGTCCCCTCAGTCTTCCTGACTACAGGAAGGACTGCTATGATGGAGCTAGGCTAGCAGTTTCCCTCTGCTTCCAGTCTTTGTGCTAAGCTAGGCTGTTCCTGTGACTCTGTGTTTAATCCATTGTGGTATTTGCATACTAAATGGTTTGTGTGTATTTTTCAGGCTTTAACTGTCGGGTCCAGAAGCCCAGAGGACCCAGAGATCCTCCTGCTGAGTGGAGCCGACTGGAGAGATGAACCGGTTCAACTGCATTTCCATTGGTTTACATTAGACTCCATCAGTTCATTAATGTGAACAAGAGAGGAATGAATTTCAGTTGACCTGAAATGACCTGGACTCTGAGACTTATTGTGTGTGATTTGATGTGATTTTATTTTGGAAACAACTGACTGTCACTGTGATCTAAAGTCCTGCCTGTTTATTCTAGCCTTCACATGCAATTGTTTGTACTTTATAAATGGCCTTAAAGATGGGTGAGTGAAGTTTTATTTACATACTAGTATTGTTTTCAGGTTGTCTGTCCATATACCTTGGTCTCATGATATCCCAGTAATGCATTGATCTAGCTTTGGCAAACTTTCAAATTTGGCACAAACATTCACTGGAATTTATGATGAACTGAACAGATTTTAGTGCCCAGAGGTCAAATTTAGGGTCATGGTGATCTCACATTTCTGTGAATGTGGCATATCAGGAACACTGAGAGAGAATTTTACTACTTCTGTCACATCACTAAACATGTTCATGGCCATAGCTCACAAAATCACTAATTAATCATGATTATCAATTGTGTATGAGGGTAAAATGTGATAAAATCTTATATCCACAATGTAAAAGGTCAACTTCAGTGTAATGTTGTGGGATAAGTTTGACACATAAGATTCACTGTCCAGTTATAATGCCATTCATGTGAAGTAGGCCAACTAGTTAAACATCATCAGAACTGTGAATAATGTATTCATATGATAAGAGAAGAAACACTGATATCTGCAGATACATCCTATCATAGCATATCATAAAGTTAAATTTAGCTTGATTAAATGTAAAGGATATGATCACATGACTAGGATAAAGAGACATATAGAACAAATGACTTCCTTCTTTATTTCCAGCTCTGGTCACAGAGTCTCCAGTGAATTCTCTGCAGTGGTGATTCAGATTAAAAGCAGCATCACTTTCTGGCTTTCTGGCTTTCTGTCGGATTAGATCATCTGTACTCAGGTCAAGTGAAGTTATTTTCCATTTGATAATCTTCCCTGTGTTTGTCAGAAGCCCGTCTTTGAAGCCACAGTAGCTGCATGACAAAAGGCAGGGTCAGATGTGAGCAGCAGGGGGCAGCAGAGCAGCATGGAAACCAGCTAGAGACATGGTGTGACAGTGTGTGTGAGATGATGAAGTTACAGTTTCATTTCACAGACAAGAGGACAGAAAGACAAGAGCTCTCTAATACACACACACACATACACACACACACACACACACACACACACACACACACACACACACACACACTGACCCAAACCAACTGTAAAAAGAGAAGAAAAAAAACCACACACACATACTGTCAGAGAGGAAGAAGGTGGTTTCAATTAAATCTCTGGCATGACTGGACAGTGTGTGTGTGTGTGTGTGTGTGTGTGTGTGTGTGTGTGTGTGTGTGTGAAAGAGAGAGAAAGGGAGAGACAGAGAGAGAGAGAATGTGACATCATCAGATCTGAATCAGGTTACGAAAGATAGTGGTGATTCAGCACACACACACACACACACACACACACACACACACACACACACACACACACACACACGTGTCCATCACTAATTTTGATTCTCAAAAAACCACTAAGTGCTACTCTCGCACTGCCAACTGAACATGTGTGTGTGTGTGTGTGTGTGTGTTTTGCTACTTTGCACAAAGCACACACCACTTCTTGCCAAGAGTTACCAACGCGCACACAGGTCATGGGTGTTGGCTCTGTCAGTGGAGGAGAGACCACAGGCATCCACAGAGAGAGAGAGAGAGAGAGAGAGAGAGAGAGAGGGATAGTGGAAATTAAAGGACGGATTCATGTTTTTTCATGTGAGGAATTGGTCTGTGTGTATGTGTGTGCCTGTATGTGTGTGTGTGCAATCTGGCAGTGAGGTGATGTCATCACGACTCCACAGTCAGACTCTGAGCTCTGAGGTTCAGATGAAGATGAGGCTTCAGTTTGCATCATATAAAAGCCCAGATGACCATCAGTAGCTTTGAATATGATGCTCATTTCAGTAACAACTTCCCTTTGTCACCTTGCTGCAGGATGCACAGGTGAAGACTTCATTCAACGTGACAGCGCGTCCCTCCGTCTTTCACGATGTGGACCTGGTCTTGTGTCAAAGTCTAGTTTTAAGAGCCACATACATCTAGCCCATTTGTTTTGCAAAGTGGCCTTTTATAAAATGACTTTTCTTTCCTGTGTCCAGTAGTTGACTCACAGGTTGAGTTGTTCCGCCTCTGTCAAGCTGTAATTATCCTCATCACCAGTACTTCATTCTGGCATTTCTCTTTAATAACCGCTGAATGGCTCGGTGAATAGAATGAAGCTCCAGGGAACATAATTAAGTTCATTTTGTTGAAAGTTTTATAATATTTCACATGATTCCGTGTGATAAAGAAGCATTTAACATCTGTGGAAATATGAATGGAGAGACTTGTGCAGCATCTAGACTCTGTTTATCAGGCGTACCTGCTCCCTCACCTGCTCTGGCTTTATTTACATTTCTAAAAGAGGACGGTTGCAGTATAATTTATTGACAGTCTCAAGCCATCAATCCATTCAAATCTGAACAATATCCAGAAACAACATAATGGAATATTCCTTACAATCAGATTAATCTTATTGATCTCATGGTGCAAATCTAACTGCAGTTCCACTGCAAAAGTACATATAGGCTGTAGGACTTTACAAATGCACACGTTAACACACTTTAACAGGAAGAAACGGAAATGGTTTCAATTAAATCTCTGACTGGACAGTGTGTGTGTCTGCATGTGTGAGGTTCCTGCCTTTGTTCTCAGGTCATCTACCCAGAAATTATAACAACAGAGCAACAATAATATAAAAACGCAGAGTGAATGTAGCATAACGATATCCAAAGGGAGGGGTAGGCTACTCTTGCGCTTCAGCCGGTAAATCGGTGCGCTCATAGCATAACAATAGTTGAGTTTACCTCACATAACAAACTCACAACACAAACATTGATCAGGGAGGCTGAGGAAAAGGATGTGGATCAGTTATTTTGTTTAATTTAACAAATGAATGAATTTGCAGGGGAAACTCTAAACTTGGTCAATAACAGACTAATGTTAAAACATCTGCACAGTTAAGGTTTAAATATGTGTTTGTGTGTGTAACATAATAATAGGTAGGTAATAACTACTGCTACTGCTGCTACTACTACTAGCCTACTAGTATACTTCTACTATGGATGGATGGTTGGATGGATGGATGGATGGATGGATGGATGGATGGATGGATTGTTTTTTACTCCACAGCTGGATCTGGTGGATGCTGTTTTCTTTGGACAGAGCCAGGCTAACTGTTTCCCCCTGTCCCCAGTGTTTATGCTAAGCTAAGCTAACTGGATGCTGACAGTATTACAGTCCTGAGAGTTGAATGATACATATGTGAGACTTCTAACAGCTGTTATTTGAATGTGTTAAACATATTGAACATGTAGCAACAGAACTTTGTGGAATCACTATGATGTTCATTATCTTCACTGTTGATTATTCCTCTCTCAGGTCATCAGTGTAGTACATCAGGTTTCATTTCTTTATTTGTTTCAGAAGCACCTTCACATTTCACAGCAGTAAAGAGGACAGTGGGAAAGAGTGAAGGACAAAGAAAAGTGTAAACATGATGATAGATAGATGGAACGGGGGGAAAGAGAAGAAGAGAGAGTGTGTGAGAGTTAATGGAAAAGAGTGACAAAAATAGAAAAAAGATGGTGGAGAGAGAGAGAGAGTGATGTAAGAGAGGAAGAGTTTGAAAAGGAGAGAGAGGAGGGGGGAGTGATGAAAAGAGAGGGATGGGAATGGATTGATGAAAAAAGAGAGATAGTGATTTAAGAGATAGAGAGAGCAGGAGAGAGTGATGAAACGGAGGGATAAACGGAGAGAAGAGGGAGAGAGAGAGAGGGGGGAGAGAGAGAGAGAGCAGTCCTGCCACTGAGCCTTGTTGCTAGGCAACTGAGCAGCTCCTCTTTGAAGTTTTTCCTCATTGTTTTTTTTTTTCTAACAATGAGGTCAGAGCGAGGCTCAGCAGTAACCATGGTAACCACCTCAGCACCACGCCTGGCGGCCGTCCTGTCCCCCAGGAGAGAGAGAGAGAGTTCTCTGCCAAAGTGCCCATGAGCAGAACCCATCTCTCTCCCCCTTTTCACCCCGAGTTCAGTCTCCCAGGCAACCATCCTGCTGTCCACTGCTAGCCCCCTCACTGAGACTGACTGTGAAGCTCCAGTGCATTGGTTTCTGTCCACTGGGGGGCATCCGGCACCTACAAATCCTCATATGTTGCGGTGTTTGTGTCACCTGATGATGTTCAGTCAGTCCGGTGTCAGCCCGTCTGTTGGCTCTGTGTTTGGTCTCCACCAGCTCCTGAGGGAAACATCTGCTTCATCTGCTAAATGCTCCACTACCTCGGTGAGTAGAAGGTGGTCTAGAGCTCGTTGGCAAATATTTGGAAGTAGCGTAACGACCAATACACTTTCAGTGAGTGTGTCCTTCCATCGTCTGCCAGCTGTTAGTTGTGTGTGTGTGTGCTGATGAAGACAAAATCTGGTGGTAAATCAAGGGGGCAGTTGTCGGTCTGAGAAGTGAAGCTCACTTCCGCGTTCAAAAAACTGCAATCCCCCCGGCTTCCTCTGGGGGCTGGTGCCAGAAAGCAGCATTCTCCATAGACCCCCATGTTAAAATCGCCGACTTCACATCCTCAATAAACATGATCAAAGCCTGGTGTCAGAACGTTTTTTGGTCTCAATCGATAGTTTCGATAGGGTGAATTTTTTTTAACTCTACCGTTTTACTGTTATTAGGTTAAAACTCTGGCCAATTAGGGCGCAGAAACGTTGAGTGACAGGTCCGGAGCGGCCCGGAGACAGGCTGCTTCGAGGCCAGTGGGCGGGTTCTCGGCCGGCCAATCCAACATGGCGCTGTTCAGGCCGCCATATTTGAGTCACAAAAACGACTCCCCCAAACCAATGGATGACGTCACGGATGCTACATCCATTCTTTTTACAGTCTATGGTGGTAATAGATAGAGTCCATTTAATGATTACCAGTGGAAAGGGAATGGAGGCCTACCTTTGTTTTTGTCAGAAATTCAGTTCTGGGTCTTTCCTACCCCCCAAAACACAGGCACACAAAAGGTGGGTAAGAAGACTGATCACTGACTGGCCAACCAATGAGGCAGTCTGACTGGATTTTGTCCCAGCAGTCCATATTTCCTCGCTGTGTCTCAATTTGAATACTTCCATACTTATATAGATAGATTTATTTGTCCTTTTCAGGAAAATTGTTTCCACCTTCCATACAGCCTCGAGAGTACAAACATGACATCAAAAAGGACCACAGGAGTGTATCCTCAACCATACATGTAGGCTACACAGGCCTACATTTACATACATTCCCATATATAAGTGCGTTCACACTGACAAATATGTCAAAATGTAGTGTAGGCTACTGTAAGTACCCGGATGGTGCACTCATAACAGTCAAAGAAAGTCTGCGTTGTGTTGTGTTGTGTTGTGTTGTGTTGTGGACGATGGAGACTTCCGACCCTCACTGATCACCGTCTTGGCTACGTAGCGGAATATAATAATCAACATACCAGTAGGCCAATGTTTCCCGCCAGCAAGAGGAGCCGGCAGCATAATCTCCACCTCACATTAAACAGGTGGCCCACACAAGCAAGAAAAAAAAAAACGAGTAGGCTAAGGCATTCATTATCGCTAATTTAAATTACAAACAAATGAGTTGATGGGCGACAATAACAGTCCAAAAAAGAAAAAGACATTAGCAAACGTTGCGATCGTTAGTTCTGGTAAGGGTACAACAACAGTAGGGGAGAGTGGGGTAATTTGTGCCATGGGGCAAGTAGTTCCACCCCTGTTATCTAGAAAACCATAGAAGAAGTTGGTCATGTGACCACATATTTTTGAAGGGGCATCCATTTCACTCATCCTATCAAGAAGGGAGACACATGGCTTGAGAGGAAAGCACATTTATGTTCAAAAAACAAGTTTTTGCCCTCCAAGTCAAATTTCTATGATCAAGGTTTTTTGATTGCCGTGTTTGAACAATTATAGATAACTTTGAAAACAGTTCACACATGTTTTAGTGCTTTAAGCTACACCATGAGTCTATACAGTTAGCATGATGCCAGCTCAAAACAGCTGGGGAATCCTTTTTTCTCAAAATTCTTTCCTTTCTTGGGGTAATTTGTGCCAAAGGGCCTGGGTTAATTGTGCCAGTGGCAGTGCTGTCTGTGTATAGGAGAAACATGGCAGTGGGCACTGATTTGCTTGAAACTTAACCTGTGTGATGAGGGACCGCCCCTGAACACACCTGAGTCTGGTTGTGCTCGTAGCCTGGTGGATGAACGAAACATTGCGTTTCTTTGCGCCACAGCCCCCAGCGTGCCTCAGGCCTCCGCGACTGCATGGGGACAAGCAAGGGCCCAATCATCGCCGCTTCTGGCTGAATGTCTTGCTTTTATATTGCATTATCCTTTGTGAGATTAAAATGATCTGTTTTACTTCAATTATCAATGGCACAATTTACCCCAGTGTATTTTCTCTCTAATGGCACAACTTACCCCACACCGGGGGCAAGTTGTGCCACAAAACCACTTTTTTTTCTAAAGCTATATTTCTGAAACTGTTTATTTAAGATTCAAAGTGATTGTTCCCAGGGATGCACAACATCCTAAACTATATGTACATATATTAGTTGGGGGCATTATTATAATCCCCTTGCTTTAAAGGCAATTTAAGTAAAAATTGGCACTACTTACCCCACTCTCCCCTATTCAATTTGAGACAACACTAACTGTCGAAATTTGCGCACTACAGAAGTAGGCTACATACAGTAGGGCACATAGTAGACAATACGACATGACAGAGTACTCATGGAAGTATTTCCAATTGAGACACAGCTCCAGTCTGACTGAATCTAAAGACATTCAGTTTCCTTTATAGTTTGCTAGGATGTTATGTTGTTGTGACGTTAGCAACAGTAGCAAGAGAGGGGAGGGACGCCATCTTGTCCCCTTTGTTAGCTTAGCAGCACCTGCACCTCCACAGTTTGCTGACTTGTATGACCACAAAGACACACAGTCGACCTTACAGTAACCTTAGATCATGGCTGCACAACATTTTCTCATTGTTGGTCTTGTTTCCTGTTAAGTTCCTGTTCTTTGTGTGAGTGTGTCTTGTCTTCCCATAGATAAGAAGACTAGATGACTCACCTGATGCCACGTCGCCACACGTCCGCCATCTTGGCTCGGTCCGCTCACTCCCTCAGAGCATTAAGCCTATGGTGCATGTTCTACTAAAATAAGCAGAACTTGCTCAGTTTTTTTTCAACTTGTTCCTGCCTGCGTGTTCTTTTGTGCACCCCATGAGTCTGATAAATCTTCGTTAGTCATTTTCATACCTGTCTTCTTCATCTGTGTCTGCATTTGGGTCCAGCTGCAACACAACATGACTTTTGTTACCATAAGTATCATCAGCTAGCTTAGGTCTGTTGTGTTTGTGAATGTTTTAACTGATATTTATAGTGTTTGACTTGAAGAAAACAGGTGTTTCATTGAAGAAGAAAAAGAAACTTAATAAATGTGATCAGTAGTGGTGGTGATCAGCTGGGCTTTCAGCTTGTTCTGGATAATAAAATACGCACGCACGCACGCATGCACGCACACACACACACACACGCACACACCAGATGTGTTGGATATCAGACAAACCTCAGAGAAGTAAAAATAAATAAAGACAGAGACACTGAAAATTTGTTCTGCTCTGTGGCTTAGACCTTATAAACTTCACTCAAGATTTAACCAACAGCTGCACACACACACACACACACACACACAGGGTCCAGATGTGTTTTGTAATAGTAGCAGGGATGTAAAGAAGGAAGCATGCAGTGGGTCCTGCCTGCAACCACAGAGGCACACACAAGTAAACACAGGCCCATTGTCATTCACACACACACACACACGCACACACACACACACACAGACACACACACACACACACACACACACACACACACACACACACACACAGGTCCATTGTCATGCATGCTGCTGGCTGTTTCACGCCGACTTAAAAAGATTAACGGGTGATCGGCATCAATTTACACTGAAGAGGGCGAGAGAGAGGGGGTGAGGTATGAGAGAGAGGGGGAGGGGGACAGAATGTTTTTTAGAGGCAAAAACATAGAGAGTAAAATACAGGAGTGCTGGTGGAGAAAGACAAACACAGGTGTCACAGTGAGAGATTATAAATTGATCAGTGGAGTTACAGTTTCTATTTGACCTCCACTCGATGATAGTTGTAGAATCAGAATCTGAACACTCAGAACACTTTATTGATTACCATGGGAGATTATGTTACATTACAGTTACTCCAAGAATAGAGAATATGAGTAAGATAAAGAGGAGCCAAGTAAATATAGATCTCCTTTTACTATATACTATATGGGAGAGAAATACAATAAAATGGAATATTTAAATGTGAATGTTAACAATTTTTTTTAGATTGCACTGTCAAATGTATGTTGCACATCTACCTCAATGTTGTTCACTGATTCATGGATGGCTGTGATTGTGTATATGTTAATATGCAGATGCGACGTCTCTCTTCTAATTCAGGATTATACATCATCAGACTTGTGATACATGATTCCTTTACTTTACAGTAATAAGAGCATGTGGTTTTTTGTTGCCCCAGACATGTTTTAAACTCTGCTGTGAGTAATATTTGGGTTAACATGGTTTTCCACATAAAAAGTCAGAAAGAAAAAACAACCTTTGTTTGAAGCTCATCTGTTTTTACTTCCTGATTGAGAAATCTAGGTCAGGACTTGTGGCCCCGCCCACAACCTGCTCTATCAGGTGACAGAGAGAGAGCATGGTGATGGTCAGCCACTCAGTCAGACTCAGATGAGAGTCTGACTGAGTGGCTTGTCCCCTCATTTTTCAAACTTTATCACAGAATTCATTATTTGATGTCAAATGCAAAGAGTGCCACTGTTACAACCTGGGGTAAATTGTAAAAGTGAGATTGAAAACTAAAAACTTAAGACCAAACCAAAAAAACATGCATCTATGTAAGTTTATTGTGCATGTTCCAACAGTAAAGCATCTTCCTATATGGTTCAGTATGACTCATCAATGACTAATGAAGAACAGTGACAGTGGTGTGGATCCTAACATTATAGCTGTCTTAAAGAAGGGTTAGGGTTAGTGTTGTTCTGATAATACTAGTGAATGGTGAACATGTATGAATGGAAACCTTCAGCAGGAGGTTGGAAGCAGCTAATAATTCATGTATAATTCCAGGAAAGATGGTGACACTTGATTAAACAACAAAGGTAAAAGGTGTTACAACCATCCCCACCCCTGTCAGCCATTGTTTGACCAGCTGTACCAGTGGCTTGAATTGAAAATTGATGAAATTACTCATATGTTACCTAAGAACCTGTCTGCTCTTTCATCTTATACAATAATTCAAACTTCAACAGTATCAGTAGTAATCAAAATTAAGACTTGGTCCAAAAGATTAGTTTCTTTTAGGCTGTAAAATCTACATACTTCTTCATAGAGCCATGCAAATTCACATGTAATGTCAGAGAGGGAGTGGGTACACATGATACTGATCACATAACTCTAATGTTATCCCTTATTGGCTGAAGTGATGCTATGACAACCATCCCCGGTCTCTACCTTTCTTACCAACTTCTTTCTTCAAACTTACCACCACCACTTACTCTTACTCAGAAGAGAGGAGAAGTAAAAGGAAAGAAAGGGAGACGGGATGAAAGAAGTGGAAAGAATAAAAATCAAAGATGAACAGAGGAGAGGGCTAGACCCCTCAAGTGGCTTCAATTAAGAAAATTACAGAGAGAGAAACAGAGACAGAAAGAGAGAGAGAGAGAGTCCAAACCAGAGCTGTCAGACTGGGAGCTGATTACAGGGTGAGCCCTCTGAGTCCTGCAGGATCTAACCCCAGTCTAAACCTGAACCTGAACCCAGCCCCGACTCTGGGTTATTTTAGGCTCCGGCTGCTCCGTGTGCTCTGGAAACACTGAGCGTGCTGCCCCGTCAGACCACAGCACGCCTGCAGTCGGGCCGGTTCCGCCACCGGCCCGACACAGGCCCACACTCTGCTGTGCGTTCACTATTTACAGATTTCACAGCTGGATTAGTTTTCCTCTGTTTACACAACTCCAAACAGCTACTTCACTGCCGCTCCCTTTGTTTCATTTCAGCAGGATGATGGGCCACAGATCTGTTTATGGGTCTCTGTCTCACGTCTGGGTCGAGTCTTTTACCTGTGGAGGACGTGTTGAATGAACCAGTGACATGGCTCTTTTCTAATGGAGGAGCTGAATTACACTGACTGACTACACTGATGTAGTCCCACTGTGACTGACACTGTTTGGGTTTTCATCTCCATATCCTGCCTGCAGGATGAATGATGATGATGATGATGATGATGGTGACCAGGATCGCCCTTACAAGAAAACCACATGAACTTCACATGTGAAAATATAACCATGTTATTTTGGCCCAATTTTATGTGAATCACATGTGAATTCCCATAACCCATTTTCCACATGTGTAACATGGTGATGGTTATGTTGTTACTATGTACGTAGAGCACATGTGTAAAACATTTTACCACATGTGGAACATGTTTCCCATGTGCAAATAACATGATTCCCATGTGCAAAATGTTTCACATGTGAATCACATGTGAAGTTCATGTGGTTTTTCTGTAAGGACAGCTGTTTGAACTGGACCTACATTTCTTTGACAGAGCCAGAAGAACCTGGAACAGACAATAAGAAGAGAAGAGTCATTAAACGAACATGTAGAGAAAGTTTTCATGATTCAGTGGTACGCTAAATGTAAATATAAACATAAATAAACAAGTCGTCAGTGTCTTTGCTGTTTCTTTCCTGTGTTTCCTTTCTGAAAAGCTCAGCTGACCAATCAATGACCAGAGCCTGGGTACAGGGGCGTGGCCATCCAGTAAAAACTTCCTCATAGGACTAAATTCTGAGTTCCACGTCCTCTCTCCTTCTTTCCTCTCTCCTTGTTCCCTCATTTCTCCCCTTGTTTCCTCAATTCTTCAATCCTTGTCTCCTCTCTCCTCATCTCTTCACTCTTTGTTTATTTCCTTGTTTTTTCACCTCCTCTCCTTGTTTCCTCATCTGCCTCCTTGTTCCTTTATCTCCGTCCTAGTTTCCTCACCTCCCCTCTCCTTCTGATCTCATGTCCTTTCTCCTCTTTGCCTCACCTTGTTGACAGACCTCAGAGAGGAGAGGAGGAAGTGAGGAGTCTTCAAGATGAAGAGAAACCACTTCAGTCGTCGGTGTGACCTGCTGCATGGAGACAAGGCTGATCTAAGTCTCTGATCTAACCAGAGATGATCTTTCCTTTAAGACCTCTTCACTGCAGTTCAATTATAAATAATTTCATGAAAACAGGGTTTAACAGCTTAATTTCCTGTTCCACCTGCTGCTGCTGCTGCTGTTACCCAGAGAAAAGTTAGTAGGTGTGATACAGTAAGCGAGAAATGGTTGAAACTATCATCTCATTCTATTCCAGTTCTATTTTTGTTTTATTATAATTATTACAATATGTTGCATTGTTTTACATGTAAAGTGTTGCTGCTAACTTCAGATACATGTAGTAAAACTCAGGTAAAGTAAGTCACAATACTGTTTACTCTCCACCACTGTCAGACCTGTTCATCATGAGGAGCTAACAGTGATCAGACTGTGTTGCAGGACTCTTCTCCCTGGGTTTGACCTCAGGCTGTGATGCTTTGACTGGAGTGCTTTACTGTAATTAAAGGGATAGTTCACCCAAAATCCAAATTTCACTCATTATCTACTCACCCTCATGTCAACGAAGAGCTGTGAGAAGTTTCAGAGTCCCCCGTGCCTTCTCTGAGTTAAGGGGGGGGGGGGTCCGTGCAGCAGTATTTGTCCATATAATGGTTGTGAATGGATACCACTTTTCTTCGTCCAAAAAGACACACCAAAAAACATCCAAATACCTCCATACTGCTCGTCTGTAATGTCCCTCTTGTATTGAAGCCCCGACATGAGAAATTGTTCCGAAAAAATTAAATAAGTCTATATTTTAAGCTTGTTTGTAGCGGAAGCTCCCAGTGTCTCGGTTCACTGCTCTTCCTGTGTCATTTGCACTGACTGGCGGAACAATTTCTCATGTTGGGGCTTCAATACAAGAGGGACATTACAGACGAGCAGTATGGAGGTATTTGGATGTTTTTTGGTGTGTCTTTTTGGACGAAGAAAAGTTGTATCCATTCACAGCCATTATATGGACAAACACTGCTGCACAGACCCCCCGTAACTCAGAGAAGCCACGGATAGTTCTGAAAATTCTACCAGCCCTTAGTCGACATGAGGGTGAGTAGATAATGAGTGAAATTTGAATTTTGGGTGAACTATCCCTTTGAATGATTACATCTGTATTTTAACTTACAGTTGTTAAGTCATCTTCACTAATAAGTTTAGATTTCAAAAGGTGTTGACAAGTCCAGTTTCTCCCTCTCCATCTTTATTGTGAAGTTTGATATTTGCTGATTTTACTTTTTTTTAAATACTTTTTTCATATTTACAGACTCACCATCTAATGGACATCACAGATGTGATTCATCCTCAGACTCCCTTCTCTCTCTCTCTCTCTCTCTCTCTCTCTCAGCTGATTCTGTTTGTTCTCCTCCCTCTTGCTTTACTCTCTCTTTCTTCATCCCTTTCCCCCCCTCATCGTCCATATGATCACCCCTCCATCTACACCCCCCTTTATTTTTCATGCATCTCCTCACTTCTCTCTCTCTCTCTCTTTCCCTCTATAGCCTACATATATTTATACACCTCCACCGCAGCGCTGTATATCTCCCTCTCTCCCTCTCTCCCTCTCTCTCTCTCACTGTGTGCCTATGCCTCTCTTCCCATCTCTCTCTCTCCACATCTGGCTTTGGGAGGAGGAAAAACAGCAGATTAAGGAGTTGGACTCGACCAACAGAGACCCAGTCGAGGGGGTGGTCCAGCTGCTTGTCTCACTATACAGACACACAGTTGTCACTATTACACCGGTAAAACATCACGTCGTTCATTTTAAAATATCAATAATAAGCATGATCTACAGATTGAGTCCTTAGTAAACACATTTATTCATATTCAAGTCGTTTCATTCGCCCCCTTTAACTGAGCCCCCCCCCCCCCTCCCAGCCGGGCGCACAGTGGTACAGTCCAGATGGGGAGGCGGGGGGACGGAGGAGGAGTGTGCGGGGGGGGGGTGAGGGGGGACTGGCTGTGGCGGAGCAGGGGCAGACCGAGCCGAGCCAAGCCGAGGCAGGCTGTGTGTGAACGAAGAGACGCGCCGCTCCGCGCTCTGACCCCCCCATCTCAGCCCTGGATTATTCTTTCACTTTTTATCTCCACGCATGAACTCCCCCCCCCCGTGCGGACTGGTCCTGCTGCCCACTGAGCCCGGCTGCCCCGCGCAGAGAAGAGCAGAAAGAAGCAGAAGAAGCAGAAGAAAGGCAGCAGCAGCAGCAGCAGCAGCAGCAGCAGCGCGTGGGACTGTGGATTTAAATTACTGATTGGACTTTTCTGCGCGTGCCCGTCCAGGTACGTCCGGATGGGGTTTTTATTATTATTATTATTAGGGGGGGGAGTTTACGGTGTTGGAGGTGGGGGGTTGTGAAGGTCCAGGTCCGGGAGGCAGGTCTGGGGGTAGCGGGGAAAGGGGGGGTGTAGGCTGTGTGTGTGTGTGTGTGTGTGTGTGTGTGTGGATGTTTTGGGGGAAAACGCCTCGTCTCCCCCCGCTGCATCACCGCTCATCTGCTGCTCCTTCCTCGTGGATTTTTTTTTTTCCCAAGCGTGGAAATTTCACCCTGTTTTTCCACCGTTTTCCCCCACGCACAGAGTGGGGAGCGAGGCAGAGCCGGGGCTGTGTGTGGAGCCCCCACCCCCTCCCTTCCTCCCTCCCAGGTAGGAGTGTTTTTCACGCTCGCCTCGGCCTCGCTGTGCGCTGCGGATCACTCTCCTCCCGGGTCGGAACGCTCCAGTTCGGTGCGGTAGAGAGGCGTTCTGTCTGTGGCCGCGGATGTGTGTTTTTCAGTGTGCGGTGGAAGAGGGGGAGAGTGGTGGGGGAGGAGGAGGAGGAGGTGGGGAGGGGGGGTCTGGGAGGTAGCGAGGCTCCAGACGCCGATCCATTAAAGAAGAACAAAAGGGGGAGGCAGCGGAGAAAACGTTTTTTTAAATCGCAGCTGAAACCGGCGGAAAAAAGAAAAAGCGTCGAACCGACTCCGACCCCCCCAGGCTGCTGCCCGGGGTCCGCGCTCCACAACCCAGCCTCGGTGTTTTTCTGATTCCGTCCATGTGCCTCCATCCTCTCAGAACCGACCGATCCGTCCGAATCGAAACCCGGGGAATCCTAATCGAACTGTTCAGCTTTTTGATCGATTTCGAAGACGGCCAAAGGCGCTGATCGGACTGTGATGGATGAATTACATTCACACCGAGCTGGAGGTTGTTATCAATCAGAAATCCCATCGGTTGATCTATGTGACTTCCTGCTTCACGCAGACTCGATTGGCCCCCCGTCCCATCTCTGATAATCAATTAAAACGATCAGAAATGACAATGACAAATGTGTAAACGATTGATCTGATCAGAGCCATAAACATTAAGAATCTGATTGGTCGGTTTTCTGCGTTGTGACATGCTATAGGGTAATCGATAATCAGAAGAATCAGTAGTATGATCAGTTAGATAATAAGTGATCAGTCCACAGCAGAAAAAGCAACAATCACACAGTGTAGGCTAATCAATAACAGATATGATTGGTTGTGTGATGATGGATGAGTGAGTAATGATGCAGATCTCACCTGTGTGTCCTCACTAACAGATGCTCACCTGATCAATAATGTTATGGATCAGGTGAATGGCGGTGCAGCCCTGGTTCTGAGTCTCGGTGTTTAAATGTGAATCCAGAACAGCATCACGTTTAACTGATCAGTAATCAAACAGATCAGTAATGATTGGCTGTACTCAACAGGAGGAAAGTGCAGCAGATGTGGGTTCAGGTCCAGACTGGATCTGAAACCATGTGTCCAGGGGAAGTAAATGAATCTGCAGTTGTGTTTTGATGATCAATTATTGATTTAAATTGATCAGTCTCATGTTAAACACCTCCTCGCTGCAGTTTCTCTGATCTGATCTCAGTTTCTGCTTCTGTTCTGTGAAGATTCACCCAGACGATTTATTGACGATTCACCAGTAATGAAAACGATCTTGAGTTTCAGTTCAGATTCAGATTAAATACAAAACTTTATTTAACATGTGCACTGAGCCGAAGAGCAGCGGGAGGTTCTAGATCATACAGCAGAGAGTCATCGCCGAGGAGATTAAATATGAGAAGAATAATCAGAACAAATTAAAGGAGACGAACAGGAAATGAAGGTGAGATTACAGAATAAGAGCGGCAAATGGTCCGTAACGAGGGGAGAAAAAGAAACATTTAGAATCCGATGATTAAAATAAACAGTCGCTGAATGAATGAATGAATGAATGAATGAAATCATCAGTTTGTCGTCAGCTCTGTAATAGTTTAGCATCGTTTACAGCTTCGTCCGTGACTGTGAAATTTCAAAACCTGCAACTCCACGAGTCCAAGACCACATCCTCCTGGTCCAGGAGTCCAAAACCCCCCAAAAGGCTCTGTGTAAGATCAGATCCAGTCTGCAGAACCAGATCAATCGCTCCCTGATCGAATTATCAACCAATGACGAGGTTTCACCTGTCAGCTGGAGGTGAGGATGTGTAGAAACATCATCAGTCATCAGAGCTGGAACAGTTTGTTGACAATCATGGGCATTTTTTTTTAAAAATCCATCTGCTTTTTCATCTTTTCCAAGTAAAAATACTTCAAACTAACCAGTTTTCAGCCTCAGATGAGAAACTTTGCTGCTTTTCGCAGTGAAATCAACATTTTTTTTTAGGTTTTAGAATTTTGGATTTGAACTGAGCACAGCATTGGGTGAGATCTCAGAGAATTGGTGAATTTGTGTTGCAAATAGGATTAATCAGAGTAACAGAGCTTCAGAGTCAGAAACACACTGACATCATCATTGTGTGATGAGGTGGTCGCAATATGAGTGCTGGAGCATGGACCTCCATTAGACAGCTCCAGGTTCCTGGTCCTGAAGTTGGACCCAGGACCCACAAGTGTTTTAATTTTTTTCTGTATTAAGACATAAACAAAAAAAAAACTTCAGTGAGGTTGTATTATTTTTTTTATCACAGGAGGAGCTGTCAGGCTGAGACCAACACTTATTGTCATCATTAATACGTCTGACATGTGTTTTCTTTTTAAATCAGCTGACTGATCAGAGAACAGTGGAACAAAAAACTCATTATTCCCCGAAACCCAAGTGAATACATTCTAACGTCTTTTTCTGTTTGAGCAACAGTTTAAAACACAATGATGTTGTTTTACTGTCGGAGAAAACTTCAAATATTTACATCAGAGAAACTGGAACTTGTGAAGTTTTTGGCAATTTTTGTTTAAAAAAAGAAACAACAACCTAAATGATGAATCCCTATATGGGACTCATTAGATTTAGTCTCATTCAGCCTCCTCAGACCACATCACAGTCTGTGGTTGGTCTGATGTTTGGATCTGTACCAGTTCTCAGTAGCTGAATTTACAGGAGTCTGTTAGTCACTGATAAACAGAGGAGTTGAACTAAACACAAATCACTGAACGGTTTGAAACAAACATTTAAAACCAGATTTTTACATCTACACCACGGTCACGTTCCTGATGTTTCCTGTAGCGCCATCATCTGGTCAACACTTACATTTGGTTTGTGACCAAATCAACATCAAACAAAAACAAAAAAAGAGCAAAGGTAAATTGCTGAGTTGGTTGGTTGATCAAAATACATTTTTATTAGTTTCAGATTTTTTAAATGAAGGTTCCAAGTTTTCAGATGTGAGAATTTGCTGCTTTACTCTTATAATAAAGTAAATTGAATTTTTTTTTTTTAGTTTTATAACCAATGAAAACTCTAGTGAGTCACAGTCAGTGATTATTCATATTTCATAAACTTGGTGATTAATCAGTTCATTGACTAAAGCGGATTTCCCACCTCATGGCCACGGTACAGGAAACATGGTCACAGTCTCTCTTTCCTGAGTTACAGCTTTGAATAATGGCCACAATTGTTTTCGCAGAACATTATGATGTCACAGTGAAGCTGACCTTTTGACCTCTTGGATATGAAATGCCGTCAATTTACGGCCTTTGACAGTTGCGTTAAATTCAGATCCAACTATGATAATAAATAACCGCTGGCGAGACCGAATATCAATAAGATTCCCATCAGCCTCGGCTCCGCTCGGTTTATCGCTCGTTAGCACGTTTTAGCTAAACACGCCTGCTAGCCGTCAGCGTGTTAGCTCTTAGTGTGCTAAAGGTCGAGTGGGATTCAGACACAACAGGAAGTGAACACCAGAGGAGAGAGGTCAGAGGTCACAGCTCTGACGGCCTCATTAGTTTACAGAGGGAACAGTAGTTCTTGAAAGCAGCTGCAGCCATCACCCGATTATCAAAATGTCCATTTTTTTGTTGATCGACTAATTTTTAATTGATGGATCAGTTGTTCCACTTGTTAATAAAACAACAATCACGTTTCCCTTCACTCATGATGCCAAACCTTTGACCCTCCACCTTGTTTGTTTGTCTTTATTAGCATTAACAGTGAACCACAGATCAGCTGGGACAGTCATTGGGTTTACAGCCACTTGTAATAGCCACATGTGTTGAATGGGAATGTCCCTAAAAGCTGCTGTTACTCACTGTTAGCAATAAGCGCTAAACTCGCTAAACCCGCTAAACTCAGATCACACTGTGAATATGTCAGATTCAATTTTTTTTATCATCCAGATCCAAATGTTATAGGAGCTGAGAATATGTCACAAATCTGTCACGGTGTTCAGGAAAGTGATGAAGGTGGATCAGACTCTGTAAGTGGACTAGACAGGTTCTAACAGGTTCTTCTCTGGTCCAGGCCTCAGCAATGCAAATCACTAGTTCAGCGCTAATTGTGTAATTCTACTGACAATAAGCAGACACAGAGAAATGGTTCAGGATCAAACTGCAGACTTGAATCCTGGATTTAAAAACCCCATCAGAGTCTTGAACCGGGTTTTTGTAAGGAGGGGCCTGATGGTCAAAGACTCAGACCACCTGAGAGGTTTTCATTAAACACATGGAGCAGTGAAATGACCAGAATCTAAAAAAACATGGAGGATGTGAAGGAGAAGACGATGTGTATTTCTCTTTCTTTTTCTTTGCCTAGAAAAACGACTGAAACGACCAATTAATCCTGATATTAGTTTCTGATTGAAATCTTTTTCCGACCGATCAATTAACGGATGAATCAGAGGATCACGTCACACTGAGCTGGTTCCTGGTGTGAGGGTCTAACTGGAACCTTTTCTTTCCACACTAAGCTTCATTTTCCTGCTGCAGATTATCATACATCACTTTTTCCGTGTGTGTGTGTGTGTGTGTGTGTGTGTGTTGGTGCAGCCATAGATCTGGAGGTAATGGGATTTCCTCCTCCTCCTCTTGTCTCCAGTTCTCCTGTGACTGTAAATCCATCACTGCTGCTTATTATGGAATATTGATCATATCTATATATATGAGAGTGTGTGTGTGTGTGTGTGTGTGTGTGTGTGTGTGTGTGTGTGTGTGTGTGTGTGTGTGTGTGTGTGTGTGTGTGTGTGTGTGTGTGTGTGTGTGTGTGTGTGTGTGTGTGTGTGTGTGTGTGTGTGTGTGTGTGTGTGTGTGTGTGTGTGTGTGGACTTAATTGGAACCAGGTTGAAACCAGGTCAGGTGTGTGTGTATTGTTTGTGTGTTGTAATTGAATCTAAAGGACTGTCTCTCTAATACACATGCACACAAAACTGCATGTCATTCTTTATTAATATGCAATTAGACACACACACACACACACACACACACACACACACACACACTTGTGCTGAGTCAGTCATGGAGTCAGCGCAGAGGAAGTGCTGAGTCAGCAGACAGAGACGGACTCTTGGTATATTTTCACCTGCACTGTTTCACCTCTGAGTCTGAGAAGACGTCTCGCTGTCGGTCTCCTGGCCAATAGAATCGTCCCGCAGCAGTGATGTCATCTCTCACCGGTCCTTCTGTGTGTCTTTGTGGTCAGTTTGTCTTGGTGGACATTTTGCTCCTAGCTGTGGTCAGTTAATGTCTCACATTGGACACTTGGCCTCTGTTTCTAGTAGTTTAGTGTGTTTGTGTGATGGATGTAGTTGTGTGGTTGAGGGGCCCCTGGTCTGTGATCTCAGCCAGGTTCTCGTGTGAACTGTGTCACCTCGGACTTGTTGTTGACTTGTTGTCAATACAGCTGTTGTCATGAAGCTGTTTACGCTGCGCTCATCAGATGTGGACACGGTGTTTCAGAGATCAGACGGTTGTGTTGTGTTGTGTTGTGTTGTGTGGCTCCGCTCTGCTGCTCCACAACCTGTGTCTTGTGACAGCGTCAAGCCGACAGCCGTCTACTTGTGGTTCCTCATCCATGTGTGAGCATTTATATGAAAGTGTGGTGATCCGCTCCTTGACGGAATCTTTCTAACATAAACGTGAGAAAGCTTCATGGATTTTTTTCCCCTTTATTTCGGTTTCATTTAATTTATTTTTCTATTTTTTTTTTAATATATGGTTATTTTTCATATTATATTCTATTTGCATTGTTTTGGTATATTTTGATTCTATATAATCTGAATTAAATCCTGTGTGCAGTTGATATAAACATGCATCCAAGGAAAATTCTGTAAAAATAATTTAGAAAGAAAGAGAAAGCCTCATGGAAAATGAAAAAAAAAAAACTCATGGAAATGAAGGAAAAAAAATCTGTATTTCAGATAAATTACAAATCTGTAAAAATAATGAGTTTTTCCACCATAATTAAAGTCTGGTAGCATCATCTAAATGCTGATGAAGGCCAGTAGTCCAAAACTGAAATCCAGATCTGGCAGCCAGCACATGGGCCAGAATCAGCTAACATCTTATCTGCCGGTGCCAGAGCTGAGCCTCAGTGAGCCAAACTCACCTCCCCAACTCCTCAGCTGTTGGCTTTACATTCACTGTAAAGACATATCCAGAAGGTGGTGAGGAGAAAATGAAACGCTCATGTTCGCCATCATTAATCCACCGAGTTCTTTTCCATCTGGTTTGTAACCACAGACCAACGTTTCTACCTTAGAAACCAGCAAACTCTTCCTATACACTTTATAAACTGACTGTATTTACTTATAAAACTATATAAACGTGGACTCCTCTCACTGAAGCTCATTCTCACCTCCAGGTTCCTGCAGTCAGCCACCAGACTGAATGAAAATGTGAACTTCCTGTGAAATCTCCCAGATGTTTGGAATATTTGTGTCGACCATAAACTCCTGGCAACACAGTTCTCGTGTCTGTTCACATTCGTTCATGGATTTACTGCTGCTGCTGCTGCTGCTGCGGCTGCTGCTGGGGGGGCGTGGCCTGTGACTGATGTGCTGTTTATAATAGGAGAATGTTACTTCTTTTTCTGTTGCTGTAATTTACTGATGTCACCTAAACGCCTCACATGCACAGTGGTAGTGGACAGTAGCTATCGGCAGATGTGTGTAGAGAAAGCGCTGGTCTACAGTCAGTTACAGCGATAGATCTCAGACAGGTGTGTAACATACCTGGGCGTCTCTTCATCTAGATGGGCGGGGCTTATGCTGCGTTCATAACAACTCGGACGTCGAAATTCCCAACTCGGAAATTTCCGACTTCTGCAGGAACTCGGGAGAAAAAAAACATGGATACCTGAAGGAAGTTTGGCATATTGTGGCTCATAGCTGAATACGAAAAATCAATGCAGCAGTAAATGATGTTTATTTTGGAGGAGAGGAGACGCTGCAGATGAGTGCACATAATGTTACAGCCTTGATAACAGTTAAACGTTATTTCCGTCACATACAAGGACCACAATTTCACACCATACAACAATCACAGCTTAACATAAACGTATTTCATATCGGCTACTGCAATAATACACAAAAATATGCACTCAAACCTCAACAAATAACTTAAATGTCTAAATTCTAACCGTTTAAGACGAGGGCCGCCATGTTTTGATGTTGTCGTGACGTCAAGTTGGAAAGTCGGAGCTCTGATATGATACCCGAGTTCCCGACCTGTCATTTCCGAGTTCGACGCCGTTCAATTCATTTTTTACAACTCGGAGCTCGTTTTTTTTCCAACTTCCGAGTCGTCTTGAATGCAGCATTAATCCACATGGGGGCGGGGCTTAACCTGGAGAACATGTGGTGAAGTTGATGGGTCAGTTTTTATACAATCGATTCATTTAATTCTCAGACACAAACTCTCTCTCTCTCTGTCTGTCTCTCTCTCTCACACACACACACACACACACACACACACACACACACACACACACACACACACACACACACACACACACACACACACAGGATGAGCCGAGGAGCGAGAAGGAAACAATCAGCTGACACTCTTCACTTCCTCCTTTGATGCCTCCTGACCTCCAGCAGCTGTAGCTCAGTGTGTGTGTGTGTGTGTGTGTTCCTGTACATGTGTGTTTAGTCCTCTGAGAGGCCAGGGTCAGATACATACACTGTGCATACTTGTGCGTGTTCAGGGCTGTGTTGTGTTGTGTTGTGCGTGCGTGTCCTTCATGAGGTCCAGTGTACTGTGTGTTCTTTGTTCACAGGGTCGGCACAGACACACAACACTAACACACTGCACACAGCTGAGCTCTGATCTGATCACAGTTAGTTCTTCTGTAACTGAATTGAGTTGAAATGAATTGAACGATCACTTCATTTGGTCATGTGATGCATTACTGCATTTAATAATTCAAAGATCATTTATTGATCAGCTGTGGATGGAGACAGCAGCAGAGTCAATACAGCTGTTATCTACAGGTTTAACAGTCTGATTACATCACACTACTTTAACTTTAGAGAATGAAATGAGTCTAATCACACTGTTAACCCGGATAAGTTGATTGTACTTTCATCAAGTGATTGCCTCAAATGGTTTAAGTTATTGACATTAGAAAATTAATTTGTTCAAGTATAGTCAACTTAAATATACAATGGTCAGAATTTAAAATTTTAAGTTGCATAAACGTAAATGCTTTAAGTAATCAACAATTGAAATAAACTGTGGAGTCTACTTAAAAGTACAATATTTAGAATTTAATATTATAACTCAAATACACTTAAAGTCCTATTTTTTGTGAATTACCACACAATACAGTACATTTTATCTATTTTATTTCATTTTACACACAACAAAGCAACAAATATGTATTAACAATGATGCTCTGTGTGAAATACAACATGCAAATCCAAAATAACAGTGCAACTTTCAAAAATGTGTCCTCTGTAGAATAATGACAGTAAAATTAGCAATACCAGACGACACATTGCAAGGCTGCAGGAACAGTTCGGACGACGGGACGTCTGATGTGACATGTTGATCTTCAGTGTTTATTACTGATCTGAGAACAGCTCAAACACATCTTCTGCGTTTCTTTTAAATGTTGGTATTGATCCAATCAGAGGAAGCTGTCTGATGTCTTACCTGTGAATGTTCTGTCCCAAAAGTGTCTTAACTCACACACAGCTGCTCCAACATCCTGCTGTGTGTGCTTCCGTGTGTGTGTGTGTGTGTAATCCCTGGAGTTCAGGGTCAAATACATGTACACTCAAGTGTGTTCACATCCTCCCTGTGTGTATAATTGCATGTTAGCACGTGTGTGTGAGAGTGAATGTGTGTGTGTGTGGTGCTGCTCTGCAGCTGTTGAACTATAGAAATGCTTTATGCACCAACAGGGACTTACTTATAGGCTCAGTGTGTGTGTGTGTGTGTGTGTGTGTGTGTGTGTGCAGGGTGGAGTCCGAGCCTCAGGATCATACCACAGCTTTTTCCTCATGTTTTCAGTCATTATCTCCAGATCACATATAGCTCCATGTAGTTTAAAGTTAGATGGCCGTCTGTGTGTTCTCTGTGCTCTGTTCAACGCTCCGCAGGAATGTAAAGTACATGTGATTTGCAGTAAATGAGTTAAGACGTAGAAAAACAGTGGTTTGCTCCCGTACATGGAGCCTGTGAGGCGGCTCTGGACCTTGGTTCTGGTCCTTATCTGGGACTCTCTCTACAACCTCTCCACTCTCGGCGTCTCTGCTTTAAACGGTTAGAGAAGCACTGGAGCGTGTCCTGGTCTGAGCCTCGGCTCTGATCTCTGATCTGATCCTGACAAATGTTTAGCTTTAATAATCATAACAGGCTGAGATCAGCTGCAGGAGAGGGACTGGACACAAGTGGTCTGTGATGGATGTGGCTCTGCTACATCTGGGTCTGGACATGGTGGCACCAGGAGGAACTGTCATGACCCCGAGGCACCGCTCCGTTGAGTCTGGATCTGCAGAGCTGCTGCTGTTGTTGTTGTTGTTGTTGTTGTTGTTGTTGTTGTGTTGTTGTTGTTGTTGTGGTGCAGCAGATCTTCTCTCCCATCTTCACCCCCCCATCCTTGTTCTTGTCCTTCACCATCTTCTTCTTCACCTTCTTCGTCTTGTTTTCAGTGGACAGTAACGGAGTAAATTTACTTGAGTACTGTACTTAAGTACATATCCAGAGGATTTGTACTTTACTTGAGTATTAGATTTCTTTGGTACTTATTACTCTTACTTGAATACATTTCCAAGACAAATATTTTTACTTTTACTCGAGTTAATTTCTAGAAAGCCTTAGAAGTACTCGTTACTTTCAGGTCTGCTCTTTTTTTTTTTTCTTTCAAAGAGTTCATTCTCAGAAACAAGAGTTAAAAGCTCCTTCAATTCATTTAGAAAAAAATATAGTAATTAATTGATGTGAAAAATAAGAAATTTACTTTTACTTAAAGTAAATTTAAAAGCATGTACTTTTGGATACTTAAGTACCTTTAAAAGCAAGTACTTTTTTACTCTTACTCAAGTAACATGTCGACTGAGCTACTTTGACTTGTAACAGAGTAAAATTTGACCAGTAGTATTTGCACTCTTACTCAAGTACTGGGGTCGAGTACTCTGTCCATCTCTGCTTGCTTTGCACCCTCTTCTTCACCTTCTTCCCCTCTTCTTCCTCTCCTTCTGTTGCACTGGATGAGAAGATGTTTCCTGTCTGACCGTGTGATATGAGGATGTTTAAATGAAGGTGTATAAAATTTCATCGGGATTTGTTCCAGATGTGTCCAGATGTGTGAAAGCAGCCTCTGAGTCCGACTGATGTCAGAACTGTCTCTCTATACTCTATGTGACAATGTTCTAATATGAGTGTCTGTGTCCCTGTAACATCAGATGTTCAGAAGCAGGTCTAATCAGCACTGACACTTTCCGTCGACGTCTCTCTGAGCCGACTCTCTCACCTGCTGACTCCCACTCCGCTCCTGCAACATGGCCACATTTCCCTGCAGGCAGCTGACAGTCTCTGGGTCTATTTTAGACCTGGACTCTGAACAGATTTCCAGTGAAGCTCACAGAGAGGGACCAGGCTCACTAAAAGCATTCTTTTTCTCCTTCTGCTTCTCTCTCTGAGGGGGGACACTTCAAACGCCAAGTGTTCACTGTGGAAAACACATTAGTTGCTAAGTGACAAAAACTTAATTGAGACATTTTAAAGGCAGAAACTGGACCGAGGCTTGAGGGTCCTGAGGGGGCTGCAGGTTTCTGTCTCACATGGGGAAACAAAACTCAGCAGAGAGCCAGACTGTGGATTCACTTCCCCTGTTTCCTGCTTCTGTAGTCCAGAGGTGGACTTGACTGCACAATACATGTTTTGTTTGTCTTTTCACCAGATGATGAACCAGGACAGTGTCTCTCACCTCTTTGTGATTGGTCAGCTCTATGGAGGTGAGAGACTGGGCGGAGTTTACCTGCTCTCTCAGATCACTCACTTCACTTTGTGAATGTCCTCCAGGAGAGAGCCTCTCTAGTTGATGATGAAAGGACAAGGGACAGTGGAGTAGGTTGAGCTCCTTCACTTTGGCCCGGCGCATGTTCACACTGTAAAGAAGAACGTGGGCCAGTCCACCTCAGAATGTGGCCTGAGGGAAGGGATCTCAAATGTGTCCTCAATGTGTCTTGGGTATGTTCACACCTGGACTAAGAGTTGACCACTTGTGATCAGATCAGATAAAGGGGACATATTATGGAAATATCACTTTCTGAAGGCTCTTTAACATACTATATGTGGGTGTTGAGAAAAATGTGAGGGCGGAGCAAGCAGTGGTTCATTTGCATTTAAAGGGACAGACACTGAAACCAGCCGTTCTGAACAGGGCTGTTTAGAGAGGATGAAAAGAGCTATGATGTTTGATCCTTGGGGGATTTTGACCGAAGCATGTCACAGACATGTCTTTAAGACACCTGGGAACTATTTTAATTTGTGGAAAGGGGGCAGAATATGTCTCCTTACCAGGTCTGAACAAGAAAGGATGTCTCTATTAGAGATGCACCGATCAATCGGCCGCCGATTAAAAAAGCCGGTTTTATATCCAATCGGTGACCGGCCAGTCACTGTCGTAATTTCCGGTTTTCGGCCGATCAAACGGCCCAGAGCAAAAGAGCAGCGAAGCTAAAAACAAGCAGAAGACTCGGGAAGAAAACATGTCGCTGATTTGGACTTATTTCACTGTGTGCCAGGAACACCCAAAACATGCTCTTTGTGGCCTAATGCTTGCAAGTCAAAAGTAAGCCGTGGAGGATAAGTGTTTCCTCCAGGATTTTTTTAAAGAGTGGCGGCGACCGGCATAATGCCTATTCTTGAAAAGGGGGTTTATGATAGCATCATATAGCCTACCACTAGTTGTGGTCTTAATTGCAGTTATATAAGCAAAAGGTTGCCTGGGAGAGGGGTTGTATTAAATTTGGGAAAGGGTACTCAAGCCAAACAAAAATGGTGTCTATTGTATGATTATAATTATTTCTTAGATAGAAAACCGGTATCGGAAAAACCGGTTTTGGCAGGTCAGACCTTCTTTAAAACTGGAAATCGGTATTGGCCAAGAATTTTGCAATTGGTGCATCTCTAGTCTCTATATTTAACTAAACTGCAACAGTGGATCTGGACACAGTCTCCAGGAGGTGGCTGAGGTTGTCTCACCAGAGACCAGGTTCACTCCCAGAGACCAGGTTCCCATCCACAGTCTTGTCAGTGACAGAAGCAGCTCTTTGGTCGGGGTCAGTGGAGAACTACTGTGAACATTCATCACAGCTAAAAACACTGTGACTGCAGACATCACACTAAACAGTTTGTTTAAAGAATAATGAGGCTGCACAGCCACAGGTCCTCAGAGGGAGCAGGTCTGGATGTTTCAGACCCTCTCACTTCTCTTCCACATGAGCTGCTGACAGACACCAGTCATGATCTGCATGCTCCATTACACCTCTTTTACGCATACATTATTCTCATTCATTTAAACAAACAGTCAGTTTGGTCATGTTTTCCATGTTGGTGGGAGATTCTCCACCACTTTGGTCCAGATGTCAATTTTTGGATGGACTTTGCTCCAGATCTGGTCATGTACTTTAGATAATACTGTTGTGGAGTGTTCATATTTACTGTATAATCCTATGCCAGGAGCAGACTATACAGATTTTCACCTGATTTTGTCGTTTGTATTTATTTTATTTTGATTTTAAAAAATCAGGGGACAATACATATTAATAGACACTTTCGTGTAAATACGCAGGATTGCAGCAATCAGCTAATTTCCATCCTTTGTCCCTATCAGGTTGATGTTAACATTGTAATTGACAAGACAGAGATACACTAGTCATGGAGGACAAATTTCAAGCGTCGGGCCCAATTATGAATGTCGACAAATACGTGTAGTGTAACATAACTGATTGACAGCAATTGTGTGTCTATGATGCACCACAACACCCCGAGAGGAAGTCTAGCATGTTCAAATTGTTTCCATTTCTCTGCCTAGTCTGACATCTCCTACGACGTGAACCTTGACACTGACCAATAGGATGACAGAGCTGTTCAATCGTTTTTTCTTCCTTTTCTTTTTCGTGTCTGAACAAAAGACCGGTAGCATCACACACAGCACTTTGGTAGCCATGATTGACAGTTTCTTGTTACGCCTGCCTGATGACCTATGAACTCGCGCAGGGTCTTGGTCGTTGATTGGTCGGGGTCAAACTTGTACTGTTGTCAGTCTCCCGACCAAGACACACCAAAAGATTATGCCACTGTGATCGTTTAATCAGACATTAAAAAGACAATTAAAAAAATCATGTAGTCTGATCCTGGCATTAAAGGTCTGTGTAATATCAAGGTAGATGTCTAGGTGTTCTTTCATTATAAAGCAGCTCTAGGTTCTATATTAGTACTGTAGAAGTATCAAAGTCTCAGTCCGCAGAGAAATGCACACAGACTGTATTCAGAAACTGAGCCTTAACACCAGCCGTCAGACTTCCTGTGTCCTTGTGATGTCACAAAAAAAGTAGTCACCCCCGCTCTTAGTGATGCCTTAAGTCCACCTACCTGGACATGCTTTTGACCCATCTAGAATTTGTTTATTCTATACCTGAAATCTGTTCTGTTTTTGTTGGACCAATCAGAAGAGAGTCTCAAAGCCTCCTCTCTTCTGATTGGTGTTTTTCTCCACTGGGGAAACTCTCAGCAGGCGTGTAATGCCAACAGATAGTAATTTACTGAGATAAAATATCAAAACATCATTTTAAAAACTAATAATCCGTCTCTCTTTACCCATTCAGAGGAAGTGGAAGAAGAAGTGAAAGTCTTGGGAACCTGGGAACCACTTTTACACAGAGCTTTGTGTAATGATGCAGCATCAGAGGGGTCGGCAGGAGTTTGCCTCTGCCTCTGGTCTGTGGTCAGTGTGGTGCAGTGAGGGGAAACCTGTGAAGTGAAACCTCGGCCTGTTAATGACTGAAACAGAGCTCAGTGTTTCCCGCCCAGCTCTGGACAGACTTCACAGCTTTTTTACAATAGCTGCTGTTAATGTTTGCACTTCCAGGCGTCAGGTAAATGAGGTTTTATCGGAACGCTAATGAAGGCGGCAGGGAGGCCGGCGGCTCAGGAAGTCTTCAACAAAAAAAGGGTTTTCAGCCTGAACTCCTGCAGAAACGCCCTCGGAGCAGCTGATCCAGATCAGACCTGGACCTCTGAGCCGGTTCTGTCTCAGCTTGGAGATAAAATCCTGACTGCGTTCTGCACGTTTCAGCTCATTTGTCTCACAGCGTGTATATTATACATGAGAACAGAGCGTTTTTACAAAGTAAAGTAAGACTGAATCACATTGAGCTGAGAACCCTGCTGCTGCTCACATGTTGTTTCTGGCCACGCCCACAGCCTGTGACATCACACCAGCCATTTTACATTTAACAGCTGATTAAACAGCCCCACCTCAGTTATCTGTGCCTGAATTCATATACGTATCTAAGGCCTTAAAAGGTGTTTAATTGATTTCATAAAGGCATTAAATATTTTTCCCCGCCCAACTCAGGCTGTACTGAGAGTTTTTAAAATCAAATGTTTTTATTTGCCATTTCTTTTTCTGTAGTTTTAATGTTGCCTCAAAAACTAAAATATCTTATTGATAAAGATTATTCTCAAAATGCATTGTTTATACAGTACAACTACCATTCAAAAATAATTAGTAGTTAATGCTGATATAATAAGCTTGTAAGAGGTTTATAAAACCTATACTGCAGTGTGATATAATGGCCTTAATATAAGATGTTTTTGCAAAACCTTACGATATATAACGTGTGTAAAAATGAATAATATATTATAGATATTGAGCTCAATTTGGCATAATTAGAGATGGAATTTAAGTTGAAGCCACAAATGTGTTTTGTGAGGTCACAGTGTGACAGAAGTGTGATATGCACGTGACGTCACGATACTCGGAAGTCGCTGTGGAACGTCCACTGAGTGGCAAAAAGACGAGTGGCAGAGCCACCAAAGTTGAAAAACAACGCAAGTAACGAAGCGATTTTCTCCGAGCCCACACAAGTCTGACATGTCTAGCTTTGCCAGCATGTAAAGCAGCAGCAGCATGACCTAACAGAGCTGCTAGAAATCTTGAGGATACGTCTCACTTTGACCGAGTTACATTCAAGAACCTGTTCTCAATGACGGAAAGTAAATTCACTGGAGCGGTCATCCTTTTGACATCAATTGTTTTGATATAACATATTTTATCCAGTTTATGAGTCCACCTATCCATCAGCACGTTGAGGGAGGTTTGTTTTGCCACTCAGTCCGAACGAAAGGGGCGTTGCCCAGGGCAACGTGACGTAAACGCATACCCTCTATTCCCTCTGGAGAATGTGAGGTCACTCTGATCTTGAACTTTGACCTTTGCACACTAAAATTTAATTGGTTCATCCTCCAGTCCAAGTGAATGTTTGTGCCAAACGTGAAGAAGTTATGTCGAGGCGTTATTGAGACATCGTGTCCACGGGCCTCTAAACATATTGGGCAAAATAAGAGGAATGCAGAGATGGACAGAGTACTCAACCCCAGTATTTGAGTAAGAGTACAAATACTACTGGTCAAAATTTACTCCGTTACAAGTAAAAGTAGCTCCGTCGACATGTTACTCGAGTAAGAGTAAAAAAGTACTTGTTTTTGAAGGTATTTAAGTATCCAAAAGTACATGCTTTTACATTTACTTTAAGTAAAAGTAAGAGTAAGAGTAAATTTCTTATTTTTCACATCAATCAATTACTATAATTTTTTCTAAATGAATTTAAGGACCTTTTAACCCCTGTTTCTGAGAATGAACTCTTTGAAAGCAGCTGCACTGATGTGCTGCTTTTAGGGGTTAGGGTTTCCTTCTTTGACAAACACAGCTTGTGTCCAATAGGATTTTAGAAAAAAAAAAAAAAAATAGCAGACCTGAAAGTAACGAGTACTTTTCATCCTTCCTAGAAATTAACTCGAGTAAAAGTAAAAATATTTGTCTTGGAAATGTATTCAAGTAAGAGTAATAAGTACCAAAGAAATCTAATACTCAATTACAGTACAAATCCTCTGGATATATACTTAAGTACAGTACTCAAGTAAATTTACTCCGTTACTGTCCACCACTGGAGGAATGTATAGTTGTTACAGTAGGAAAAGTTCCCATGTTTTCCCACAACATCTATAATTTAAATCAAACATCATATCATTCACATCAGTGGTCTCATATTTTTATATCCTTGATATAACTTTGGACTGTAAATGACCTGAGGCTGGCTGGTCTCCGTCATGTCTGTGTGAAGGATGGAGTCCAGCTGATGAATCCAATCAACATTTACTCTGCGTGCTCTTCATGACCCCGGCGCAGGATAAATATAGCCTCCAGTGCAGCTAAACGCAGCGTGACTCTACTGTCAGTCACTGGAATAAACTTTGTTTTGATTTTCCGTCCCACCAGTCGGCACGGCGGTGATATACGGAGGGGTCAAAGGTCAGCGGGGCAGTACGATGAATGAGCTCCCTGTCAGTACATGTGTTTACAGCTCTCGCTTCGTTCTGGATCCGTCAGCGTGACCCTGAAATAAACTGAAACTCTAGAGGATTATTTTCTGTTCTGCGTCCATCTGAAAACAGCCAATAGAAATAAAATGAATGACAACAGAGCTGTGGAGACACAGTGCTCCCTCTCTGCAGATAGAAGCTGCTGCGCTAGTGGATGCCAAGACGATGATGAAACGTTCCCCCAATCGCATCCGTCAGTGTTTTATCTCGACCAATCGCCTCTCGCCAGCCCCTGAGAGGCGCTTGTTTAACCGAACCCCAACAGGAGCGCCGCTGTAACCGCTCAGAGTCAGAACGTGTTTTGATGTTCAGTCTCTGGTTTCCATCAGCTGATCCATTAAATCAATCAAAAACAACCTCCAACAGTCATGTGATTAACAGTGTCTCCCTCTAATGAAATAACAGTTTGATAGACTTATGATGGCTAATGCTGTGTGTGTGGTCTGAGACCTTGTGGTTATGATAGGGGCCTAATAGACGGACTGTTAAGTACACACACACACACACACACACACACACACACACACACACACACACACACACACACACACACACACACACAGCTAATGGAGTGTCTGTTTCTGTTGTTGCTGAGTTGGTGGCTACATCAGAGAAACCAGTGTAGCCAGATCTGACCAAAGGAATGTATTTGATTGAAATATTAAGTTAAATATCAATCTAATGAAAATGACTGGGTCTTGTGGGTTATGTTATATTCAACCCAAAGTCTTCGCTTACAGAACCAATAGAAACCTTTACAAGAAAGAGGAAGTGCAGTGTTTCCATGGACTCTCAATGGAGCTGTGAGCTGCAGTTTGAAAAGATCCTTTAAAAAAAAGTCTATTTGTCGCCATGCAGGAGGATGTTATGACCAATGATTACGTTCTGTAACTCCTGATCATAGTAATTATGACAGGTGCAGAGGGAAAAGTGTGGTGATGGAGTATAAAGAGAGACAAAGTCCATGTCAGAGCGATGTTTCTATCATCCTCAGCTGTTACTATTGTATCTATGAAAGATTATGTAATGTTGACGAAGTAGTGCTCCTTTCTTTAAAGATATATTTGGGGCATTTTTAGCCTTTAAAGGGATAGTTCACCCAAAATTCAAATCTCACTCATTATCTACTCACCCTCATGTCGACTAAGAGCTGTGAGAAGTTTCAGAGTCCTCCGTTCCTTCTCTGACTTACGGGGGGTCCGCGCAGCAGTATTTGTCCATATAATGGTTGTGAATGGATACCATTTTTCTTCGTCTAAAAAGACACACCAAAAAACATCAGAATACCTCCATACTGCTCGTCTGTAATGTCCCTCTTGTATTGAAGCCTCAACATGAGAAATTGTTTGGAAAAAAATTAAATAAGTCTAGGTTTTAAGCTTGTTTGTAGCTGAAGCTCCCAGTGTCTCAGTTCACTGCTCTTCCTGTGCCAGGAACAATTTCTCATGTCGGGGCTTCAATATAAGACGGACATTACAGACGAGCAGCATGGAGGTATTTGGATGTTTTTTGGTGTGTCTTCTTGGACGAAGAAAAGTGGTATCCATTCACAACCATTATATGGACAAATACTGCTGCACGGAACCCCCCCCCCCCGTAACTCGGAGAAGGCACGGAGGACTCTGAAACTTCTCACAGCCCTTAGTCGACATGAGGGTGAGTAGATGATGAGTGAAATTTGAATTTTGGGTGAACTACCCCTATAATTGATGGGATAGTGGAGAGAGACAGGGAAGTGGGGGGAGAGACTGGGGAAATGACACACACACATCCTTACGTCACAGTATCGTGACAAGGCCAGTCCCAATCCGAAGGCTCCTCCAAATGCGGCCGACGGAGCAGCCGCTGAGTTGGGACACAGCTACAATACGGATTGGCACAGTCAGGAATCGATCCGGTGATCACTGCATTGGGCATTGCCAACAAGGGACGTGCTCTTCACTCGACGTTCACCGAGCATCCTACCGATGTAACGCTTCAAAAAATCACAATGTTTTCCTAAACCCAAGCGAGCCATGATTATAATTATCGTACCCTTGGTGATAAAGGTTGATGTTATGTTTCTGTACCTTCGTTATTGTAACCACGACAACCAAGGTGTGGTTACACCTGCTGCTCTTCCAGGAGACGCTCACAGAGGGTTGTTGTTGCTGGTCTGGGAAATTGTTGTTGTTTGCACTGGAAAATGAAGTTTGTGGAAGTGGTCAGGAGCAGCTGCTGTTTGCTGTGTATCATTGGCTGCACTAGTAAATCTGAGTGGATGACTGTGAGAGTGAGGGAAAGCTAAAAACATGATGTTCTCAGTGAAGTCCTGCAGTAATAAGGAGTGAGTGTCCCTGTGGAGTCTGAGCAGGTTTATGGAGGTTTGTTCCTGATCAGAGCTGGTGAGTCATATCTGTGGAACCATGTTTCATATTGTGTAGTTCTTTTAGAGTTTGGTCAGACAAAACAAAATGGTCCACCGTCTCCACCTCTCCTGTCTGGTTCCTCCCTCCAGTATCTCATTGTGATGGGAGCAGCAGTGTGTAATTAACTGCCTCAGCTTGGTGAAGCGAGGCCTTCGTCTGTCTCCAGAGAGAGAGAGCCTCGCTGCTTTACCTCCAAAAACAACTGACGCCGTCAACAACAGGGGGGAAGTCTCCGTTTTACACACCAACCGTTAGCATGTTAGCTTTGGAGCTGTTAATAGCACAGAGGGACGGTTCGCAGCGGTTTGTAATTATAGAGGCCGACTGAGAGGAAGATGCATTCAAATTAAAGTGGACGTGTTAAAGTGCAGAGTGGTTCACAGTTCACTGTGTTTATGTAATTACAGGAAGTGACACAACAATCAAACTAAATTAGATCAGTTATTGCTCCACCAAAATAACAGATTTGCTGTCTCGGTTTGAAGAGGAAAATCGTTTGCATGGCAAGTTTAAAGGTCCAGGCTGTCAATTTAATAATGTTTGTTACTAAAGAAAATCACATTTATTCTATTTAAATAGCAACAACAAGTTGGGCAGCCAATCAGACTGGAGGAGGCTCGGAGCCCACTCTCTGATGTTTTCTGAGCAATCCATTAAAAATGTAGCAGATTACAGGTGAACTGCTTTGTTGTGACATCACAAAGTAACAAAAGTCTACTTTGTCTGTAGACTGAGGCTACCTTTGATTAAAGACTTTGTTCTGTAATGGCTTTTTTCATTTACAGTATTAAGATTACAAACAGATTTTAATGTCTAAATGTCATAGGCTACTTCCTTTTTTATAACCGTTATTTATAAAATAATGTCAGTGTAGGCTATACATACAGAGCTCCTTAGGGGACATGGGTGAAAAATCCCGAGAAACTACATCACAGACTATCCGTCTGTGAGCAGATGAATAAATAACAGATCTATGGACATTTCTCACTCTAACGATGCTTTTAGTGCCGTAGAGACGTGTTTACAGTTCATACGCGATATGGTTTATTGTGACAGTAGCTGCGGTCTGATGTGAGATGGAGCTCGGCTCTGGTGGGTCCAGTGGCCGGTCCGGTCTGATGCCTGATGTTTGGCTACAGCGGCTCGCTTTCTCCCCGTGATGACGGCGGAGTTTGACTCTCTGACTCCGGTGTGTGTGTGTGTGTGTGTGTGTGTGCGCCCCCGATGCCCCCCCACCCCCACCCCTGCTTCTGCAGCCAGGTCTGATGCCTGATGCTCGCCTACAGTGGCTCAGAGTTTGACCCTCTGGCTCCGGTGGTTCCACAGTGTCAGTTTATCCAAATAACGCTTATTTGTAAACTTGCTGGACCGGAGTCAGAGGGTCAAACTCCGCCGTCATCACGGGGAGAAAGCGAGCCGCTGTAGCCGAGCATCAGGCATCAGACCCGGCCGGCCGCCGAGCCCACCAAAGCCGAGCTCACAATAAACGATATTGCGTATGAACTGTAAACACGTCTACAGCACTAAAAGCATCGTTAGAGTGAGAAATGTCCATAGATCTGTTATTTACAGTTTCTCGGGATCTCGAGAAAGTTTTGCGAGATCTCGAGGAACTTTTGCAAGATCTCGATAAACTTCATCCTTTTTTCTTTTTCACCCATCAATTTTTTTCCCCCCATGTCCCCTAGGGGGCTCCGTATATACAAAAATACTATTTCTTTTTTTTAAAATAACATTTTACGAACTTAAATGAACATAAATGGACTATCTATCTATCTATCTATCTATCTATCTATCTATCTATCTATCTATCTATCTATCTATCTATCTATCTATCTATCTATCTATCTATCTATCTATACACATACATGCACACACACGGTCTAAATTTATTTCTTGTCACTGATTAATTTATTAATCTGTAAACTGAGGAGTTAAAGTAATAGAAAGTTATTTTGCTGATTATTGGTGTCTAGTGAACATGGGGGTGTCTGGTGTGGGGCCACACTAACAGGCCTGTCAGTCAGTCAGAAGGGAAGTGACAGCGGTCGTCTGTCATTTGTTGAATGAGCCCTCTCCAGTGCCTAGTGGTGTAACTCGATCGTCCCGCCTCCTCCCACCCTGAATGTGCCAAGTATGTGAGTCTGAACGTGGTGGACTCTGCTCTGGGGACAGTTTTTGTGAGGTCTATGAGGTCAATGATCCAGCCGCCAGTGTGTTCATGTGTAAGAGGCGGAGCTGCCAGTTACAGCATCATCAGAACCAGAGAGGTGCAGCTTAAACCCCCTCATGTTAGACCTTTTCAAACAGCTTTAAAGGATCATTTCCATTTTTTTTACAACCTGGATTTCTAGCATAAAATACGATCATTTACTCACCCAGACAACTTTGGTGTCATTTGGAGTCATTTTGACGAAATTAGCCCCAGTGGAGCGGCGCGTATCCATATAATGCGAGAACATGGGGCACGCAATGCAGCCTCTAAATAACACATTATACACCGCAAAACTTGTTCATTTCGCCAATATTTTGTTATGATACACTAGTGCTATTCCCCTCTGAGTCCGGGGTTAGCTGTTATCAACATCCGGCGCCTGTAGGTTGACCTACTGACCTCTGACCTGGATGATGTCATCTCCGACCGCTGCCCGGCTCATTCTGATAATAATTATTCCGCTTCAGCATTCGGGTCCATTTTTATCTCAACTAGCCAGAGCTTTAGTGAGTCCAGGTTGAGGAGAGGAAGCCTGTGGAAACTGAACTTCATCCAGCTGCTCATTTTGTTCTGACAAGTCAGAAACACACAGAAACGAACCATAGCATTAGCAGTAGCAACAAGCCGCGCCGTAGAGGTCGGAGATGGTAAATGGTAAATGGACTTGCACTTATATAGCGCTTTTCTAGTCACTCGGACCACTCAAAGCGCTTTACAATGTAATGGTCGCATTCACCCTTTCACACACATTCATACAGCACTGCTCGCAGACAGGCTTTGGAAGATAATCATTCACACACATTCACACAGGGCAGGTGTGGGTTCAGTGTCTTGCCCAAGGACACTTCGACATGCAGACAGGGGGAGCCAGGAATCGAACCGCTGACCTTCCGGTTAGTGAACGACCCGCTCTACCACCTGAGCCACAGCCGCCCGAGATGACATCATCCAGATCAGAGGTCAGTAGGTCAACCTACAGACCCCGGATGTTGATAACATGCCACCACGGACTCAGAGGGGAATAGCACTAGTGTATCATAATATATATATATTATATATAATATAACAAAATATTGGTGAAATGAACGAGTTTCGCCGCAGATAATGCTTTATATAGAGGCTGCGCTTGGGTGCCCCGAGTACTCGCATTATACGGATATACGCGCCGCTCCACTGGGGCTAATTTCATCAAAACGACACCAAATGACACCAATGCTGTCTGGGTGAGTAACTGATCGTATTTTATGCCAGAAATAAGGTCCAGGTTGTAAAAAACTGAAATTATCCTTTAATCATTGTGGTAACCGCTCCCTGTGTTGAGCTCTAGACTGTAAACACAGGTGGACGTAGCCTGGGTGAAGTGGTGAGGAGCAGCTGTGGAGCTCTACCGTCACCATCCGGTCAGTGTCTGACTCGTGACCCTGACCCGTACACACTGATCACACACTGGCTAACTGTAAAGCAAAAGGTTTCCAATATTTGTTTCCTGTTTAAAAACCATATTGAAAATGATTGAAGTTTGGTTGGTGTAATTACATGTCAATCGAATGCCAGACTCCTGGTTGCAGCCGCATGTGAAGCGCATAAAACAAAAGAGCAGTGCTGTGAGATGATTGGACGGCTGCATTGGTTAAAGTGGACCATTGTGTGGTGTCGTCCTGTAGACAGTGACTTAGTGTACATCTATTCACTGACTGGCTCAGAGGCTCCTCTGTGCCTCTAGTTGCGGTTTCTCCCACACAGTGGAGTAATTCTATATAGATATGTGTTATATTATCATATCTTAAATAGTGGCTTTATATTATTTCCATCAGATTCTTCAGTGTCATATTTTACAGCTTTGGTGAAAGAGCTGGTTGACAGGGCTGCTAATAAAGCATCCTGTGAATTCGCTGTGTCAGGAAAACATTCATCTGTGTGTGAGACAGACCTGACCTTCACAGAGTCAGACATCAGCACAACACAAACGTCTACACACACTCGACCTCCACTATATTTCACCTGCTTCTGAATAAATCCGGTCTTCTCTTCACAGCCTCGGTCTCGGCTCTGAACAACAGAATCTGTCTCTGACTCAGTTTTGTGTCAACCAGAAATAATATTTTAACTTTACACTCTGCATCAGTGGAGTTCCATTTGTATGGGAGCTCATTACTACCTATAAAACAGCTGTTTTAAGTCTGAATTATATGGTAAGAAGCCAAAATCTTAAGATATGTAATAATTTTTATTCACCAAGTGCAAATTGAAATGTTACTTCTCTCTGTGTGTATAATATTCATGTGTATGTCTTTATTTCTATTTCTATCTCTATCTCTATCTCTATCTCTATCTCTGTCTATATCTCTATCTCCATATCTCTATCTCTTCTGTTTTTGAATAAGGAGACAGAAATTAAAAATGCTTTTTTAAATCAAATTCATTGATTAATTGAAAAAATAATCGATTATTAAAATAATCATTAGTTGCAGCCCTATTCATGACTAATGGCAGGAAATTCCCTAGAGAATTTTGGTGATTACAATGGCTTCTAGTTACAAACATTTTGTTCAGAGTTTCGTCACATCCTAACCCTAACCCCTAACCCCGCAGATTTAGACTTCTTCAACTGCTATGGACCTACTTAATTCATTCAATACCTGGTTTTCATTACTCAGTACATCTATATGTTTAAAGTGTGAAACAGGATAGAAAACACAACAATAAAATGAGTCACGGTGCAACTGTGCAGATTAAAACACAGAGGTAAAAACAGAACATAGACTTGAGATCAGTAAAGGAACTCCTAAGAAGTGATGTCATCTGTAACTGAAGTCATGTACACTTACATATTGATTTGTCATTTGCCTCCATTCAAAGAGTTCAAGTCTCTTTGAATGGAGGCAAATGACCTACAGGTCAACCTACAGGCGCCATAAAGGCTTCATAAGCGAGGGGGTAGGAACTTCTACAGGAATGGGCCGGGCTCTTACGCGACGTGCAACAGTTATGATCATTACACATTCATTGTGCAGCTTTTTTTTCCTTTTTTTTTTTTTTTACTGCTCTTGTTGTAGTATTTTCATCTTGTGGTAGTGATGAGCTATTAATAGAGTTTTTGACTATGAATTCTTATTTGAATTGACTCACATAATACGTACTGACCTGATTTTCAGCTCTAATAGTGGAACATGTGTAAAATGATCTAACTGGGACCAGTTGGTTGAGACTGGATCAACGAATCAACGTCCTTAAATATCACACATGATTATGTTGCAACACAAACTGAGCCAGACTCAGATCAGACTCCGTCCTAATTGTTCTGATCAGCCCTGGTGTTCATCTGCATCACTCACTTTATTGCTTTTAATTATTCTAGTTTTATTATTTAAATAACTTTATCAATATATGTTGAACGAGCCTCTCTCCGGCTGTCGGGGCACGTTCACTCGCTGCAGTGTCATGGCCCAACCAGGAGCCGTAAAACCTCCCCCTCCATCACCTCCATCTGCGTCCGTCTCCCCCTCCCTGACCCTGCCTCACCCCTCCATCTCTGTGACTGAGTCTCTGTTTGAATCACAGGCTCCAGTAAACACACCACAAAGACACATTGTGCCGCGGCTTCCTGATAGAAAAGGGCTGCAGGGGACTGCTGGGGGTGCCGGATTTGTTTCAGGGTGGTCTCATAGAGATGGAAGGGGCCGGTTGCAGGAGGACAGATGTCAGATTGAGACACGTTTAGTTTGACAGAGATGGGACGGAGACGGACACGCCCACAGACAATTAACCAATGAGTTTTTCCACATCGACAAGTCATCAATCAAACAAATGTCAGGGTTTTATCTGTCATATCTGTCAATGGACAGGTCAGTCCACCTTAAGAGGAGCTTTGGGATGTCTTCTTGCATGTGTGTGGTAACCGTGGGAGACAGGAGGTCATGTCCACTCCTGTAGATGGAGATTTACCTCCAAAGTGTTCATAGTGACTGAAGAAAAGATGAAGAGTTCATTTGCAAAAGCAGATAACTCCGTTTTTAAAAAAATTCTAGAATCTTCATTTTTTATTTTTTATTTACATAATGTGATATCAGTCAAACCAAAGTTGAGTGACTTTGAGATGTAACAAAACAGACATATCTCAAAAAAATAAAGTTTTATTGAAAACAACACTATGCAAAGAATAATTACAAAACCTCAGCTCATTTTTTTCAAAATGGCGTTAATCTGCTTTTGCAAATGAACTCTAAAGATGTTCAGTGTTAAAAACTGCCTCTAAACACACACACACTGGCTGTGCAGCGTTCACTGAACCCCTCCTGCCTCGTGTCGGTTTCCATGTCAACCAGCGACAGTGAACACAACAGCTGTGTCACATCAGGTCAGGTGTTTGTCAGTGTAACAGTGACAAATAATGATCCGAGGCTCACTCAGTCATTAGTCTTTGGCCCGATCAGAACTGGTCAGAAAACACACACACACAGGTAGTAACTGTGAAATGTATGCAGGGCCGTTGGAATTCTGGGCCCCCTGAAAGAATAGGCTACTAAAGCGGGCCCCTACCCTCTTCCATATTTCGCACATTCTGTGTCATAAACTGTAAACTGTCTTGTCTGTAACAACATCTATGTGACGTCTGTCCGTCCTGGGTGAGGGATCCCTCCTCTGTTGCTCACCCTGAGCTTTCTCCGATTTCTCCCTGTTAAAAGGGTTTTCTATGGAGTTTTTCCTCAGTGGATGTGAGGGTCTAAGGACAGAGGATGTTGTTACGATGCCATGTAAAGCCCTTTGAGACAAACTGTTTGTAAAAAAAACGGGCTATACAAATAAAATTGCCTTGCCTAACTTTTCCAGTTTTTTTTTCTTAGACTATCATTTTTAATTTAGCCTACTTTGTTTTGATGCTAATGCAGCATTACTATGAGTACTAGTCAGGGTCTTATGCAGAATAAATCAGTCATACAAAGATTAGACTACTGGGGTTTTTGTGAACCCTACTGGACGCTGGGCCCCTAGAATTATCATCACCTTTCTCCCCTATACAACGGCCCTGAATGTGTGCACACTGTGCTGTGGGTTAAAGCTAAAGTTGTTGGTCGACCGGGTTAACACTGAGTTGTTGGACAGGGTGTGCACCCACACACACACACACACGGTCGTTGGCTTACCAGGGTGATGGATGGTCCAGTGAAATGGTAGTCCAGTTAGAGAAACTCTATCTGTCTCCTCTGTCTGCCCAGCTGTCTGTTGTCCATACACACACACACATACACATAGTAACACACACACACACACACACACTCTCTCTGGTCCATCTGTCGACCTCTCCTCTCTCTGGTTTCCCCCTCAGCTCAGCAGGCTAATTAACTAATGTGCTGATCTTTCACTGCCTCTTTGTGTTTCAGTGTGTGCGTGTGTGTGACTGCGTGTGTGTGTCACAGGGTTAATTGTGGGACTCGGCTTACTGTACCTCTCTGCTGCTGGAGTGAAAACTTTATTATCCACCCATTCAGAAAACGGCTCAGACTCCGTGTTCCTCTTCCTCTGCTGCTCATTAGAGACGGTCGGTCGGAGCCGAGCTGATCCACGTCCTCATCATCATGGCCGCCGATGTGAGAGTTAATCTGCAGGCGCCATGCGGAGGATTTATTTTATTTTAGGTGTTCTTCTAAAAAAGACTTTCTTCTTCTTAAGATCTGTTAATGAGGCGGCTGAGAGAAGCCCAGACCTCTGCTGGAAGACTTCCTGTCTGAAGCGCCGTTTCATTCGCTGAGTGTAATTTATGCGCTGACACTGTAATTAACGAGACGGGACAGCAGATTACAGCGGTTTGTTTGCGAGGACAAATTAAGGCTGTCAGTTTTTATTCAACATTCAAAGCACTGTTCAGAAATCAGAGCTGCCCGGCCATGAATCAGTTCTTTACAGAGATTTCACTTTTCTCATAATGTTTGTTTTCATTGTTGATCCATCATCCGTCTGAATATAGAGAGGAAAAATGTCCCAGACGAAAAGAAGCGCATCATCTGTATAAAATAAGACAAAAGTCAAATTCAGTGATGATTTTATTACATGACAGGAAACGGTGGTGACTGGAGGTGACAGGGTGTGTGTATGTTGCCCGGGGTGGATCGATGGGAGCCCAGGAGCCCAATTTGCCCACGGGCCCAGAAATATTCTAATCCAGCCATGATCGTTTGATGATCAAAATGGTTTAGAGGTTAGAGAAGTTGATTAATTGATCAGGCTGCTATAGAAACACTGTATAGTTAATGAACAGTGATTGTCTCCATGTAAATGGTACAAACTGTGTAATGTTTACTTGAGGTTTATATCACCTGTATGAATTAAAAAGAAAAAACAACAAAATTCTTTCACAACCTGTCCTGCTGCACAGTCTGACCTTCATCTGATTAGTATTAACATCACTGTTACACCTGAAACCTCAATATACTGTAATTCTTCTATAAATATGTTTATAGGTTATGATACAATAAACTGTGTGCTATTCTGGCTGGCCTGTGCTCAGATATTAAATTGTGGATATCTCCCAGGTCTCATCAGTCATCACTGAGCCAAAGATCTTTTATGAAGGAGAAAAAGCTTCACTCTTTGGCTTTGGAGTTTTCAGTTTAAAGGGATAGTTCAACATTTTGGCAAATTGGCCCATTGCCATAATCGCTATAGTCATAGCAGTAGGTTCGTTACCTTTATTTGTCGGTGTAAGCTATTTTTAGAACGGTGGAGAGAAGCAGCAGGCTGCTCAGAGCTACGCTATGGAGGCTAAGGGAATTTCTTGGTTTCCCTCATCAAACTCATCAAATACACAATCCAACAACTCCAAAATGCTGTCGTGGACAAGTTGTGAGCTGCACATTCACCACGCTATGAGATAATAACGGAACGTTACGAAACGGAGCCGTTTTCAAGGTAAATACAGGGTAAATACAGAGTCTGCTTGCTGAAAAACTGTCCCTGAACGCAACGTGCATCAGCGGTTTTGCATGAATTTACCTCTGAAATGGCTCCGTCTCGTAACGTTCCGTTATTATCTCATAGCGTGGTGAATGTGCAGGTCACAACTTGTCCACGACAGCGTTTTGGAGTTGTTGGGTTGTGTATTTGATGAGTTTGATGAGGTAAACCAAGAAATTCCCTTAGCCTCCATAGCATAGCTCTGAGCAGCCTGCTGCTTCGCTCCGCCGTTCTAAAAATCGCTTACACCGACAAATAAAGGTAACGAACCTACTACTATGACTATAGCGATTATGGCAATGGGCCAATTTGCCAAAATGTTGAACTATCCCTTTAAATAGAGACTTTTTATTTTAAATACTCAGGTGTTGTGTTGTCATCTTGATAACAGGAATAGACCTTTCTCTTCTGATTCTCATCTGCCTCTACCAGTCGCATATACATACAACAGGCACTGACTTATTGTAGTTTTTATTTTTTCAGTCAATTCATTTATATCATAGGGACAAGGCAGTTTAACATGGGTTCAAATGAGGCTATGAAACTAGTGTTTCACAAAGAGTTATATCAACTCCTAACTCCCTACGCCTTGTATGATGTCATTAAGTCAATAGCACAAAACACACATCACAATTGATAAGAGACAGCTAACAGACTAACAGTCAAAAAAAGGACAAATTTCAGTAGATGGTCACAGCTCTGGTTTGCTTTATCAGCATGTAACCTTTTGTTGTAAAGGAATCTGTAGCTGGAGTTGATTTGATTTCAGTTGTTGAGGTTTTCCAGAGTTGACAACCCTTCATGGTGAAAGCTGATTGTCCAAATTTAGATCTAATATGTGATATTTTACAGTTGCCATTCACCACAGTTGCTCTGTTACTGTCTGGTCTTGAATCTCTGTCTGAGAAAGACTCTGGGGCTAAACTGTTGATACATGTCTAAACTAATTTGAGCGAGCAACGATGAATAAAGCTCTCAAAACTAACTGGATTGTGTCCTTTCAGTATGTGAAAAGATACAGTCTGCTGACAAGTGTTACTGACCTTGAGTTCTCTGCTAGCAGCTGCTGTTCAGTTCCAGTCTGTGTTTCTTTGTCAGTCCAGCAATTTACCAGTCACACATTACAGAGGAAACTCTGCCCGAGTTGCACGCAGCCAGTGTTTGTGTGAACGGTGATGTAAATGTGTGTTTTCAGGTGTGATTTCATTGTGCCATTTCTGAAAGGCAGCTGGAATGCTCACCTGAACGGAAAAGATTCTAGTATCAAACAGGGACTACGCAGGATTTTCACCTTAACTCTGCTACATTTGTACCTCAATTAACCAGCTCCAGAGTCCTAGTTCTGGTTAAATCAATGACTTGTAACTAGTTCCAGGGAGAATGGAGGCTCTCTGCCTTCCACCTAGCGTCTCTTGGCTGAAAACCAACCTTGTAAGATCAGAGCCTCCGACCCGGTGTCCCAGCTCTCGTCTCTGCGGCACCGCCACACAAACGTAACCCATAATCTCTTGTTTATGACAGATAAGACTACACAGATATACATATGGTAACATGGTAGATGATAAATAACGTTATCCACCGCTTCATGGATTGATTTCTCTTGCTTCGTTGAAAACAAATGCGGGTTAGAGGAGGAGGGTTAGAGACACAGAGGAGAAGAGACCAGACTTGCATATTTCCCCTTTTAAAATGAAAGCATGTCAGAGCCGGTAAAAGCGCTGTACAATCAGTGTCTCAACATCTCCAACAGAGTGAGACATCGTCTCTCCAGAGAATCTCTTCACATCTCTGTCAGGAGTCACACTCCACTTAAACTTTCCTTATCGTCAGATCAATAACCGAGGCTGAACAAGTTTAGAGTTGTGCATCAGGAGCGTCAGTGTGTGGATCAAGTAGTTTTTGAGTGTGTTAGATATTTGATATCAGATGACTCAATATCAGTGTCAGAGATGATCAATATTAAAGAGCTCAGATAAGGATGGGGTCCTGTGATAGAGCAGGTTTGCAGCTGCAGTGGTGTGTGATACCGAGTCCAAACAAACCGTGTGCTCATGGAAATAAAGGAGCGTGTTAGTGTAGCATCACAATATAAAACCATCAGTCCGCCAAATGTCAGGCATGAGAATCCAGACAAAACTGAGCCCAGTGTGTTTCCACAGCCACTTCCTCATATTCCTCTGGTATTGATCGGTGAGTCCGAGCTGAAACCGGGAGGATGATGTGAGGCTCTGCTACAGTTGAGGGTTCAGTTCCCACCGGGACGCCCACGCCGAGAACGTACGCAGCAGGCATTTTAATGCAGAACCTGCAGCGAGCCACCAGAACGTCGTTCAAGCTGGAGGGAGAAAATCCTCCATTTTGTCTCGTTCACCAGCCGACTGTAGATCAGCTGCTCTCACCAGAGAGGTTCAGTGTTCACAGGGTTTCTGCTTCACAGCTGTGTGTGTGCGTGTGTGTGTGTAATCAGAGCTGTCAGTCAAACGTAAATAGAGGAGAAATGGCTGCCAGGATGAGAGTGAAGTTTCCATCAAGCTCAGTGTGAGAGAAGCTGCTGAAGCTTTATGAGAGAATCAGTGAGAAGACAGACGGAAACAGATCAATAACTCTATCTGCCTCCATCACACACACACACACACACACACACACACACACACACACACACACACACACACACACACACACACACACTGCTAATCTCTACACTCACTGCTGTAACAGGAGCCCTGTGTGTGTGTTAGAGCTTTTTGTAAATAATACTGTCTGCAGGTTTAAAGCTCCTCCTCAGTCTGCAGGTGAAGACCTTCACTCACTCATGTCTGACCTCAGAGTCCTCTCATACAGTCAGAATCTTCTAGAATAAAAACATTTAGTAAGTTAAACTCACCTGCAGGACAAACGTAGATGGACACACCTGTAGTTCACCCCAAAAACTGTAAATACAGTTGGACGAAGCCTTTGTGATGTCACCTACAGAGGAGTTATGAAGCTCAGGCTGTGTCCCAAATCACAGTGACTAGGCCATTTTGTAGTGGTGTCCGAATGTTTAGTGATTATTAATATTCACTATATATAGTTCACTCACAATTCACCGCGACATGTAGTGGACATCCAATGGTCACTAACCAAAGCAAGATATCCCATCATGCATTGCGGTCTGAGATCGTGGTTATGATCGCGGTAGGCATCGATCTGGAATGTTTTAATTATGCGATGTAATACATAATTAACTGTGTGGTGGAGTAGTGTCTGAAAGTGTTTTTTCATTTGACCAGTGAGTTCACTATATAGTCCAATAGAGTGCCAAAGCGGAAGCAGGGAGTAACGGTCGCCATGGGACCTCAATTCAGAAAAAATCTCCATGTAAGTGAATGGGAGTCAAAGTTTTATTTCGTGATCCGATTGAATTGTGCCATGAGAAAAAAATATGACCTCTACCTGTTTAAAACATCACGTTTCATGGAGAGAAATCAGCAGTTTGTTGCAAAACTATTGTAGAATAAAATTCCAAGTTCCGTAACCAGAAAGACTCCAGGTGGCGTAGGTGACGTCACACACCAAATGCCGCCCTTTCCCGTGTCTGTTGGTGAGGTATTTTTTGTGGGACACAGATCTGTAGTCCGTAGAGCGTCGTCACACAAAATACATTCTTCCGTTGCCGTTTTACGATAAACTGCTTATTTTTTGGCATGAAACGTGATGTTTTAAACAGGTAGAGGTCATATTTTTTTCTCATGACACAATTCAATCGGATCACGAAATACAATTTTGACTCCCGTTCACTTTTCCGAATTGAGGTCCCATGGCGACGTTACTTCCTGCTTCTGCTTCGGCTCTCTATTGTGAGTAGGGAGTAGTGAATGAGTGGGTGATTTGGGACACATCCTCAGAGTGAGCTGCTCCTCTGTTACCATTTTGGTAGGCTACTGACTGACCACGCCCCCTAATTCCCAGCTAATCCAAATATGGGCAAAGAGGAGGAGCAGGTGTGTCGCTGACAAGCAGACGCTTCTGTTAGCATCATTAGCACAGCTGGGGGTTAGCACAACTTGAAGGCTGATTCATTTGCCAGTTAGCAAGCTAAGCTAACTAGCTTAGTATGGTGAGCACAGATGCCGATAACATGTTTATTAGTTCTAATGTGTACAATAGAAATAATAGTTGAATTGAACTCACCTGGGACAAACAGTAGCAGACTTCTTTGTGTTCTCGCCATAGACTGTAAAAAGAATGGACGTAGCGTCCGTGACGTCACCCATTAGTTTTGGGGAGTCGTTTTTGTGACTCAAATATGGCGGCCTGAACAGCGCCATGTTGGATTGGCCGGCCGAGAACCCGCCCACTGGCCTCGAAGCAGCTGTCCACGGAGCTGCTCGGACCTGTCACTCAACGTTTCTGCGCCCTAATTGGCCAGAATTTTAACCTAATAACAGTAAAACTGTAGAGTTAAAAAAAAATTCACCCCCCTCAGAGTGTGTGCGGGGGTAGAAACTATCGGTTGAGACGAAAAAACGTTCTGACACCAGGCTTTTAACATGTTTACTGAGGATGTAAAGTCGGCGATTTTAACATGGGGGTCTATGGGGAATGCTCCCTTCTGACACCAGCCCCCAGAGGAAGAAGAGGGGATTGCAGTTTTTTGAACGCGGAAGTGAGCTTCACTTCTCAGACCGAAAACTGCCCCCTTGGTTCTCGCAGTCAAATTACCAGTCTGATATTTCCTACATAAAAATGTATTTTCTTTCTTTTTTGTGTATTTTTTAATTCAAAAAACGCTATAACATGGTGTAAATAGCTTGTTTGTGAATATTATGTTACATTCAAAATAATCCAGGGACAGATTTGCAAATGTTTTTGTTTCTGTCTCCTCATAACCACAGTGTACTATTTGAATTAGATCTTAATCATCTTCATCTTCTCTCTCTCTCTCTAGTCATGAGCCACTGAAGACGACGACTCTTCTTCAGACCTGCAGCCAGCTCTTCTCTCCTCCTCCTCCCCTCCTCTCCTCCTCTATCCCTCCATCCTCTCCTCCTCCTCCTCCTTTTTCTATCCACCATGCTCCCTTATTCCTCCTCCTCCTCTCCTTTCTTCCTCTCCCTCCTCCTCTTCCTCCTCCTCCTCTCCTCCCCACTCCTCTCTGCCCCGGCTGCTCCCCCTCCTCCCACCGTGGCGTCCAGCAGGGTGGTGTACCGGGCGTTCGACACCTCCCTCACCCACCTGACCGTCCACCGGAGGACGGGCGAGGTGTTCGTCGGCGCCGTCAACCGCGTGCTGAAGCTGTCGGCCAACCTGACGGAGCTGAGGAGTCACATGACCGGACCAGTGGAGGACAACGCTAAGTGTTACCCCCCACCCAGCGTCAGGGCCTGTGCTCACCGGTCGGTACTCACCTGTCTCACCTGCCTGTCTCCACCTGCCTTATCTGTCTCCATTTATCTCACCTTGCTATCTTTACCTATCTGTCTCCGCCTGTCTCATCTGTTTCTTCACCTTTATCTCCACCTGTGTGTGTGTACACCTGTCTCACCTATCCAGCTACACCTGTCTGTCTACACCTGTTGTTGTATGTTTACATATGTCCAAACCTGCCATAGAAAAGTTAAGGAAAAAAAAAAGAATATTTCAAACATTGAATATTTCTTGTGTGGACCATATAATAAAAGATATAATTCAGATGATTATTTTTAACCAAAATAACAAAAGAAGCATAAAAACACATTGATTCTAATACGGGTCATTTTTGACCCACTCATGGAAGAGTGTAGGGTCCATTCACTCGTGCATCAAGGGGTTAACTGTCTCCACCTGTCTGTGTACACCTGTCTCACCTATCTGGCTACACCTGTCTGTCTACACCTGTTGTTGTCTGTTTACATATGTCCAAACCTGCCTTAGAAAAGTTTAAAAAAAAAAAAGAGTTAAAAATATTAAATATTTCAAACATTTTATATTTCTTGTGTGGACCAAAATATAATAAAAGATTTAATACACATGATTATTTTTAACCAAAATGACAAAAGAGACATAAAACACACACATCTTAATTGAGCCAGAAATTGTAATGTCAAAATGGGGCCATGAGCCAAAAAAGGTTGGGAACCACTGATCTAAGGGTTAACTGTCTCCACCTGTCTACACCTGTCTAGACCTGGCAATCAGCTGTTTTTCTACCTTTCTGTTTCAATAAACATGTCTACACCTGTCTGTCTGCCCTCAGACTGGAATCATCAGACAACGTGAACAAGCTCTTACTGGTGGACTACACTGGGAACAGACTGGTGGCCTGTGGCTCCATCTGGCAGGGCGTCTGTCAGTTCCTCAGGCTGGAGGATCTCTTCAAACTGGGAGAGCCGCATCACCGCAAGGAGCACTACCTGTCCGGAGCCAGGGAGGCTGATGGGATGGCAGGTAGGCTGGGCGGGAGGGAGGGGGCGTGGTCAGATGAAACTAAACTAAACATTTCCGATTTCTCTTGCAGAAAGTTAAAAGTTCCTGTGAGTAAATGTTTTAGAGAAGTTAAGGGGGAAGCGGAGGCGGGAAATTGATCCGAGACTAAATGTTGGAGAAAATGAGTGTTTTCTCAAGGCAAGTGTGAAGCAGCAGCCGTGAGTCTGCAGATCGATGCAGGTAATAGATAATAACAACAGCGCTCTCAATGGCAGTTGTGGGAAATGGTGCGTCTATGAAAGAGGAGGTGATGTTAGATGAAAATAAAACACATGATCAGTTAATTAAATGAATAATGCAAAGAGTGTTTTAAAGAACAAGTGTGTTTTCTTTTCCCGCTGTCAGGGCTAATGTCCCAGAGGAAACACTCTCGTCTCCAGTCAGAGGCTCCTGCTGTTTCTCGCTGCAGGTTTAGATCCAGACGCCTCGCCTCTCTTTGTTCAGCAGATTTTTGTGCTGAATTCACGTCAAAGTTTTTTTTTTTTTGTGGTTAATTTTCTTGCTTAAAAAGGAAAATAAAACCAAAGCTGTGGTGTTTTCCTCTCAGCAGGCTGGAGAGGCTTTTCAACCTTCGGGTGTCGATCATGTGTCAGTTTATTTTCCAGGCTTTTATTCCTAATCAGCAGCTGTAACCTGAATGAAGACTGTCAGGATGGAGCAGGACGTGATTGACAGATAGACTTAGTCCGCAAATCTCTTTGTTTGAGGTTGGATTTAAATATTTGATAAGGTATACAGTATATTCACACATTTCATAGGTAAGAGAAAGAGCTGCTGTATGTATTAGAGGCTTTAAGAGCTGACATGGTTCACCTGTGACCTACTTCTGAACATTTACAAAACCTGATATGATCCTTTTGTGTTTTAAACCTGTGATGTTTCAATAAAACAGCATCAACAGGAAGCAGCAGCCTCCTGGTTTTAAGTGGCTCTGATACTGTTGCAGATATCCCTCATCAGCCCTGGTGATCAGTGTCAGGGCTCATCCAGACTTCCTTTTTCTTTAGCCAGCCTCAGTGTGTCTTGAGTGACAGCCCGGCCCCCGTGAAAGAGCGTGAATTAAAGCGTGATGATGTGAGAGAATATTTTGTACAAGAAACGTGAACTCCGAGTTCAGGCGCTGAGGTTGGCAGCTCCCTCTCGTTCTGATGCTGCTTATTAGCGGAGGAGAAAACTTTAAGGCAGCAGCTCCTCAACGTTTATCTCAGCTTTGACCGTCACAGGTCACGTTAGCCGCCACTAATTAATGTTAATCCTGTCAGTAATTTAATGTCGGAACAAAATAAAACCTGCCTGTTTTGGGGGTTTGTGTGTCTGCTCTCAGCCTTCTGAGGGAAGAAGCTTTCCTCCCATCATCATGCTTCAATATTGGTTTTCCTCAGAAATGGTGCTTTAAAGGGATAGTTCACCCAAAATTCAAATTTCACTCATTATCTACTCACCCTCATGTCGACTAAGAGCTGTGAGAATTTTCAGAGTCCTCCGTTCCTTCTCTGAGTTACGGGGGGGTCCGCGCAGCAGTATTTGTCCATATAATGGTTGTGAATGGATACCAACTTTCTTCATCCAAAAAGACACACCAAAAAACATCCAAATACCTCATTTTTCAATTTCTCATGTCGGGACTTCAATACAAGAGGGACATTACAGACGAGCAGTATGGAGGTATTTGGATGTTTTTTGTTGTGTCTTTTTGGACAAAGAAAGTTGGTATCCATTGACAACCATTATATGGACAAATACTGATGCGTGGACTCCCCCCCGTAACTCAGAGAAGGCACGGAGGACTCTGAAAATTCTCACAGCCCTTAGTTGACATGATGGTGTGTAGAACTTTGAATTTTGGGTGAACTATCCCTTTAATTTCCTAAATGCTGATCTAATATGTATGAGACATGTTGAAGTTGGAGCCGTAGGTGGTCATCCTCCGTGCAGCCCATAAATGATGACGCCTGCAAAAACATGTGTTGAGGAGCAGTTTAAACAGATCCCTGTATCTGGTCCTGGAACAGCGTCAAACCGCTCTGTGGTTGTTGAGCTGTGAGCATCTTCAGCCTGTTTTGCACTGAGAGACTTTGTTGTAATGTCATGTCTTGTTGGATTTAGCATCACCTCCTGAACAGGAACTCGCTCCGCACAAAGTGCAAACAAAAGCAAAACATGACACAGCGGTAAGCTTCACTGGGCTCCTGCAGCAGGTTTGAGCTACAGCTGCATCTTAAAGGGACAGTTTGACATTTTGGCAAATTGGCCTATTGCCATAATCCCTATAGTTTTAGGAGAAGGTTCATTACCTTTAATTGTCGGTGCAAGCTATTTTTTAGATCGGCGGGGCAGAGACGTGAGCTCTGCATGGCGCATGATATTTCCTGGCTTTCGCTCACCAAACTCATCAAATACACAATCCAACAACTCCAAAACGCTCTGGTGGACAAGTTGTGACCTGCACATTCACCACGCTATGAAATAATAATGTAACATTACAAGATGGAGTTGTTTTAGAGGCAAATGCGTAGCCGGAACTACATTCCAGACACGGCTGCTGGGCAGAGTGACCTCAAAAGTGAAAGTAGTTCTGAGTATTTGCTTCATGTGTCTTAATGTTATATAACTATATGTTATTATCTCATAGCGTTAACTTGTCCACGAGAGTTGTTGGATTGTGTATTTAGTTTGATGAGGGAAACGTAGAAATCCCATGAGCCTCCGTAGCGTTAGCTGAGCAGCTCATGTTTCTGCCCCACTGATCTAGAAACAGCTTGCACTGACAATTAAATGTTATGAACCTACTGCTAATACTATAGGGATGATGGCAATAGGTGAATTTGAAAAACCTGTTTCCAATCGCATTATCTGGGCGTTTTAGTCGGATCTGGAGAAGTCCAGTATTAGTCGAACTAACACGTTTACATGCACTTCAGTTGTCCAGTTACAGTTGGATTAAGGCCATAATTCATGTAAAAGTCAAAACTTGGTCCTCTCTTTCTCCTCCGGCCTCCTCTGCAGGTGTGGTTGTGGGTGAGGACGACTGGACGGCCGACCCCAAGAGGAAGAAGCCCGCCAAGGGCGGCAGCCGGCTGTTCATCGGTGCCGCCATCGACGGGAAGTCCGAGTATTTCCCCACACTGTCCAGCAGGAAGCTGGTGGCCGACGAGGAGAGCGTCAACATGTTCTCTCTGGTCTACCAGGACGAGTTCGTCTCCTCGCAGATCAAAATCCCGTCGGACACGCTGTCCCTCTACCCGGCTTTCGACATCTACTACGTCTACGGCTTCTCCAGCCGCACGTACGTCTACTTCCTGACGCTGCAGCTGGACACGCAGCTGACGCAGATGGACGCCGGCGGAGAGAAGTTCTTCACCTCCAAGATCGTCAGGATGTGCTCCAACGACACAGAGTTCTACTCGTACGTAGAGTTTCCTCTGGGTTGCACCAAAGACGGCGTGGAGTACCGGCTGGTCCAGGCCGCCTACAAGCAGAAACCGGGGCGTCGTCTGGCCCAGGCGCTCGGCCTCTCCGAGGACGATGATGTCCTGTTCGTCGTCTTCTCACAGGTGAGATAACTGCAGCGGTTTCCTCAGTGTGTTTCAGTGCAGCTCCTCTGGGGTTTGAAGCGGCTCCTCTCACACTCTGCTGCTGTTTGTGTTTTCAGGGTCAGAAGAATCGCTCCAACCCTCCCAGAGAGACCGTCCTCTGTCTGTTCACCCTCCACGACATCAACCTGGCCATGAGGGAGAGGATCCGCTCCTGTTACCGTGGAGAGGGACGCCTCTCGTTGCCGTGGTTACTCAACAAGGAGCTGCCCTGCATCCACACGGTGAGTTAACAGCTCGGAGGTTCATACTTTGACATGTACTTGAAAACTGCAGTCAGGTAGACAGAGGCTGTTTTAACTGAAGTTCATCCGTGCAAAACGACATGTGAAAACATGCTCCACTCTGGCACATGGGAAATGTTGTTTTGGAACATTTTCATGGTGTGTGTGTGAGTGTGTTTTAACAGTGTAGAGACGACAAACTGTGGCTCTGTTTTCTACTCACCTGTAATGACAAAGTGTTGAATCACAAGTCACTAATAATTATTCAAATCATTTTCTATTTCATCTCATTAAAACTAGTAAACATTGAAAATGTTGGAAAACCATCATAACTTCATAAATGTAACACATCAAATCAGGGGTGTCAAACTCATTTTAGTTCAGGGGCCATAAACAGCACAATTTGATCTCAAGTGGGCCGGACCAGTAAAATAATAGCATGATAAACTATAAATAAAAATAACTTTGAATTTTTTCCGTTGTATTAGTACATTATTAAGACGTTTACAGTTAATGATCTATCCTTTTACAAAACATATTATGAAATTTCTCGATGAAAATATGTGCAGTTTCAACAATACAATGCCTCTTCTGTCTTCTATGTAATTTTCACACTTGGCAAATTCATCCCGAGGGCCGGATTGGACCCTCCGCTGTGCCGGTTTTGGCCTGTGGGCCACATGTTTGACACCCCTACATTAAAAGGACAGTGAAACAAAACAGAATGAAAAAGATTTTTTAAAAGGACAAAATCAAACCATATAGGCCTACACAGATGTACTGTGCAAGAAAACAGATATTAAAGGAATTAATAGAATAATAAATACATTTAGAGATTAAAAATAATTTATAAAAATCTATAAAATTCTTCTCGTAAAGAATAACAACATCTCTGTATTCTAAATGAAGAATTAAACCAGGCACAGATAACAAAAACTGGCAGATCATCCAGGAGAGTCCTGGGTTACTATGGTAACAACGGAAATCATTGTGAGAGAAAGCTGACATGGGTGATCAGTCATTAGCCATTAGCTGATGATCCTCAGAGGGTCACAGTCCCACTGACCCCAGACCTGCACCCTGGTCAGCTGTCAGTCACACACACACACACACACACACACACACACACACACACACACACACACACACACACACACACACACACACACACACACACACACACATCCAGTCTAGAGGATCCAGTCAACCTGCGGGTGTTTGGACTGTGGGAGGAGGTGCAGGAGAAAAGCCTCCCACGCAGGAGAGGAGAACAGTTTGCCGTGGGGGAAGATTTAAAAACAGGAGCCAACACCCCTGATGAAAAATATCCACATGGAAAACCTTCTTCAATAGGATTTCAAAATAAAATAAATTTGCAGTTGTATTTTTTAGTAATCTAAAAAAATATTTAAAAAGTAATTTAAAAATTTGAATCATAAGGTGCAAACCTGAAACCCTGTATTTGATATTTATAACAGCTTGTTAAAATGGAGAAAGAGAAGAGGAATGAAACATCTTCCTTCACACATCCACCAAGTTGGTGTGTATTTACAAAACCATGATCATCAGCAACAGTGATGAATAATTATCATAAAAGCAGACAAACAGGCTGCTGCAAGACCACTAGGTGCTTTATGAAAAGAAAAGACAAAAAAACAAGTGGAAGAATTTAACAGTCAGAAGGAAATTAGGTAAAAAGGTGAATGAGAAGCAAAAAGATGTGACGGAGTGAAACCTCTGTGTCTTAGCGTCTTTGTTTCTGTCCCTCTGTGGATACTGTACATCATATGGCCAGAGGCTGCCTGCAGGCTGCCACACACACACACACACACGCACACACACACACACACACACACACACACGGTGCCTCTCTAAAGAACACCAGTTTGTTTCTCGGACGTTTAAAACACAAACCTGTTTTGTCGGAACAGAACAGACAAAAAAACCCAAAACAAAACAACCTCATCAACACGTGAAGCAGAGAAACTGAGCCAGAAGAAGAAGAAGAGAACTCCCCCCTCCCCCCCTCCCCCCATCACTCTCTCTGCCCGCAGTGGGGTTATTCCAGGTCGGGGGTAGATGATGTTCTTATTCATGGCGATAATGGCCTGCAGTGGTAACCATGGCAACCAAGCGAGGGGGGGGGGGACCCGCCAGGAGACGAGTTCAGGGACCGGGCTCGGATTGAGGGAGGGGACTGTAGGTGGAGGGGGAGGGAGGGGGAGGGGGGGGCTCATAGCAACCTACCAACTAATCAACCAGCTAACACATCAACTCATCAAGCCAGCAATCAGCCACACACTGGTGGACAGGAGGAAACACAAGCTTACTGTGGTGTGTGAGAGTGTGTGAGAGAGTGTGTGTGTGTGTGTGTGAGTGAGAGTGTCCAAGGCAAAGTAAAAGAAAGAGAGAGAGAGAGCAGGAGAGACGGGGCGGAGCTTATGTCCAGGCTCTGACCTCCTTCTTTTATCATAAACAGCTGTGTGTGTGTGTGTGTGTGTGTGTGTGTGTGTGTGTGTGTGTGGTGTGTGTGTGTGTGTGTGTGTGTGTGTGTGTGTGTGTGTGTGTGTGTGTGTGTGTGTGTGTGTGTGTGTGTGTGTGTGTGTGTGTGTGTGTGTGTGTGTGTGTGTGTGTGTGTGTGTGTGTGTGTGTGTGTGTGTGTGTGTGTGTGTGTCTCGTACCTTCAGGACCTTTCTTCACAGTTAGTAATGATCCCTCTGCTGCGCACACACATTTGAAATATTTATTTTTTGCCCACATAATAAAGAAGTAAAAGGGTTCTTGCACAAGGGACATAAATACTGCCAATGCCGTTGACAATGGAAGACGCTCAGTCACAAAACGCCTGGGCAGCTAAACACCGTTACATACAAAATGACCTACAGGTCAGATAGAAAACAGACATTCAACGATACAAAAAACATTGTCTCCTCCTCCAAATTGAGCGGCTACCAATAATAACTGAGACCGAGCAGCACCTGGCCAACTGTTTAGCTCTTCTTTTAGAGAGGCCGGCCATCTGAAGGCCCCTCACAACCAACTTATGCACATGCCCCAGACTACCAAATATAAAGATTAGAAGTTTACATCTGTAGCCCAGCTGAGAGATGGTCTGCTTCAGCTGCTGCTATTTCAGCACTTTGGTTAGAAAGGCCTCCTGTCAAAGGTACAGCCGACCTGCAGAATGAGCACCTCTCTGTGCTTTTCATTAACAACAACAACATCAGGAGTATTAGCTGTTAGAGAACATTGAGACATCATTACACAGGCTGAACATGCTCGGCTTCACAGTAGAATGTTTATACAGCATGATGGTAGATATAGATATCTGCTGATATCAAATCTACAATTCTGTCATGCCTACATATGTAGAGCCCTCTGTAAACATGGCAACCATTTAAGATGTGAGACGTGGTTTCAGCTATTTGTTCACTGCTGTGGTGTATACAGTAAGGAGCATTTAGTTGGTAAAACCTGTAGTCTCGCTTTTATAGCAAATGTAACAACGTCATCCAGGGCAGCATTTCTGAACACAGCATGTGACACTTACACACACACACACTTACACACACACATATATACTTGTGAGGACCCTCACTGCCACAAGTCAAGTTCACGGCGAGTCCAGGTTTCACGTGATGCAGACCTGACGGGTCCCCGTGGGTCCCTGCAGACCCCCATGTGGACGTCTGCATCATGCAGCTCTGAACCTGAGCCCACGTGGACTCAGACTGGTGCATTACCCTGAGCTCTGTGTTTGTTTTGTTCCACTTTCTGTGTGGCACTGTTCTCCTCTCCTCACTGCTGTCCGCTCACCATCTTGTTTTCTAGTGTGCCTGCCCCTGACTGTCATATTTGGGGCGTGCAGGTCTGCAGCTGTCAGTTCAGGAGCGGGATCAGGACTAACATCTGGATCCATCCACACCCTGAACTGAAGCTAAACCTCAGACCTTAAATGGTTAACCAGGCTCAGTAGATGCAGAAGCTCTGCTTCAGTAGAGGATCTTTGATCCTGCTGTGTCCTGACTTGGTTCACGTCGTGTGATCACAGGTCGGCTAACAGAGAAAGATGAAGGTGAAAATGGAGCAAAAGTGAAATAATGAGATAAAACAAGACTGAGCGTGTTTACAGACGGCTCTGACAGATCCAACCTGGGCTGTCTGTCTGTGGAGGAGGAGGAGGAGGAGGAGGAGGAGGAGGAGGTGGTGAGGTCCAGCACAGGACTGATGCGTCGTTACGTGGAACTGATAATGAAGTTGTGTAACAGGAGGTTGGATGTAGAGATCAGTGTTTCCTCCTCCGTCTGTGTCTGAGACCGGGTCCACACTGAGAAGTTGTGTAACATGTTCCGTTTATAGAGACACGATGGAGTGGAGCAGCGTCTGAGCTGCAGAACCAGCCTGTCCCACTGATCCAGGACTGACCAAGGACCAGTGCTGGGCACGTTACTTTTTCTTTTTAAGTATATTTTATGGGGACTTTTTGCCTTTTAAAGGGATATTTCAACATTTTGGCAAAGTTGCCCATTGCCATAATCCCTATAGTCATAGCAGTAGGTTTGTTACCTTTAATTGTCGGTGCAAGCTGTTTTTCGATCAGCGGGGCAGAGATACGAGCTGCTCAGCTAACGCTAGGGAGGCGCATAGTATTTCCGGATTTCCCTCATCAAACTCATCAAACACACAATCCAACAACTCCACAATGCTCTGGTGGACAAGTTGTGACCTGCACATTCACCACGCTATGAGATAATAACGTATAATTATGTAACATTTAGACACATGAAGCAAATACTCAGAACTAATTGCGCTTTTGAAATCACTCTGCTGAGCAGCCGTGTCTGGAATCTGCAGGTCACAACTTGTCCACCAGAGCGTTGTGGAGTTGTTGGATTGTGTATTTGATGAGTTTGATGAGAGAAACCCAGAAATATATGCCTGTGTAGCGTTAGTTTAGCAGCTTGTATCTCTGCCCCGCTGAAAAACAGCTTGCACGACAATCAAAGGTAACGAACCTACTGCTATGACTAGTCTAGTAGCCAGGGGGGGTTCCCATGCACCCGAAAGATATATTTTTCTAACGTAGCTTTTTGTAATCCTTAAGGTGTCTAGTAAATGAATTTTGATGATCCCCGCGCCAATTATTGTCCCATGCATGTTTTTTTTGAACATCTTTTGTGGCCATCCTGGATTTCCGACTGTGAAAAATGAAAAATGTTAATCTATATAGCTCCTGAACTATACATCCTACAGAGACAACTGACCCCATTTTCTTTTTGTCTTGGCATGAGGAATTGGTAGAGATGAAGACTGCCATGATTAAATCATGTGTGGTACATAAAAAATCAAAAAAACATAAAAAAAAGTTAAAACAACGGCGGAATTCTATCACAGGAACTCCTTCCCAATGCGCACTATTGACATTTTTTTCCTAACTTTTATATTTTTACAATCTTCAAGATGTCTTGTAAACAAATTTTGATGATCCCAACCTGAAATATTATCCCATGTATGTTTATTTAGGCTATTTTGGCTGCCACCACCTGGATTTCCTAACATGATTTTTGAACATTTCGAAGTGTTTAATTTGGCCTTCAGTAGCTTGTGAGGGGTCAAACTAGGGGTTTTTCACGATTCTGAGTTGATTGCAAGCATTAGTTTTTCACCCAAAACACTCCTTGATGGTAAAAAAACAGCCATGCCCACATTTCCCGCTCATCGGAACCCCCTACACACACACCCCCACCACCAATACAATGTATTACAGAGAGGCTATTCCTTAGCATGGCAGGGGTTGTCTTTAATGTCACATGAATACAGTATGTATTTTTTAATATTTTTACAATCTTTAAGATGTCTTGTAAACAAATGATGATGATCCCAGTCTGAAATATTGTCCTATGTATGTTTTTTTTAGCTATATTGGTTGCCACCCTGGATTTCCTAACATGAAAAACAAAAATGTAAGATCGAAATAACTGTGAGTAGGGAAACATTACCAAAATCTGGGAACTAAGTCCTTACCAAGAAATTTCTCCACTATTGTGTTCAGGAAGGTGTGTAATATCACATATTAAAATGTTGAAATTCAACTCCCATGGGAAACCTCCTAAAAAACTGCTGAAAGTTGGGGTACCTGGCACCGGATTTTTGAAAATTCCGAAATGTTTGATTTGGCCATTTAATCCCATCGGTCACAAAAGTGACCGTAAAAAGTATTTAATATAAATATAAATAAAATATAATAAATAATATTATAAAAAAATAAAAATATTAAAAATTCATGTGACATTAAAGAAGGAGTGTTTTGGGTGAAAAACGAATGCTTGCAATCAACTCAGAATCGTGAAAAACCCCTAGTTTGACCCCTCACAAGCTACTTAAGGCCAAATTAAACACTTCGGAATGTTCAAAAATCATGTTAGGAAATCCAGGTGGTGGCAGCCAAAATAGCCTAAATAAACATACATGGGATAATATTTCAGGTTGGGATCATCAAAATTTGTTTACAAGACATCTTGAAGATTGTAAAAATATAAAAGTTAGGAAAAAAATGTCAATAGTGCGCATTGGGAAGGAGTTCCTGTGAAAGAATTCCGCCGTTGTTTTAACTTTTTTTTGTGTTTTTTTGATTTTTTATGTACCACACATGATTTAATCATGGCAATCTTCATCTCTACCAATTCCTCATGCCAAGACAAAAAGAAAATGGGGTCAGTTGTCTCTGTAGGATGTACAGTTCAGGAGCTATATAGATTAACATTTTTCATTTTTCACAGTCGGAAATCCAGGATGGCCACAAAAGATGTTCAAAAAAAACATGCATGGGACAATAATTGGCGCGGGGATCATCAAAATTCATTTACTAGACACCTTAAGGATTACAAAAAGCTAAGTTAGAAAAATATATCTTTCGGGTGCATGGGAACCCCCCCTGGCTACTAGACTAATAGGGCTTATGGCAATGGGGGAAATTGCCAAAATGTTGAAATATCCCTTTAATTGATAGTATAGTCAAGAGTGACAGGAAATGGGGAGGCAGAGAAACAGGGAATGACATGCAGCAAAGGGCCACCAGAATTGGGAATCGATCCGGAGCCGGCTGCAGTGAGGACTGTATGTCCTCTGCATATGGACCACTGAGCTAAAGGACGCCCTGGACACGTTACTTTCCCCAAAATGTAACTGAGTTAGTAACTGAATTACTACATTATAAAAGTAACTAATTACTAGGTAAAGTAACTATTACTTTTTTATAAAATGCTCAAATATGTAAAATTACTTGGGCTCACCCCCCTAACGCTGCGTCATGGAGTCTGTCTGTGTGGAGGAATACTGAGTTGTTTTTTTTCTGACTATTTCATGGACTAAAAAAATGTGTAGGCTATATAACGTAGACTTTAAGTGGTGTATTGTTTTGTGACAGGACTTCTTGAGTCAAGTAACGGAGCATTTTATTGCCAGTAATGGTAACGGTGTTATAACGAGGGAAACAGTAACTTTTTTGATTACTCGTTACTGAAAAAAGTAGTGCCGTTATTTAATAACCCTGTTATTCCCATCACTGTCCAGGACTGATCCAGGACTGATCCAGGACTGATCCAGGACTCGGTGTGATGCCGATCCAGTTTTTTAGGGTCAAAGATACAGTGACAGTTCCAGTCTTATGTATGAACTGTGACTGTACTCAGTGATTCAGAGCTGAACTCAGATCTGATCTGAGACCTGTTAAACACAGTTAAACAAACATTTCTGGGATTCTCTGGGTTTCCACCCTGTTGTGCTGCTGCGATGAATCAATGCCTGAACCCGCTAATGACAGGGTGTTAGCTAAACTCTGTGTGTGTGTCTTTGTGTGTGTGTGTGTGTGTGTGTGTGTGTGTGTGTGTGTGTGTGTGTGTGTGTGTGTGTGTGTGTGTGGACCCTGTAATAAGCCTGCTCCTCCCTGTTCTATATTCTCTCTACATACAGAAACCTGACACACTCTGAGGCCGTGGTGACGTCCGTCTCTGTAACTGAATCAAGCTGCTTCTCTGAGTTCACTCAGACTGAGCCGTTGTCTGCTTCATTTGTGTCAAAGATGGCGTTGTTGGGGAAGATGCACCGCTCTCGTCAAACTCCGATGTTTGTTCTTCCTGCCTCATCCTCCACATCCGCTCTGTGATCACCGCTCATCGGTCGCGGCAGCAGCTCGACAGCTGTCAAACAGCTGTCAGGATTAGTTTATTCGCTGATCGACACAAACTGTTTCTGATCATTGATTAACCCTTTAATAGACTCCTTTATCTGTGTGCACAAGCCTGACAGCAATGCACTCAAACTCAAAAAGGTTCCTGCTCTTCTTCTTTTCTTTTTGAAGGAAACTTCACTTTTTAACTGCAGGATTTCCAGACAAATCAGAAAAGACACCGAATTAAAGCTACAGAGACACAAAAATGAAAGAAATCTACTTTTTCTCTGCTCAAAAATAATAAATGTAAAGTCTGAAGGAGGCTGAGTCTAAACCAGGTCTGTGTCTTCACCTGATGCAGTGATGTGAGGATCCTGAAAAGAACCAGGAGATGCAAACAATGACTGAGTGAGTCTAATCCAGACCAGAACCAAATTAGCTGTTCAGAGTGGATAAAAAAATTTCAAGTTGTTGGTAGCAACTTCCAAAATTCAAGAATTTCATTCCTTTCTCTGTCGCAAATGAGAAGTTTAAATCTTTGTGATTTGAACCAGAGGCCGAATGAAACAGTCACTGTGAGGCTTAGGAAGGATTAAAGAGTCTTTTTAAAAAATATTTTATAGCCATAAAGATTCATTGATTATTCAAGAAAATGACCAGTGGATGTGGTCAGCAATGAGAATAATCACAGCTGCAGCTCTGATCTTAAAACGAACATCATCAAACTCCTGAGAGGTTTTTTGGTTCTTGCAGCAGAGACACACGAGTCCTGATGGAGGAAACATCACAGCTAGAACCGACTGAACTTCAACGTCTCCTCCCTTCTTCTTCTTCTTCTTCTTCCCACAGCCGAAGCAGATCGGAGATGACTTCTGTGGTCTGGTCCTGAACCAGCCGCTGGGAGGCCTGAGGGTCATCGAGGGCAACCCGCTGTACGAGGACCGCACCGAGGGCATGGGCGCCGTGGCGGCCTACACCTACGGAGAGCACACGGTGGTGTTCGTGGGGACGCGCAGCGGGCAGCTGAAGAAGGTAAGGACCGGGAGGAGAGGAGGGAGGGAGGAGGGAGGGAGAGACGGAGGGAAAATGTCTGCTTGATTTGTTGATGCTGCAGTGTGAGCTGACTGCGAGCAGGGAAGAGATTTGTGTTTTAAATTGTTGCTTCACAGAGAGAGAGAGAGAGAGAGAGAGAGAGAGAGAGGGAGGATGGAGACGGGACAGAGTGTGTGAGAGCTGCCGGTTCCTCTGCTCAGAGAAAATGGCTGCATGAATGTTTTAAAATCGCTTTTGGCTCTTTGACTGCTTTCTAGTGTTTCTATTTAAGGAGGCAGAGGAGGAAAGCTGCAGAGAAAATTGCCTTATTCATGTTTAAAGTTGCCTGGGTCTCTTATAGTTCTGTGGTCTGAGTCGGACTCGTCATCACTTCTCAGCTCTGATTGTCTGATTCATGTGGTTCGGTTTCCTGTTTCCCTCCTCAGACATCTGACTGTTTGCTCCATCTGACACCTCAAAGCTTTTAGCTTAAAGCTGAATTAATATGATGTAATGGCTGTGATTAAAATGTGGTGAATTTATAGAAGATTCTCCTCTTAGCAGTGAAGGAAGATCAGATCAGATCAGATCAGATCAGATCAGATCAGATCAGATCAGATCAGATCAGATCAGATCAGATCAGATCAGATCAGATCAGATCAGATCAGATCAAGTGAGAGTCTTGAATTACAAATACCTTTTAATCATTTTTTTTAAATGTAGTTTTCTTTGTAGAAAAACACCAACAGAAGGATTCATCCAATATGTCTCCCACCAATGCAACAACCAGATAGAAATCAGGCCTTATAAATACACTGTTACCTATAACATTGGATTACAATTTTTTTCTTAAATGATTGTGACAATGTAAATTTTTCTTGATATATAAATCGTCTCAAAACTGTATTGATAAGACTTAAGACAGTTTGTTAATCCCACACATGGGAAATTTGGTTGTTACAGCAGCATTTGTAACATACAAGGTAAAAAAGTAGAAGAATAGCAATTATAGAGATACAAAAACCATGTAAGACAAACATATAGTTATACCAAAAAGTAGACATTTATTTACAAGAATAGAATACAATGACATACACAGTGTTGGTAGTTGTAAGGGATGATCAATCTCTTCCAAACATATTGCTGTGAAAATGAAACCACAATTAACCTTTATAATAGGCTCAGAATAAAAAGGGGAATGTGTCTGAAAGCTAAGTTTTATGGGCAACAGTGTATTATGGAATAATATTGTCTGTTTTCTTTTCCTCCACAAAAGTCACAAATGGCTGCCAAATTCCACAGAGTTTTATAATAGACTCTTGCAGTGAATATTGCGTCTGAATTTCAAATTCTTGAACAGAAATACCAAAATATTCTCAGCTTCATGTTGTTTAAGTATCTCTATATACTAAAAAATAAACAAAGTGAGAAAGGCTAAGAATCAAGTTTGTATTTGTGTATTTCTGATGAATGATAGATGTTCAGCTAGTAGAGCAGCACAGCACATGATCTGATCTCAGTCACGTTTCTGGAGATTGTCGTCTTGAGTCTGAAGAGAATTCATCCTCACCGAAAGAGACAACATATGGATTTTATCAATGTTGAAGATTTGCTAATTAAATACAGTTTTTAATTGATATCCTGATAGAATAGATAGAAATAGCTGCTGCAGTGCTTAGTTTCTCATTCATCACAGGAGTGTTGCTGCTACACAGATTGAAACATTTGGAAAAGAGAGTCCAGGTGTGAGATCTGTGCTCCAAAGATTCATGCTCCAGCCTTCAGCAGCGGCTTCATAATAATAATAATAACCATAAGCAGTATAGATATCTGATAAATATTTCATTTCTTTTACATATTTTCCGCTGCCTCTGAACCTGGGCCTCTGTCATTCCTCCATATGTGCTCAGCCTGCTCTCTGCTGCCTGCGGCTCTGTTGTTATTATTGTTATCTGGAGCTGAAAATAAGCTCAACGTTGTTTTGATTTCATAACACAGCAAACACAATCTGTTCATTTCCAGGGTTTTTATTCACAGACAGGACAGATAAACAGCAGAGAGGTGTAGAGGCAGGATTAAAGAGGCGCGAGCCGGGGCAGACAGACGCCGGAGCGCGGTCTCCGCAGAGACAGACGTTCTCAGCCTCGTCCAACGCCGCAGAGTCGTGCAGCCCCGCTCCGTCTTCTCAGAAGGCTGCAGTTATTCACACGGTCTGCCGCTGTCAGGAAAATGTCCCACTTAGCAACACAAATGTCTGTTTTGTGTCTGCTCCTGAGCAGCACTGTCCCTCAAAGAGTCACCAGTCCCCCTGCAGGACAAGACGCGCTCCTCTCTGGAGGATTTAACACCTGAGTCTGAAGAAGCCACCAGACTCGGAGCAGATGAAAGGGCTGTGATGAGTCTGTGAGGCGGACTTAATGAGGGACATTTGAGTCTGGGATCTTAAGGAGTTTTAATTGGCTTTGAAAACCTGATCACAGACTCAGAGATCTGTGATCAGGTAAATTAATCTCTGATTATTGATCCGTCTGTTTATCCAATATTAAGTGAGATCTCACAAAAAATACATTTTGCACAAAAATGCCATCTGATCTGGTCAGGAAGTGTCCTGGCCTCATCCCTGCTCTATCTCCATCATTTTCCATCTTCATCTTTGGCCACCCTTAGGATCATGTTTAATTTCTCTCTCCAGCAGACTGAGCTCAGAGGGTCACAGCAGAGATGTTGAATCCTTCTGTGAACCTGCTGTTGCGTATAATGCACAACCACCTAAATAACCTTTGAAATATTTAATAGAACCTCCCAGCACAAAAGTTCTTAACTAGATCTTCCACTAGAATGTCCTTGAGAACCTTCTGAGCAACTACTAAAATCCCAAGGTACACTAGAACTTCATATAGATTTTCTTAACTATGGAAGCTTACAAGAACTACTAAAAACAACTCAAATCTTGAAGCTCAAAAGACCCACTCAAATCTTAAGGTCCCCTTCAACCCCATAGGTAAATGCTGAGGTCCTAGCTTCTGAAAGGACCACTAAAACTTTAAGGTCCCAAAGAACCTATTACAGAAGATAGAAACCCAGAGGAACTACAACAATCTTATGAAGGTACATTATAACTTCTTCTGGGTTCCCAAACTCTTAAAACCCAGCAGCGTCACCTAAAGAACAACTAAAACCTTGAAGCTGCTCAGAGCCAGTAAAATCTTAATGTCAATTAGATCTAATGCCAAACTGCTAAATGTTTTTGAAATCCCTAGAACCTCCTGAGGAACCACTAAAATCTTTTGGATCCTCAAGAATCTCATACAGAACCGCTAAATTCTTAAAGATCACTTAAAAAAGAGGCATTACTGCAATTTATACCGGTCCAGAGGAACCTCCTAAGGTCCTCTTTAACATCTTGAATTCCGACTTGAACTTGAAGCTTCCTAAATTCCATTTGGCACCTCCAGAAAAATAATTAAACCCTTCTTAAGGGCCCACAGAACCAGTAAAATCTTAATGGTCCTTTGAACCTCTATGATTTCCTGAGGGTCCATCAGAACCAATTGAGGAACCACTAAAATCAGCATAGCTCCTTTTAGAAGAACCATCAAAATCAACTAAATTCCACTAGAACCACCAAAGAAACCGCTAAAATCTTAAATCTCACCAGAACCACCTGAGAAGCCATTAAACTTTTCTTAAGTGCCAGCAAAAACCTCTGAAGGAACCACTATGTACACATGGTACCAGATTAAAGTTTAATTACATGTAATCTTAAACGTCACGTCCATCAGATGGACCTCTGCTGTCGAGCTGAAACGCTGCACAGATCCACATTTAGAGGTTCCCGGGTTCATTTTTCCAGAACCTTTAATCAAGTCAAAATGCACATGTTCCGTTTCACATTGTGGTGCATTAGAAAGTGATCTGTGTTTATTTACTCTGGTACCTCTGAATCAAAGGAACCTGAACCCTCCGGCTGCACATGCACCACCCCCCACACTTGAGACACATTAATCTGCATCACCACCATCATTTAAATTAAAAGATGCATTAAAACCCTCTCTTCCCTCCACATTTGACCGCACAATCATCTCCATTTTCCAGCCTGTGAACGATGAATTTTAATTGCCTGAAAACTAAAAATGGAGGCTGGGTGATGTGAATGAATCCTCTCTGTGCTCACCCTGCTCACCTCTCCTCCCACACAGCTGCCGCTTTAATATTCATTCACATGGGGAGATATTCCTCTGAAAGCTGACCTCGCAGTTCGACGGATGGAGAGGAGAACAGAGGGAGAGAGGGAGGACGAGGGTGGAACAGCCGGAGGCGGAGTCTGTGTAGTGAACAGATTGGTGGAAATGGCTGGTTTGGTTTTAGATGTTGGGCTCTGTATGACTCGGAGTTGGCGGAGAACACTTTCTATGTTTAGTCAAGCAGCCGCCTCCTCCTCCTCCTCCTCGTCCTCGTCCTCCTCCTCCTCCTCCTCCTCCTCCTTCTGCCCTCTGAGCTGCTGCAGTCCAACAAACTCTCTGCTGCTTCAACCGCCAACTAGACAATTACAAATAGAGCAGGAATACAAACTGCCCCAGGCCCTGCAGAGTCAGTCTGAGATCCAGCACCAAACCTCCGTCTTGGAATCCACTCAGTTCTTATCATCTGGGCCTGTTTTCTCCCTCATTTTTTAATTTTTTTTTACTGAACGTTATTTGCAATGATTGGCCTGATTAAGGAGAGTCATGACATCACTTCCTGTCTAGAACACTGCAGTTTCTCATTTAACATCTTTGCTACCGGCCTCTCTCTCTGTCCCTGATGGTTTATACTTTTAATTTGTGAGCACAGAAAAAAACACAATGTGCATGTAGAAACTACAAATATGGCAGCTTAAAGGGATAGTAGCATTTTTTTTTAAAGTGGGGTTGTATGATCTACAAATAGCCCCTAAGTACTTTAATTGCAGTAGAAGACTCTCTGCACTCCTCCCGTTAGCAACGCCAGCCCATAGCCCTGCCCATAGCCCTGCCCAGAGATTTACAACATACAGTGTTGTGAACAGACCCAAAGAAACGGCCTATTTTCGTGGCCTAAAAGAGGTTTTACCTGAAAAAAAATACACAGTTCCATTGTTCGCTATAATATAATTTTTTCCAGCCCCTCAAAGTGCAGGAAAAACACAGCTTTTATTTGGAGCTAACAATTAAAGTACTGAGGGGCTATTTGTAGATCATACAACCGCACTTTAAAAAAATGCTACTATCCCTTTAAGGTCTTCATCAAGATTTCAGCCATAGCCATGAAACTCACCCACGCTTATGTCTCCATGTCCCCTGCTGTGACTACAGACATGTCTGAACCAACCTCAGATGCTCCACCAGGTGTTTGACCCTTGAATCCCTAGGGCTGATGGGATATGGTGTTTCTTCAAGCCTGGGGGATCAACAACAGATCTGTAGTTTTACATGAGGTTTTACAGGGAGAGCTGTAAAGACATTTGTTGTCACTTTCCATCTTCAAATCTGAAATGCAGCTGCCCCGTGTTTATCTGCATCCTCCTGTCGAGCAACAACCACAACCACAGCACTATAAAACAGACTTGATCCTAAAATTGATGAATCATTGGTGATTTTTCAAGCAGACATTCGGAACATTTCCTCTCATCTGTGAGGATCCGCAGCTGGTCTTTGTCTTTGGACTGCCCGTTTGGTGATGTCATGTTAGGATTCAGATGTTTTAACACTGCTCTCTGGTGTCCTATTGATTTACCAACAGATTAAGGTGAACGGTAAGAAAGGATCAAGGTTGGAGGATTGTAGAGACTGAAACGGTTTTATCTTGTGACTCTTCTCAGTGGAACGTTGTGAGCTGGTATTTTACCTTTGTGCTTTCTTGGTACCGACTGAGCTGTGTCTGTTGTGTAAAGCACCAACACCTGTCATCAAATGGAAGTTAAAGCTCCATACAGTATAAAGGTAGATGTTTGTGTTAAAGCTCCATACAGTATAAAGGTAGATGTTTGTGTTAAAGCTCCATACAGTATAAAGGTAGATGTTTGTGTTAAAGCTCCATACAGTATAAAGGTAGATGTCCATGTGTAGTGTGATTATAAAGCAGCTCTAGGTTCTATATTAATATTGTAAAAGTATCAAAGCCTCAGTCCACAGAGAAATGCATAAATGCATTGCTATGTATGTGTGTGTGAGAGAGCCACCACTTTCAGCCCTGATGTGTAATTACTTCCTCATACTAAATTCTTTGAAGCTGATTTTTGACATTATATTTCTAGGAGGATATCTCTAGATGCTAATGCTGCGTTCAAGACAACTCGGGAGTCGGAAAAAAAACGAGCTCAGAGTTGTAAAAAATGAATTGAACGGTGTCGAACTCGGAAATTACAGGTCGGGAACTTGGGTATCATATCAGAGCTCCGACTTTCCGACTTGACATCACGACAACATCAAAACATGGCGGCCCTCGTCTTAAACGGTTAGAATTTAGACATTTAAGTTATTTGTTGAGGTTTGAGTGCATATTTTTGTGTATTAGTGCAGTAGCCTATATGAAATACATTTATATTGAGCTGTGATTGTTGTATGGTGTGAAATTGTGGTCCTCGTATGTGACGGAAATAACGTTTAACTGTTATCAAGTCTGTAACATTATGTGCACTCATCTGCAGCGTCTCCTCTCCTCCAAAATAAACATCATTTACTGCTGCATTGATTTTTCGTATTCAGCTATGAGCCACAATATGCCAAACTTCCTATCCATGTTTTTTTTTTTTTTGAGTTCCTGCAGCGTGAATGCAATGATGTCGGAAGTCGGAAATTTCCAAGTTGGGAATTCCGATTTCCGAGTTGTTATGAATGCAGCATAAGTTTGTCCAGGACCAACAGAGGCATCACTTCGTTGTGTTTTCTGACCATGACACAGGATATTGAGTAGTTGTCCACTTCTCTACTTGTTCTTACTGCCCAGTTCATCGATATGCGTTCATTTCTTCATCTCCACAAAGCGTTCCTGTGCCGTCTGACTGGGTCACTCACACGCTAATGGATTGAATCACAGCAAAGAGGCTAAATTGATCATTTGGAGAGAGACTAAAAACAGAGACATGCTGTCCATTGTATCAGGACTGAGAGACCGCACACACGCAACACGCAGACGAGGAATGCAGCGGAGGGGACGGAGGGTCAAATCATGAGAAAGAATAATATTATTTACAGTTTACCTTTCCCTTTAGAGTGTGAGTGAGCCGGGCACGGAGCCTGTGAACGGAGCAGCGGGTCAGAGTGAACCACAGCTGCTGCAGTCTCCAGGAAACTTTATTTATATTTCACCTTAACTCATAAACCCAGAATCTGAGCAGACTGATGCTGATCTGAGCATATGCCAAAAAGAAACATGACCTTTAACTTGTCATGGTAACAGACAGACGGACGGACGGAGGGGGAACCATAACCTTCAGACTTAATAACATAAAATCTGCCCTGCGAACAAAAATTCACGTCTTCAGGTCTCTGATCGAGTCTCTCTGATGCGTTTCTTTCTTCTTAAACAGAAATAATCTCACATGTTCTCCTGTGCGGTTTACAATGACTACGTTTCAGTGCTGGAGCAGGAGACTGTCGGCTTTCTGCCATAATGTGATTTACTTAAACGTTGTGTAATGAGAGGCCGGGTTTCCATGGTTTCCAGGGAAGAGATGAGAGAGACCTGATTTCTCCTGGGGGAGGATGAATTCTCGGTCATGTAAACATGTCACTGTGTTTAGGTTTTTACATGTGAGCGTGTGCAGAACAAAGAGACACCAGCGCTGTCGTGGCAGAACGGAGGGAATGAACAGGTCTGCACATAGAGGGGCGCCATCGTGTTTGAGTTAAGTCATTTGATGTCGGTCGGCATGTGGGCCACGACATGAGTTATGTTTTGACTTTATTTATTTACATATAGTTCAGTTGTCGCCATGAAAAGAATGCGGGGAAGAAAAAAACATGACAACAGGATTCTGGATGTGAGCATGTTTTTTTCTAAGTGGATTTATGGATGTTTATGGAGGATGAACGTGATGTTGTGGGAAAGTGCAAGACACACTGTATTTAAAGGGATAGTTGCCATTGCCATAATCCCTTTAGTCATAGCAGTAGGTTCGTTACCTTTAATTGTCGGTGCAAGCTGTTTTTAGAACGGCGGAGCAGAGTCGTGAGCTGCTCAGAGCTACGCTATGGAGGCTAATGGGATTTCTTGGTTTCCCTCATCAAACTCGCTATGACGCTATGAGATAATAACAGAACGTTACCACACAGAGTTGTTTTAGAGGGAAATTCATGCAAAACTGCTGATGCGCATTGCCTTCAGGGGCAGTTTTTCAGCAAGCAGACTCTGTATTTACCTCTAAAACAACTCTGTCTGGTAACGTTCTGTTACTATTATCTCATAGCGTGGTGAATGTGCAGGTCACAACTTGTCCACCAGAGCGTTTTGGAGTTGTTGGATTGTGTATTTGATGAGTTTGATGAGGGAAACCAAGAAATCCCATTAGCCTCCGTAGCGTAGCTCTGAGCAGCCTGCGGCTCTGCTCTGCCGTTCTAAAAACAGCTTGCACCGACAATTAAAGGTAACAAACCAACTGCTATGACTATAGGGATTATGGCAATGGGCCAATTTGCCAAAATGTTGAACTATCCCTTTAAACATTTGAGCGTCATGTCTGTGTCTGACTGAGTTAGGATTCTGAGAAAGAGTGGTTTTTACTGCACCAAAGCACTGTGCATTAGTTTGAATGAGATGCTTTTATCTGTGTGTGCCGATCTGTACAGACGGAGGTGAAGGGGGGATCAGAGAGCGTTAACTCCCGGTTGGAGACAGCAGCTGATTTGAGTTGGAAGAGACAGATAAAGTGAGTCCAGTCGGATCTTTGTGGTATTCTGGACCGGTTTTAAGGTGGTGTTGTTCCCCTCAGTGTTTTTCCACTGGGTCCAGCAGCAGGTTGAGAGCGCTGCTGGGACTCTGGCCCAGTCGGCCTCCTCTAACAACATAATGACATCAGCTGTGGACACACTGAGCTGGCAGCCTAATGTCTCTCTGGAAGCTTCACAGTCCAACCTCGGTCTGGGATTAAATACCAGCTCTCTCTCTCTCTCTCTCTTTCTCCCAAATGCTACAGACTCGCTCTCTGGTTTTCTCTGGTTTCTGTTCATTTGCGTGAAAATTGAGCTGCAGACGTGTCGTCCATCAGAGCCATGCAGCGTCAGGTCGGTTTGTTCCTCAGTGCGATGAGTCCCGACTCTTGTGACGGTCACACTGATGTATTTAAGATTGGAGCGGCTGTACATCGTCAGAGTGTTTACGTTTGTGAACCAGCTGAACTCCGACCTCTGCTCTCAAGATTCATGTGAGTTTTATCAAGAGAGGACCGAAGAAGGAGGGATGGAGGGATGAAAAGAGGGAAAACCCTGTCGGACTTGGATGTTGACTTTAGATTTCCTGAGTGAAACACGTGACAAGAAAACTGAGCACAAAAGAAACTAAAGAGGAAAAGACTGAGAGTTGGAAATTGTTCTTTTTTTTCACATGTTGATTTAAATGAAAACAAAAAAGGGTAAAAGTCAACTCTGAGATTTTAAACCTAGAATGACATCATCTTTCCAACTTCTCTTAGGATGTTAGCAGTTTTCAAAAGATAAAGTTTATAACAGTAAACTGTTCCATATACAGCTCTGGAAAAAATTAAGAGACCACTTTCACAAGTTTTTCTTAAAAGCATCTCTACATGTATGACAGTCGTTCTTTTATTTTCTTTTTTAAATACCAACACAAACACAACTCATTCTACTTAATGAGACACTGATGAGGTCATCACCTGAACCACATCTGGTTTTATAGGAAGATTATAAAAACCACTGCTGGGATTAAACATCGACATTATCCCAAAAAAACTGATTTATAAACTCTTCCTGAGTTAACATATTCTTGCTGTGTTGTTTAGGAAAAAATATGAGCATGTTTTCTTTGCATTATTATTATTATTATTATTATTATTATTATTATTCAACGTCTGAAAAGACTTGATATTTCTGTTATTTAGACTAGTTTAGTCATTAGCCAATAAAGCTCTAAATGACAATATTTTTTTTCAATTTTGGGAGAAATGTTGTCGGTAGTTGAGAGAATAAAACAAAAAAAAATTGATTTAATTTTACTAAAACACATACCTATAAATAGTAAAACTAGAAACTATGATCATTTTGGGAGTGGTCTCTTCATTTTTTCCAGAGCTGTATAGTTAATTGATCCCTGACTATATGTTGATAAAGAAGAAGAAGAAGAAGGAGAAGAAGAAGGAGAAGAAGAAGGAGAAGAGTGTGACAGATGGAGATAAAGTCAACAGAGAGTTTGAGTTAGGACTTGTTGTTTTTGCTCCTGTCAGGACTCACAGCGAGCGGCCCAGTCCCAGTCAGTCTCTCATGTAGAATGAATCAGGAGGACGGACGCTAACGCTCTGGGCCGCTCAGTGGGAGGTCTGAACACACCAACCCTACCAACTAAGAATTCTGGGATTTTCCTGCTTCACCAGGATGAGCGAGGGACAGTAAGAGAGAGAGGGAGAGTTAGGAAGAGAGAAGTCTCATCAGTGAGTTAACTTTCTGGATTATCAACTTTAGCTGTGTGACATTCCGAGGCTCAGCTCCCAGTTAAAGCCCAGACACCCGGCTCCACTGGTTGTGTTCCAGTTTATCAAAGGTCTGTCTTTAAGGAGTTTGACTTTTGTCTTTTGAGCTGGATTTAGCTCCGTCTCAACACACTGAGGTTTCCTCTGTGTGTGGTCGCACAAACCAAGCGCTCCTCTGTGGCTTTTTACCAGAGCTGCTTCAGGTTTCAGGTCCACATCCACTTCCTGTTTGATCCTGTTCCTTCTCCCTCACACCACCACAATACAACAAAACATAGAAATAATACTATAGGCTATACATCTCTTTTAAATTGACTAGTGGAAATTTACTTAAATAATTTTCCCATGATAAAACTTCCTGGTAGTTATACGTATTTCTATACTCTTAGACTGTTTTGTATCAGATGGATTGTTTAGGTGTTTAATTCATTTCAATCGCTGCTCAGAAACAAAACAGGAAGAAAACAATGACATCTAAACAGAAGAACAAAAGAATTCCACAGCAAAACCAAACCAAAAGCTTCCACATTAATTAGACATTTCCACACAGGCTGAAACTAAACTGAGTGACCAGAGTCTGACATTCTCCTGTCAGCAAGGCCACGCAAGAGAAACAAACTTTATTTGTATAGTTTATTATAGGACTGTTTATACACAGGAGCAAATCAAAATGCTTTACATGACAAAAAAAACTAAAACATAATAAAATTCACAGTTTTAGAATAAAATAGTGAAGAAAAAAGATAAAGACTGACTGTCATGTCTCTGTGTGTGAACGTGTCACGGATGAAGAAAGTGTCACAGGAGTAAATGATGAATGACAGGATGTTCTTCTGTTTTTGAAATATTACTCAGTTCACCACTTGTGTTTGGAAATCAGCCCATATCCCTAAAATGTCTGTATGACAGATCTGACCATCTCATTTGTTTTCATTAGCTCTCTATATGACATACTCTTAAGTGCTGACTGGATCTTCAAGCGCTTAAAGGGATAGTTCAACATTTTGGCAAATTGGCCCATTGCCATAATCGATAGTCATAGCAGTAGGTTCGTTACCTTTATTTATCGGTGCAAGCTATTTTTAGAATGGCAGAGCACCATTTCCCTCATCAAACTCATCAAATACACAATCCAACAACTCCAAAACACTGGACAAGTTGTGACCTGCACAATCACCATGCTATGAGATAATAACAGAACGTTACGAGACAGAGTTGTTTTAGAAGGAAATTCATGCAAAACTGCTGATGCGTGTTGCCTTCAGGGACAGTTTCTCAGCAAGCAGTCTCTGTATTTGCCTCTAAAACAACTCTGTCTGGTAACGTATTATCTCATAGCGTGATGAATGTGCAGGTCACAACTTGTCCACCACAGCGTTGTGGAGTTGTTGGATTGTGTATTTGATGAGTTTGATGAGGGAAGCCAAAAAATCCCATTAGCCCCTGTAGCGTAGCTCTGAGCAGCTGGCCACTCTGTTCCGCCGTTCTAAAAATAGCTTGCATCGACAATTAAAGGTAACGAACCTACTGCTATGACTATAGGGATTATGGCAATGGGCTAATTTGCCAAAATGTTGAACTATCCCTTTAAAGATGCTAAATGTGGAAGTATTTAATTTCATCTCCTGGAGGAAAAAAGTGCTGGTTCATTGTTCCAGTGGCTCAGGCAGCTCCACACCTCCAGTCCCTCAGGCCACATAGAAAACCAGCAACTTTTATCCATGAAACCGAACACGCCATATGTAACCTGAGAGGCCAAACCCAGGGTGAAATAAAGTCTTTAACCACAGCCCAAGCAGGTCCAGGTGATATGAGTGACTCTGCAGAGAAAACCCACCTGAACCCATGCGAGTGAATCAGTGAGTCTTTGTTCTCAGTCACAGTTGTGTTTCCAGGTTTTCTTCAGTTTGACCTCTGGAGGTAAATAAACCGCAGGAGTTCACTCTGATTCAGACGCCAGAAAAAACAAAAGTGCATCTGGAAAAATACAACAAAAAAACACGAGACGCTGTTTTCTCATTCAAGATCTCAGCGGTGATGGGAAGTATTTATGGGTACGAGCCGGGCTGCAGATGGCTGAGTAGAAGAGGCCAGGTCCTCCCAGTGTGGGGAACTGGTCTGAGGACAGTTATAGAGGTACAGTAGTATAAGTATCAGTAGTAGTAACAATACCTGTAGTACTGAGGTTGTAGTAGAAGCAGCAGTAGATGCAGATGTAGTAGTGGTAATGGTAGAGGCAGTCACCATGGCAACAGCAGTAATGTATTTCCCATCTATCAGTGCTGTTTTTTTGTTTTGTTTTTTTGTATCGGCTGATCTAAAAGCTGATTGGCTCAGAGAAGGTGATGTCATCAGCAAGTTAGGAGAGAACGAGGCAACAGGAAGCTGGAGGGGGGCATCCCAGGAGGATGGGTGTGTGTGTGTGTGTCTGAGCGAGTGTGTGTGTGTGTGTGTGTGTGTGTGAGAGAGAGTGTGTGTATGTGTGCATGCGTATGTGTGTGTGTGTGTCCCTCAGCAGTTCTCTGTTCTGCTGCCAAAACAAACAGGCCTGAGGGGAGAGAGGAGACACGCTGCACTGACCGCACCTCCCAACACACACACACACACACACACACACACACACATAGAGACACACTGGACTTGGACTTTTACAGGATTTGTTGAGGTTTAAGGCTTTGGGTGACTGAGACCTGATTCAGGATCTGTGTCAGACCCGGTCCAGAGTCTGTTCAGTCCGATGTGGTCTGATCTGGTCCGACAGGGTCCTGCTGTACTGCTGCAGGTCTCTGGTCTCAGTGCTGTATCAGACACTTCACAGACTTCAGTCAAAACAAGCTTTTAGTCTCTGGTCTTTATGATGCGGTTTTTTCCAGTGGGCTGGTTGACATCAGGTCCAACAGTGTGGCCCAGAGGCGACCTCTGGTCTACATGTCTCTGCTGGCCTGTAGTCATGCAGGTCTTGTGACCTGGAATCTCTGTATGTGTGAGTGAGTGTGTGAGTGTGTGAGTCACCAGTGTCCAGCACGTCCCGACAGGAGAAGCGATCCCCAGTGAAGCGAAGGTGAAACTGTCTCAGAACAGAACACTCAGACTGAGGCTCTTAACCCCATCACTCTGCCTCCCAGAGCGCTTCAGATTTTAAGATTTTATTGATTGCTTTCAAAGCTCTGCGTGGCCTCTCCCGCTCTCTATCCGACCTCTCAGTTCCGTACTCACCGGTTTGCTCCATTAGAGCCTCAGGCAAAGGCCTGGTCTGTTGGAGCGGCCCACCTGAAAACTCCAGGGGGCAGAGCGTCTGCGCTCAGGGCCCCGAGGCTCTGGAATCATCTGCCCAAGGATCCGGCTGAATCAGGAACCTGTTCTAAGTCCCTTCTTTAAACATACTTTTATCACACAATTGTCTTATATTTTGGATTTTATGAAACTTAAAAATATAGCTTCTTTTAGTGTGAGTTAGCATAGATTCTATAGACGCAGAGGTGATTGCTCTAATGCCAGGAGTACACTGGGAACGGCCGCGACGCGATACGTAAGCAGGGCGGAGCAGAGTTTTTTACCTGCTACACCAGGCACGGACGTGACGCGACACGGCTTCACTGTGTTTGTTGTTGCAGCTGTCACCTTCACCTTGTCAAGCTGCAGTAAATGAGTGCACTTCATGTATCTCAACACATTTTTACATCCTTCCTGTTAAAATGGATTGACAGTACCTTTTCACAGGTAATTTGCTGACTATAGGGTTTGCAAGTGCAGACTATATTAAGTGGTATCAATTAACTGTTTAACTACACGAACGATCATGGATCCACAATGTAAAAAAACAAACCCCATAATGTTGCACTGCTACTGGCTTTGCCTCTGGTACATGAGACATTTATTTTAATCACTTTTAAACGTAATATATTAGTTTTATACACAGTTCTCTGTAGTTTTCTACCTGTTGGAGGGCCGCGTAGCCACGCCACGAGGAAATATAATAGACTCGTCGTGAAAAAGAAGAGAGGCGCCGCGCGACGGCCGCTGGAGTGCGCGTCGCTCACATGGCCGGTGGAGGAGCTTCCATTGACTGAATGGGCGTGAGCTGCTGCGGGTGTCGCGCGACACACGTTTCGCGTCGCGGCCGTTCCCAGTGTATTTCAGCCGTAAGACTGGAAGCTCTGCCTCCTCTAAAATGTCATGTATTGTTGTGTTTACATGTCATTAACTAAAAAATGCATTACAACATGTTCAACTCTGAGACAAGTTCGTTCACAGTCATCGTTCTCTTTTTTCGATCCTCTCCTCTGCACCTCGTTGACATACAGGCTCAGCTTGGAACCTGGCCGAGGCAATACCAAAAAAAGTACCAGGTACTATCCCTATAGTAGAGAAGCAAAAAAACACTGCATTCCTGTAGCGTCTCAGTACATTAAAGCAGAAGTAAGTGGTCCGGTCGTTTTCGCTAATGCTGCGTTCCAGGCAGGCTTTTGAAATCGTAAATTACAGCTTCAAGTCACAACCTACGACTTTGTAGCGTTTCAGGCAACCCACTCGTGTTTTTCCGACCTGTTTTACCGGTGAAAGTCACTATAACGGCCACTCGTAACTTCCGACCGGTGAACTCGTACCAGATCGAACTGGTACCACTTCACGGTCGGAAAAATACGAGTTTCCTTGAACGCACCATAACAGTCCTCGTCCCTACGTCGCCACATTCACGGCGTCCCTTGGCTGCACACACAGCCCTGCATGCCGTTCTCTCTCCTCATTGGATAAAAACTGTAGGATACGATAAATGTTTTCTCTTCGGCTCAGAGCAGAGCAGAGGGACTGACAGACCCGTGTTTCAGACCAAACACTCTATGTAAGTGATTGCTGTCGGAAGATATAACTATTTAAGACTTATATTAACACAAATATATCACTTACTTCTGCTTTAAGTCTGTTGAAGCTCAGCGTCCATGGACTTTAATGGGCGACAGGGAAACTAGACGGTCATTGGATGATGCTGTTGTTTTGTCTCTGGGAGTGAATGGAGCAGTGGGCGGGGCCTGGACCCTGAGCTTCTGCATGGTGGTTGGAGGACCTGTCTAAAGGCTGAATCTCTTTCTGATCGAGGAGTTTGAAACATACACCGGCACCAGAGCATTTTCGAGTTCAGTCCCATTGCTGATTTTGCGAGTAAAGTTGAGAAACAAACTGCAGCTCATTTCCTGTTATTTGATTGGTGACACAGCCCATTTCCATTGTACATATCATACACTGTAAATAAAATATTATTATTGCATTTCCTTGTTTCAGTTTAACATAATTTTCACATTTCCTTGCTGAGTTTACTTTCCCGTTCATTCATTCAATCAAACATGTCGGCCAAATATGAGCTTCTCCTCTTTGAAAGACCAGCAGCCACCACTTTATAGATGTCACTATTTTTTATTTATTTTTTATTTTTTCAGTACATCTAGTGTCAGAAAAAGCCATAACGATAAATAAGAGATTATTTGACTGTGGAGCTTAATTACTCAGAGTATTTGAACATATTAATTATGGAGCTTGCTATTAGAGGTATTTTCTTAGAGTGGCAGGAAGTTACGAGGAGAGGAATAAATACAGCAAGAATACAGCAACTGTAATATTTCTCTCTAGTCTATTATGTCTAAACATCATGCTATATTAGCTGCAGATAGATGAGAAAAAGTTTGCTGCTATTTTCCCTCCAGCTGGTGTTTGGCTGACGTCTCCGTGTCGCACAGTAAAGACGATAAAATATTGTTTTTCCTTTTTCATCCTCGCCTCTCTGCAGATTTCCCTCAAACTGACGGACTGAAAGCTTTTTTCTTTCTTAAAAAGAACACTTCCTCCTCTTCCTCCTCTTCCTCTTCTTCCTCTTTTCCATTAGCACAAAGTGAATTAGCGGAGATGAGTCAGCCAATCAGCTGTGGCATTCAGAGGGAACAGAGCCATTATTGGCTAATGAGACGACGGGGAATTAAAGCTTTTATTCTAATAACAGTAATGTCTGTTTGTAACCGAGCCGCCTGCACCTGCTTCACTCTTCTTCCAAACATCATTCTCATTTTCTGCTTTTTCTTTTTTTTTCCGGCAGCGGCGGGGGAATGGATTCTCACAGCAAGAGAGGGAAATTAATCTGTTGATTTAGATTCATATAGATGATTATTATTAGGAAAAGCCTGCACCTGTTTCTCGCTTTTTCGGCGGAGCTGAGATCTGGAATCAAACCAAAACCTCCGTCAGTTTCGGGGGGATTGAAGCAGTATTTAATTTGACTGTCAGACAGATTGTGTCAGAGAGCTGCTCTTCTCCAATGAGGACCTGATTTCTGATTAACTTCAGTTTTTACCTCATTGTGAGACGGCGGCACCTGTGTGTGTCACCTGTGGAGACTTAACTCCTCTTTCCTTTCACCTACACCTGCAGAAACCTCCCGTGAATAAGGCTCTGTTTACACGACAACGTTCACGGGTGAAAACGACAAAATGTTTTATCGGATGTGCCTTTCGTTTAGACGGCGACTGCGTTCTTGTGGCTTAAAAACACAAAAAAAAGTGAAAGCACCCTCCAGACTGGAAATCTTAAAAATGCTTCACCGTCGCGTTCCCGTCTAAAGGGTAAAAACGCAAAAGTTCTGATCTGCTCACGTCGTGTATGCGTTTACATCACAGACATGCCGCCTGGCGTGCATACAACATGAATTCCACAAACTTTTGCGTCACTGTCTGCACGCAGATTTCTCCCAAAAAACGCTTGTCTAAACGTGGAATAAAAAGCGAGAACGCAACGCCACTTTTGCGTTTTCTCTTCAGATCTTCTCCTTACATAGCCTAAGACTTCTAAAGGATTATAGTTGTTCAGATGCTCCGCTAGTTTGGTTCTTGCCTTCTCCAGAATTGAAACTTGACATGCTACATAAACCTTAGTAGCATCTCTACTACTTATTTTAGCTTAGCATTCCTTAGCTTTACTTTGACTGATCAACAAATCCACCATCATTTTAGGTGATTACCAACTGTAAATAAAAACATCTGGTAAGTTCATAAACGTGATTCTTTGAAGGCCTTTTTTAAGCCCTCAGTGTTGTCTGCAGGAGTTCACTCAGCCTGACGTAGGCCAGGTGAATGTTTTATCGGTGAATGTTTTATCGGATGTGCCTTTCGTTTAGACGGCGACTGCGTTCTTGTGGCTTAAAAACACAAAAAAAAGTGAAAGCACCCTCCAGACTGGAAATCTTAAAAATGCTTCACCGTCGCGTTCCCGTCTAAAGGGTAAAAACACAAAAGTTCTGATCTGCTCACGTCGTGTACGCGTTTACATCACAGACATGCCGCCTGGCGTGCATACAACATGAATTCCACAAACTTTTGCGTCACTGTCTGCACGCAGATTTCTCCCAAAAAACGCTTGTCTAAACGTGGAATAAAAAGCGAGAACGCAACGCCACTTTTGCGTTTTCTCTTCAGATCTTCTCCTTACATAGCCTAAGACTTCTAAAGGATTATAGTTGTTCAGATGCTCCGCTAGTTTGGTTCTTGCCTTCTCCAGAATTGAAACTTGACATGCTACATAAACCTTAGTAGCATCTCTACTACTTATTTTAGCTTAGCATTCCTTAGCTTTACTTTGACTGATCAACAAATCCACCATCATTTTAGGTGATTACCAACTGTAAATAAAAACATCTGGTAAGTTCATAAACGTGATTCTTTGAAGGCCTTTTTTAAGCCCTCAGTGTTGTCTGCAGGAGTTCACTCAGCCTGACGTAGGCCAGTCTGTTAGGGGTTGACACCGACAAGACTCCATGCTGGTTCCGGTTCCCGAACCAAATTTTGAACCAGCAATCGCGTTCAGACTGAAAAAAATAGTAGGTTCAGAACCTGAAAAGTTGGTTCTCAAGGGAACCAAGAAATAGTTGGTACTTTCCTGGGAACCATGACATTATCAGTGGGCGTGTGCTATTCTAGCCTGTGAAGATGAGCAGGAAGGAGGAGAAGGCAGTGACTACAACCTGGAGAAAAATATTTTGTTGTGGTCTGAGGAAACTAAATGTTTGGTGGAGATTTGGGAATCGACAGAATTTCAAGAAAAGCTAGAAAGCAGAGCAAGAAAGAACAAGTTGTATGAATTTCCCTCTGGGGTTTAATAAAGTAAAGTCATTCTGATCTTTGAACTTTGGGAAGAGATGGTCAAGACTGGGTTCACTCCAACACCAGACCAAATCATTAGTAAACTTAAAAACTGAAGAATGATTACAGAGACAGCAATAAAGCAAAAATATTGAGTAACATGTGCCCAACAATAATTGCCCTACGGGGACACAAATAAAAACCTTGAACCTTGAACCTTGAACCACTAGTTACACTTAAACTGGTATGAACAGTGGCTGGTTCACCAGAAAGCACCAATATTCTGAGACTCCAGAACGGAACCAAAGCCACAACCAGAACCAGAACCAGAACCGTGCCTGTCTGAAAGCACCCATATGTAGTGGTCTGGTCTGTTGGTGGTTTGAGCTTGTGTCAGTAAGTGAAGGAGACTCAGATGAGACTGTGGTGTCTGGGCAGGAGGCCCACGATGTTCACAGAGGCTTCAGCAGGAAAATCAAACTGACGTGTTCCCCGGTGGAAATTCCAGCGCTGTGCCCACGGCGCTGACTGTCAGGCAGAGCCGCCGCTTTATAAAGAGGCTGGTTGTAAACAAACCTGGCACTCGGTGCTGCGAACCTACACCTTACCTCTGCAGTGTGCCCCGTTGATCACTTGTGGAGGACCCAGGTCTCGGTTGTGTAAGTGCGTTGATTTCCTGTGTGTGTCCTCTCCACCTGCTCAGTCTCTCTGTGTTGGAATGGAAATGAGCCATCAGACCTGAGTGACCAGGATGACTTGGCGTCTGGATGTTCAATTTCCTGTTTCTCTTTTTTGAAAGAATATTTTTCTGCCGAACGCTCTCCGGTCCAGTTCACCGCAACCTGATAAACACATGCCAGCGCTGTTTGTATTTAGACAGCTGCATGTTTCATAAAGAACGCTGACTGTCCTGACCGTGAACAACACTTACACCCTGACCAAGACAATATTTCTCATCTGGAGAGAAAAACACACGCAGAAAACACTGCATTACTGTGTGACATTAGTGGCACAGGCAGAAAGTAGATCACGTGTGTCGAAGGCACTGGGTTGGAAGTTGAATGTGGTTATTTCTTGCATTTAAAAAAACCCCAGACCTCAGATGTGGAAGAGGTCTCGCACAGAGTTTTCTCTGCTCTCAGCTGCAGGTTATTTCTGATTTATTATAACCTGTGTATTTCTCTACAGGAGCTGTTGGAATTATTAATTTAAAAACCGTGCTTGACCCCGATGAATACAACCGTCCTTGTAAAAGAACATTTTCCTATTCTTGTTTTATATTTCCCTTTTTTCAGTGCAGTGTATTTGTGCGGCCACTCCGAGTCAGTCTGACTGAACTCTCTTTGTTGCGTGTTCAGGATGTCTGATCCTTACTGTTGCCACATTAGGATTCCTGTTCTTCTTATATTGAGGGGAAGCTTCAGTCACAACAGGACAGAGTGGCCGAGGTAAAAGGGGAATGAAGTTAGACACTACAACACGTATTCCTAAAGCACATCTGTACATGGCTGATGTGTGAGGGCTGGATGAGGAACGTCTCTGAGATATGTGAGCGTTCCAGCCTTCAGACGGTGACGTAACATTGTCCAGTTAAAGGGATAGTTCACCCAAAATTGAAATTGCACTCATTATCTACTCACCCTCATGTGGACTAAGGGCTGGGAGAAGTTTCAGAGTCCTCCGTGGCTTCTCTGAGTTACAGGGGGTCTCGGTGTAGCAGTGCATGTCCATATAACGGTTGCAAATGGATACCAACTGTCTTCGTAACAAAAAGACACACCAAAAAACATCCAAATACCTCCATGCTGCTCGTATGTAATGTCTGTCTTGTATTGAAGCCCCGAAATGCGAAATTGTCCCGAAAAAAATTAAACAAGTCTATATTTCAAGCTTGTTTTGTAGCGGAAGCTCCTCTTCCCGGTTCGTCAAATTTGGACGAACCAGGGTCTGTTGGACGAACCGGGAAGAGGAGCTCCGAGAAGCTTCTGCTACAAAACAAGCTTGAAATATAGACTTATTTAATTTTTTTCGGAAGAATTTCACATTTCGAGGCTTCAATACAAGACGGACATTACATACGAGCAGCATGGAGGTATTTGGATGTTTTTTGGTGTGTCTTTTTGTTACAAAGACAGTTGGTATCCATTTGCAACCGTTATATGGACATGCACTGCTACGCCGAGACCCCCTGTAACTCAGAGAAGCCACGGAGGACTCTGAAACTTCTCCCAGCCCTTAGTCCACATGAGGGTGAGTAGATAAAGAGTGAAATTTCAATTTTGGGTGAACTATCCCTTTAACAACAACCGAAGAAAGAAATCTTCCAATATTCATTTTGAAAACCTCAGTCAATCCACAGCAATGATGATGTTATTGATGGTGTGGAATTCTGGTTCTTTGGTTCTTTTAGAATACTTGTCACAACAGTGTAATTTAACATTAATACGCCAGGTTTAAATAAACCAGAATACATGAGTGAGCATCTGCTTCTTTCAGAGATTAATTCAACCAATGGCTGTAATGAGATCAGCCTAGAATGTGATTGGCTGATGCAGTATAAACGCTCAGCTCCCTCAGGTGGGTTTGACCTCGCTGGATGTTTCTTCTTTCTTCTCTGAATCTTTGTTAGAAATTGAACTGAACTCTGTGGTTAATTATCACTGCGGGCTCCCGGCCAATCACATCACTCTCTCAACAGAGCGAGGCTATTGATTGGCTAAATGTTGAGAGAAGAAATTAAAGTGTGAATTTGCCGATGTAAACTGGTCACACACGCACACACATGCACACACACACACACACACACACACACACAAGCCAATAAGCAGTGATATTTCGTGGTCGGATATTAACTGAGGTTGATTGGTGTGTGATTGGAGGAGGAAGTTTCACACCTGGGCTCAACACACATACACACATGTATACATCACTGCAGAAACTCACTCACTCACACACACACGCACACACACAGTCTCACACGTTCTGAGACCTAAGCTCACACGCTTCCCTCCCTGTTTGTACTGCGTTAAGGACCAGCTGGTGTTTTTGTTTTGATTGGCTGTAAATTAGATTAGAGACGATTGGCGGTTGCCACAGCAACAGAGAAATCAACTCCGTCTCCCCCTCCTCATCCTCCCTCATTTGGAGATTTCGAAGCGGCAGATAGCCAATCAGATACCTGATAGGATCGCGTGTGTAGTCATCACCATCACCTATATACTATAAAATAAAGAATTTTTTAAAAAGTATCCAGGATGGGTCAGTGACATCACAGTGACATCACAGTGACATCACAGCGATGTCACTCTCAGGTGGGTTGTGTTGTATGTCCCTGTGCCGGTCCCAGAGGACTCAGCTCTGTCTCTGTTTGCCACTGAGCACGTGCAGCAGTCGCCCCGTCCACTCTGTCTCTTTCCTCCTGCAAATAAACAACAGCAGGCAAAATAAACACACACATAGTTGTGTTAAGGAGAGGACAGTTTACGTACAGGACAACTCTCAAGTTTATTTACTCTCTTTCTACTCTCCCTTCTCTTTCCTCTCTTCTCTTCCTGAGTCGAATGTCGGACGACCCCGTCCACAGACTTTATTTCTATCCCACTTCAGGCTAGACCAGTTCAAGACCACCTGACGGGTCAGGATGTTTCATTAAGTAGCTGCACATTAGCTCCATGTTTTGGCCTTATTAAATTATCCACCTCGCTTAATTGACAGTGGTATTTATGTAAATAAATGGGGAGAAACATTTTTTTTTCACCTTTATTTAATCTGGAGAATCATTGAGAGCAAGTCAGATACAGTATTTACAACACAAAATGAGACAACATCAACACAGCACAAGTTAAAGAAGGAAAGAACACAGAAGACAGTTTCATCAATTATAACAGTTACATTCGTAGACAGAGGAGTTTGTTATCATAGTTTTAACCCATTTGTGCCCAAATTTTTTTTGGAGTTGTAAGGCATATCATTTTATCAGTTGAGTCCCTCTGAATCACATTATGTATTTATTTTTTCCATTTTGTACTTTTTTTTGAAGAAAATTGCATTTTTATGACTGGCAACAATTGTTGCCAGTGGGCACACAGCTTGTAACTGGGTTGAATGTCGCCTAATAGTAATATAGTAATAACAAAATAATAATATAGTCATAGTAAATAATAACAAAAAGGTGGAGGGGGGTAAAAGAAAATGTTTTTTTTTGGGGGGGGCATCACATCACATCAACATTTTTTTTTACCTCATTGAAACGGGGTTATTCCTATGTTCCCACAGGCCTATGTTTCCACATTATAAGATTTACTTTCAAAATTAGGCCCTATGTTCCCACATTTCCTTTTTCATGAATTTGAGACTGATTTCATTCCCTCTTCACATACCCTTTTGTATTTTCATTTAGGCTAAAATGTCCAGGTGTGCCTGACCTCAGTAGTCACAACAACAATGATCAGACAGACCTGGATTAATGAATTTGTCCAATAATGAAAGACAGGAATTAAAGGAGCTGACTGAAGTTCAGGGAGTAGGAGTGGAGCTGTGCATACAGCCAATTGTAGTTTGTAAGTGGTTGAAGGCCTAGTGATTTTAGCTTTCTTGTACACCTGTCTTGAAATGTAAGGGATACTGGAGCTTGGTTGGGGTGGTGGGATGGCTCGTGGCGGGCGCCTGTAAATTTCCCTTATTTTCAAATCCAAAACTTGATAGGTATGCTTCATTGCCCTGCCTTGTTATCCACTGTCTTGTCTTGTTTTGCACCTGTTGACTAAACTACACTCTACTGTCCCAACTCAAATTCCTAAATATGTTTACATGTTATAACAATAAGACTTCTGACTTCATATTTCATTTATTTCGCACACCACACTACTCTGTGACAATAACACTGGATACTTATGCAAGTAACACCGTGGATATATTATTATTATTAGATTAGATTTTAGATTTCATCGTCCTCTACAAAGATAACTGTTTCCACCTCTGTACATTGACCATTTTGTAGACACCTTTCCACACGTATTTGCATGGTGGTGTCATCGCAGCAGTGCATGCGCCGTGTGATAAATCGCAAATGTGGGAATATAGGGCTGGTGGAACATATGGCTGTGGGAACATGGCTGTGGGAACATAGAGCTGTGGGAACTTAGGGCTGTGGGAACATAGAGCTGTGGGAACTTAGGGCTGTGGGAACATAGAGCTGTGGGAACTTAGGGCTGTGGGAACTTAAGGCTGTGGGGACATAGGCATGGGCCCAGTGAAACACAAGCTAATGTTAGCTAACAGAGAAAGATCGCTTAGCAGCTAGCAAGAAAATTATACCAAAGTCCTGTAGACACAGGTTTTGAATACCTGTGAATTTATTTAGCTAGAGAGAGTATTCTAAGAAGACTAAAATGAGCCGTTGTACACCATTCTACAATTTGAAATAAGTAAATTATGAGCAATCCTGCAGACAGTGTTTTCCTTTAGTTCGGTACAAGCTATGTGCCCACTGGCAACTATTGTTGCCACTCACAGAAATCAGCCCATGAGCAAAAAAATATTTATCCCAGGTACAATTTTTTGGGGGAGGGTTACTCAAGAGACTTGAATGATTAAATAATAATAATAGTTTTGGGGGAAAATCATAAGAAATTTATGAAAATGACCTCTTTCCAGGAGGATTTGCATCCGCCATGTCTTCTGCCTGAAGGAGCAGGGAGTAGATGATGTCATGTGATAGGAAGCACTTAGAAACAATTTTTTATAAATCAAAACCTTTGTCTAAGTTGTCTACTAGCATATAAGTGGAAAAAGTTGCCTTAGTACCTTTGAGATTTTTAATTGTGAGTAGAAAATGACAGTGATACACTTCGGCAACAATTGTTGCCAGTGGGGCAAAATGGGTTAAACTGACCCAGAGACACAAGTGTCTGTAGTTTTAGTGTTAGTTATTCCAGGTGGATGCTGCAGAGAAGCTAAAAGCAGTTCTACCAAATGAGGTGTGTGTCCGTGGAATTTTGAGTGTCAACCAGTTACTTGAAGGAGTTGAGAATGGAGTTTATGAATAATGAAATAAACTGGAACAGCCACAGCAAACATGTGTCAAAAAATGATGAGAGAAAAAAAAAAAGATAATTTGCAGAGGGTTAGAAAAAAATCAGCCTTTTTGATATAAAAAAACTAAACTAAACTAAACGTGTGTGTGTGTGTGTGTGTGTGTGTGTGTGTGTGTATAAGATAGTAGTCAGAATGGCACTGAGGTTTTGTATGTATGATGTATTTATCTGCCTCCTAAAGATAAAAGCGTGCAATGAAAAACCGCTGAATTGGCTGTTAATTATTCCTGTTACCATGGGCACCCACAGATGTACACACAACCATCACTGGATTATTATGATACTGAAGAAAAGTACAAAACATGAGGATTCTCAGGCAGGCTCTGTGTTACTAAGGATTGTCTCTTTGATGAACGGTTTCCTGTAGATTTCTGATTATTGTGTAGAAATGTTAATAATGCTTGTTTGTTCAGACTGGACTCCTTTCAGAACACCTGTGCTCCTGTTCCCTCAACCACACGCTGGCTGTGTCTCACAGTGTCACTGTGTCCGACTGATCTGTAAGTCTGGGCTGTAGTGACAGAAATCCTGTGTCACTGTTTGTGACAGAAGGGCCCGATCTGATAACAATTGTCTTGTGATCCCCTCCAACACCCCCCACCCCCTCCCTCCCCCTCTAATAGGCTCTAAATGGATCAGGGGGAACAGGCCAAGTCTGAAGCCTGGGTGTAGATTTATGTGTGTGTGTGTGTGTGTGTGTGTGTGTGTCACACTGCCAGGGGCTTCAAGTTAAAATGGGTCGATGGTTCTGTCTGGCAAGTCGAAGCATTGTTCTCTATGGGTGACTGAGAGGCTGCACTGTGTATGTGGTGTGTGTGTGTGTGTGTGTGTGTGTGGAGGGGTGGTTATTGATTTGTTTGCCTTGGGTTGTGTTTTGTTCTTACATGCATTTGTTTAGCTGTTTATGCAGCCTGCTCTGCATTCTTGTGGACTCAGCATATGATTCTGAAGGTGTAATTGAGCTGTTTATGTGTGTGCATGTGTGTTTTAAAAAAAAAGGAGGGGCGGGGTTTGGCGGGCAGAAATCAATGAAGTGTTAAAACATAAACCTACTGTACTAACTGTGTGTGTGTGTGTGTGTGTGTGTGTGTGTGTGTGTGTGTGTGTGTGCGTGCATGTGAGTGTTTCCAGATGTGTTAGTGAGAAGCAGATGTGGGATCAGCTCCTGTGATGAAGTTAGAACCTGCTCTCACTTGTTAAAGCCTCTGGTTGCAGCTGTATAGACTTTAATATATTTGGTCACATAACTTTAATCGTCATGAGTGCAGATTTAAATCTTTCCACCGTTGTAATTTCGTGCTGGTAAATACATTAAATATAATTTACAGCTTTAGTTTCCAGAAAATGTCGTCAGATAAAGTCTCATTGATTTCTGCTCACTGAGAATGAATGATTTTCCACCACGTCGCCTCAGAAGATCATGTCCACCTAATGCTGATGCACTCTCCTCATGGAAAATAAGTGAGTGCAGCCTAAACTATCAGAAACTCCTCTGCTCCACATAGATCTTAGTGCTAAAAAACAACAAATCAAGCAAAAGTTGGTTTTAGCCTAGAATGTATCTTTTATCAGTGATACTGCATTAGCCTGTAACTGGTTTTAATGATAACAAATAGCTTTAGCTCGGTCTTATTTAATGTAACAAATTATGAAGATTTGTTACATGTGTAATATTCACTGTTACAAATGGATTAGAACTTGTTAACACTTGCTAAAATAGCTAGCTATGTTTTTCTGAAGCAAACAAAGACTTCCTGCTTTATGCCTATACTAAGTATGAGGAGAGTTGTTAACACTTTCTAATGAAATGAGGTGTCATGACTAGAGTGTAGAAGAAGATTCAGATGTTTTATTCATGTACTAAGAAAAATATGGTTCACAAGAACAGTTAACAAGCAGATGTACATGAAGGGGAATGAACCCCAGAAGCAAAAAATGCTTATACGTACATAGGGGACACAAACAAACCCAAACAATATTGGCCAGTGGCCACATGCAGATTCATCAAATACCTACTGCACATTTTTAATATTAATGAAAGTTTTTTGTTGTTGAGTTAGTTGTGATTTAGCTACATACACAATTAGTGGCTCTATTGTTACATTGACCTTTGTAAAGCTAATGTAGCAAGAGAGTTGCAATAAAAGCATTTTAGCATCATTAGCATTTTAGCTAACATGTTTTTTAAGCCATGTATTATCCTGTTAGCTGACTCCTTTTCCTAAAGAGTAGTGTTGTAGTCAGACCACCTAACCCAAGACCAAGACCAAGGGTGGGGGACCATTGGGATCATTGGCACCATTGAGAAGACCATTTTCAAGACCATTACTGTGCCAGTATCCTACTCTTATTTTACACGATCTGACAGGTAGGAAAAACAAAACCAGTCCATCCTTTCTGGAGGCAGATGATAAGCTCATAACTAAGCCAAGGGAAATTGCAAATTATTTAAATGATTATTTTATTAGCAAACTAGAACAACTACTAAGAGAAAATATGCCTAATCTAAGTAATGATATATCTCACCTATTAATAAGAAATGAAATTATGAATAGAAAAAACTCCAAGTTCAAACTGGTAAATGTAAACCTAAATAAGGTAAAGGATTTCCTGGTGTTGATGGTCTTGACAGCATAGGCTTCTCAAACTGGCTGCTGATGAGATTGCTCCTGCATTAGCCCATATCATTAATTTAAGCTTTACGTGCTGTACATGTCCACAAGCTTGGAAACAGGCAAAAATAATCCCACGGCCAAATAACAAGAAACTGCCTTTTTCCGGCTCAAATAGTCGTCCTATAAGTTTATTACCTGTGTTAGGAAAAATGATGGAAACGAATTAATAACTCTCTAGCCACTAATAACTTAAAGCAGAAGTAAGTGATATATTTGTGTTAATATAAGTCTTAAATAGTTATATCTTCCGACAGCAATCACTTACATAGAGTGTTTGGACTGAAACACGGGTCTGTCAGTCCCTCTGCTCTGCTCTGAGCCGAAGAGAAAACATTTATCGTATCCTACAGTTTTTATCCAATGAGGAGAGAGAACGGCATGCAGGGCTGTGTGTGCAGCCAAGGAACGCCGTGAATGTGGTGACGTAGCGACGAGGACTGTTATGGTGCGTTCAAGGAAACTCGTATTTTTCCGACCGTGAAGTGGTACCAGTTCGATCTGGTACGAGTTCACCGGTCGGAAGTTACGAGTGGCCGTTATAGTGACTTTCACCGGTAAAACAGGTCGGAAAAACACGAGTGGGTTGCCTGAAACGCTACAAAGTCGTAAGTTGTGACTTGAAGCTGTAATTTACGATTTCAAAAGCCTGCCTGGAACGCAGCATTAGCGAAAACGACCGGGCCACTTACTTCTGCTTTAATTTAACTCTCAACATGCATACAGAAAGGCTCACTCCACAGCAACAGCGATGACTAGCATGTCTGATGATTGGCTTAGAGGAATTGAAAAGAAAAATAATATGGTTGGTGTTGTATTTTTAGACTTCTTAGCTGCTTTCGATATACTTGATCATCATTTACTACTAAAAAAAATGTTCCTGCTATGGCTTTAGGCAATCTGCACTTACTTGGTTTTACAACTATCTATCAAACAGGACACAAACAGTGTTTTTTAATGGCAGCTATGGTACTACAACACTACTAAAGAGAAAAGAAGAGTTGTGGCCATAGACTGCTGTAAATATGAAGTGCCTGTTCACCAAAGTATCAGTGTGTGACTGAGCAGTAGAAGTTGTTGTGGGTGGCTCATGAACAGCAGCTGGGGCTTGTGTCTCTGTCTCTGTCAGTGTGTCGGCTGCTTTCTCTGCAGCATTTGGTGAAAAACCTGTTGATGAAATGAACCCATATGCTAAAATTGTCCTTATATTTTAATAACACATATGGACTCCTCTTCTAGGATGTCTCTCTGGTAACATTTACATGTAACTTAGCAGAACTGAGTGTTGCAGGGTTTGTATACTGACTGTGCAGGGACATAAGGAACCATGGAGGATGTGTAGGCTAAGTGTGAGGTGTTGTGCGGCTGTGTGGACTGAGCAGACCTCTGAATCAGAGGAGGTTTTCTAAAACCAACCCTAAGCCACTTTGGGACTGGATTTATTTTCCTAAAGGGAGG